>NC_138292.1:38307500-38907500 GCF_965601325.2 Salmo salar
TCATTTATTGGGTAAATCACCAACGCTTCGGCATCATTGTGCCTTCTTCAGGGTAATGTCATGAATGCTTGAACCAGGTTATGTAGACAAACAGTGCAATTAGTGCAACCAATGACAATTAGTGCAACCAATGACCATTTCAAATCTCACCGTACCTTCTCCGCTATGCAATCTGGTTTCAGAGCTGGTCATGGGTGCACCTCAGCGACGCTCAAGGTCCTAAACGATATCATAACCGCCATCAATAAGAGACAATACTGTGCAGCCGTATTCATGGACCTGGCCAAGGCTTTCGACTCTGTCAATCACCGCATTCTTATTGGCAGACTCAACAGCCTTGGTTTCTCAAATGATTGCCTAGTCTGGTTTACCAACTACTTCTCTGATAGAGTTCAGTGTGTCAAATTGGAGGGCCTGTTGTCCGGACCTCTGGCAGTCTCTATGGGGGTGCCACAGGGTTCAATTCTCAGGCCAACTCTCTTGTCTGTATACATCAATGATGTCGCTCTTGCTGCTGGTGATTCTCTGATCCACCTCTACACAGACGACACCATTCTGTATGCTTCTGGCCCTTCGTTGGACACTGTGTTAACTAACCTCCAGACGAGCTTCAATGCCATACAACTCTCCTTCGGTGGCCTCCAACTGCAAGTAAAAGTAAATGCATGCTCTTCAACCGATCACTGCCTGTACCTGCCCACCCGTCCAGCATCACTACTCTGGACGGCTCTGACTTAGAATATATGGACAACTACAAATGCCTAGGTGTCTGGTTAGACTGTAAACTCCCCTTCCAGACACACATTAAGCATCTCCAATCCAAAATTAAATCTAGAATCGGCTTCCTATTTCGCAACAAAGCAGCCTTCACTCATGCTGCCAAACATACTCTTGTAAAACTGACCATCCTACCGATCCTCGACTTCAGCGATGTCATTTATAAAATAGCCTCCAACACTCTACTCAACAAATTGGATGCAGTCTATCACAGTGCCATCCGTTTTGTCACCAACGCCCCATATACTACCCACCACTGCGACCTGTACGCTCTCGTTGGCTGGCCCTCTCTTCACTCTCGTTGCCAAACCCACTGGCTCCAGGTCATCTACAAGTCTCTGCTAGGCAATGCCCCACCTTACCTCAGCTCACTGGTCACCATAGCATCACCCACTCGTAGCACGCGCTCCAGCAGGTATATCTCACTGGTCACCCCCAAAGCCAATTCCCCCTTCGGCCGCCTTTCCTTCCAGTTCTCTGCTGCCAAATGACTGGAATGAACTGCAAAAATCACTGAAGCTGGAGACTCATATCTCCCTCACTAGCTTTGAGCACCAGATGTCAGAGCAGCTCACAGATCACTGCACCTCTACATAGCCAATCTGTTAACAGCCCATCCAACTACCTCATCCCCATACTGTATTTATTTATTTATCTTGCTCCTTTGCACCCCAGTATCTACTTTCACATTCATCTTCTGCACATCTACCATTCCAGTGTTTAATTGCTATATTGTAATTACTTTGCCACCATGGCCTATTTATTGCCTTAACTCCCTTATCTTACCTCATTTGCACTCACTGTATATAGACTTGTTGTTTTCTTTTTTTCTACTGTATTATTATCTGTATGTTTGTTTATTCCATGTGTAACTCTGTGTTGTTGTATGTGTCGAAGTGCTATGCTTTATCTTGGCCAGGTCGCAGTTGCAAATGAGAACTTGTTCTCAACTAGCCTACCTGGTTAAATAAAGGTGAAATAAACAACATTGTGAGGGGTGTGTCATAATTATTAAGTTAATTAGAATGAGTTGAGTGAAACTGTTGAAAAAACAATAGTTTATAGCATATTTAATATATTAGGCTATTGTTATCATATGGAAACATAATTAAGTATTGTACATAATATTAGCATCAACATACATTATTGTTTAATTCAATTTCACATATATATTTAATAGTTTCCTATTTCATTTTTTTAGCAACATGCTCAATGCCTGTGTATTTGAGGAAGGAGACAGGATGGTTAGCTTCAACAAAGTGCGCTGCTACTGGATAGCCAATGTGCTTACACCTGATTGAGCTGTGGTGTTCAGCTATGCGTTGTTTTAATTGTCTTTTCATTTGTCCTACGTAGGCTTTCCCACATGAACAGGTGATGAGATTACTCCCTTGGTCTTGCATGAGATGGCCATATACCAAACCCCCTCGCGGTGTGGTATATACAGTTGAAGTCGGAAGTTTACATACACTTATGTTGGAGTCATTAAAACTCGTTTTTCAACCACTCCACAAATTTCTTGTTAACAAACTATAGTTTGGCAAGTCGGTTAGGACATCTACTTTGTGCATGACACAAGTAATTTTCCAACAATTGTTTACAGACAGATTATTTCACTTAAAATTCACTGTATCACAATTCTAGTGGGTCAGAAGTTTACATACACTAAGTTGACTGTGCCTTTAAACAGCTTGGAAAATTCCAGAAAATTATGTCATGGCTTTAGAAGCTTCTGATAGGCTAATTGACATTATTTGAATCAATTGAAGGTGTACCTGTGGATGTATTTCAAGGCCTACCTTCAAACTCAGTGCCTCTTTGCTTGACATCATGGGAAAATCAAAAGAAATCAGCCAAGACCTCAGAAAAATAATTGTAGACCTCCACAAGTCTGGTTCATCCTTGGGAGCAATTTCCAAATGCCTGAAGGTACCACGTTCATCTGTACAAACAATAGTACACAAGTATAAACACCATGGGACCACACAGCCGTCATACCACTCAGGAAGGAGACGCGTTCTGTCTCCTAGAGATGAACGTACTTTGGTGCGAAAAGTGCAAATCAATCCCAGAACAACAGCAAAGGACCTTGTGAAGATGCTGGAGGAAACAGGTACAAAGTATCTATATCCACAGTAAAACGAGTTCTATATCGACATAAAATGAAAGGCTGCTCAGCAAGGAAGAAGCCACTGCTCAAAAACCGCGGTAAAAAAGCCAGACTACGCTTTGCAACTGCACATGGGGACCAAGATTGTACTTTTTGGAGAAATGTCCTCTGGTCTGATGAAACAAAAATAAAACTGTTTGGCCATAATGACCATCATTATGTTTGGAAGAAAAAAGGGGAGGCTTGCAAGCCAAAGAACACCATCCCAACCGTGAAGCACGGGGATGGCAGCATCATGTTGAAGGGGTGCTGGCACTGGTGCACTTCACAAAATAGATGGCATCATGAGGACGGGAAATTATGTGGATATATTGAAGCAACATCAAGACATCAGTCAGGAAGTTAAAGCTTGGTCGCAAATGGGTCTTCCAAATTAACAATGACCCCAAGCATACTTCTAAAGTTGTGACAAAATGGCTTAAGGACAACAAAGTCAAGCTATTGGAGTGGCCATCACAAAGCCCTGACCTCAATCCTATAGAAAACCTGTGGGAAGAACTGAAAAACTGTGTGCGAGCAAGGAGGCCTACAAACCTGACTCAATTACACCAGCTCTGTCAGGAGGAATGGGCCAAAATTCACCCAACTTATTGTGGGAAGCTTGTGGAAGGCTAACCGAAACGTTTGACACAAGTTAAACAATTTAAAGGCAATGTTACCAAATACTAATTGAGTGTATGTACATTTCTGACCCACTGGGAATGTGATGAAAGAAATAAAAGCTGAAATAAATCATTCCCTACTATTATTCTGACATTTCACATTCTTAAAATAAAGTGGTGATCCTAACTGACCTAAGACAGGGAATTTTTACTAGGATTAAATGTCAGGAATTGTGAAAAACAGAGTTTAAATATATTTTGCTAAGGTGTATGTAAACTTCCGACTTCAACACACCCCCTTGGCCATATACCGCACCCCCTTGATTATCAATCAAGGCCAGCAAAGGCCTTTTGTGTAGAGATTAAAATGTACTCTGTAGTAATTTTCTCTCTGATAACTGATATAAAACATACTCTCACATGCCATTGTGAGAAAGTGTATTCACATTGCCCTCTAATAAGACTGCTTTACAGAATGAGCACACATTAACACCACAACTACTACCATCTGACTGTATTCTAAAATGGGGGCACCGATGAGAACAAAATCCTAGTTTAGAGTCACATACACCACAAGTCCATGCATTCACACTGGCTTAAGGAATCCATCATTTTAAGATGTAATGTAATACAATTACTGCTACTAACTCTATGTTGCATATCTATGGCTATAACTTTCCAATGTGACTTTAAGTTCACAGTCACTATCACATGATCAAAACGCCACCAATAGTGCACCGTTCTGGTTCCAGGCACATTTGGCATAACCTCCTTGCTGTCACAAAACAGACTCTGTCTTCGTGACGCGCAAAAGACGCAGGGGACATTAACACAAATTATTCCTTCAGATGTGACATCAAAAGATAATTGTACCCTTCAATTATTTTGTCATTGAACCAACCACTTGTTGTCATTGATTAATATGTTATAATCCTCTTTAGTAAGTGGAGATGGAAGAGTTTTGGTTGTCTTTGGAATTAGAAGTTAAGACACAGATTAGTTATTCTTTGTGCATTTGTCAGAGCACAGATTACTTTTGTCTTTCAAAATATTTTTTTTTACTTTTTCACTGTGTTTCTTTTCGTATGATACCAGATAGAACACAGCTTGCTTCAGGAATTCTTGGTCCTTCTCTAAGGTAAAGGCCACACTTGATTTTGATACTAGAGTGCAGTCGATATATACCAGAGCTTGCCATGTAGTGTGTACGATTTCCCAAGTGGGTAATTATCTGAAAATGCTATAATTCTAGATAATTCAGAGAGGTGTATGTTATATACGCAGGATAGATTCAAGCTCTTGGGTAAACAGCTCTCTGCTGGCCTGTCTATCTTCACAAGTAATGTCTTTGGAACATGGATGACATTAAAGCTTGATCGCTGAAAGGTGTTTGCAGTAGTACATGTTTTACAAATCTTGTTTTCTTGGGATGCTTGCAGTGAAAGGAATTCTTTGATGCCGCTTTCTGAAATATGCCCTAGTTGAGCTATTCATTTTTTACCCTGGCTATTCATGGCTCTCTTGCACTGATTGCAATTTTGAGAGCATAAACTGTGAATGTGGAGGAGATCATTGGCTAAGAAATGTGCAGGTAGCATTTCCTTCACAAAATATTCTATAATGTCACACATACTGCTGTTTTGAAGCCTCTGCTGAAGCAATGGTGCTGTAGTCTCTCCTGTTTTCACTGCATCCAACTGTGAAATGACTTTGCTGAATTGCTGATTTGGACACATACTGTTTGTTTTAAGTAATATTTTGTGACATTCTTTGAAAGCAGATGTTTTCTTCAGAAATATCACAGCAGGAAAGGCTTTACGCTGATTGGGGAAATAGTTATATGTTGGAATAACATCAATATCTGACTCACAGATACAGTGAGGGAAAAAAGTATTTGATCCCCTGCTGATTTTGTACGTTTGCCCACTGACAAAGAAATTATCAGTCTATAATTTTAATGGTAGGTTTATTTGAACAGTGAGAGACAGAATAACAACAACAAAAAATCCAGAAAAATGCATGTCAAAAATGTTATAAAATTATTTGCATTTTAATGAGGGAAATAAGTATTTGACCCCTCTGCAAAACATGACTTAGTACTTGGTGGCAAAACCCTTGTTGGCAATCACAGAGGTCCGACGTTTCTTGTAGTTGGCCACCAGGTTTGCACACATCTCAGGAGGGATTTTGTCCCACTCCTCTTTGCAGATCTTCTCCAAGTCATTAAGGTTTCGAGGCTGACGTTTGGCAACTCAAACCTTCAGCTCCCTCCACAGATTTTCTATGGGATTAAGGTCTGGAGACTGGCTAGGCCACTCCAGGACCTTAATGTGCTTCTTCTTGAGCCACTCCTTTGTTGCCTTGGCCGTGTGTTTTGGGTCATTGTCATGCTGGAATACCCATCCACGACCCATTTTCAATGCCCTGGCAAAGGGAAGGAGGTTCTCACCCAAGATTTGACGGTACATGGACCCGTCCATCGTCCATTTGATGTGGTAAAGTTGTCCTGTCCCCTTAGCAGAAAAACACCATCCCCACCTCCATGTTTGACGGAGGGGATGGTGTTCTTGGGGTCATAGGCAGCATTCCTCCTCTTCCAAACACGGCGAGTTGAGTTGATGCCAAAGAGCTCCATTTTGGTCTCATCTGACCACAACGCTTTCACCCAGTTGTCCTCTGAATCATTCAGATGTTCATTGGCAAACTTCAGACGGGCATGTATATGTGCTTTCTTGAGCAGGGGGACTTTGCGGGCGCTGCAGGATTTCAGTCCTTCACGGCGTAGTGTGTTACCAATTGTTTTCTTGGTGACTATGGTCCCAGCTGCTTTGAGATCATTGACAAGATCCTCCCGTGTAGTTCTGGGCTGATTCCTCACTGTTCTCATGATCATTGCAACTCCACGAGGTGAGATCTTGCATGGAGCCCCAGGCCCGAGGGAGATTGACAGTTCTTTTGTGTTTCTTCCATTTGCGAATAATCGCACCAACTGTTGTCACCTTCTCACCAAGCTGCTTGGTGATGGTCTTGTAGCCCATTCCAGCCTTGTGTAGGTCTACAATCTTGTCCCTGACATCCTTGGAGAGCTCTTTGGTCTTGGCCATGGTGGAGAGTTTGGAATCTGATTGATTGACTGCTTCTGTGCACAGGTGTCTTTTATACAGGTAACAAACTGAGATTAGGAGCACTCCCTTTAAGAGTGTGCTCCTAATCAGGGGCGGAAATCCCGGGGGGGACGGGGGGGACACGACCCCCCCATCCTGGGAAAAATATGATTTGTCCCCCCCAATATATCACTGAAACATAACTATGTAATTTAATAATATTAACAATACGCAATGAAAGCAATTGTGCTGATTATAGACACTTAATAGCGCGTTTTTAAGTTTCAAAAGTTTGCGACCCCCCCACCCTTTGCCTCACAATGGTTTGATCCACTACCAGTTCCTTAGTTGGCAAGGTAACAGAGGGGTCGTGTCTACTGTCTGAAAGGCACTCAATGAATGTAACTGACGTGAGGTTAATCTAGTCAATCGCGCACACACACTAGCTGAATATGCAGAGCTAGCGCGCAAATATTAACTATTAAGCTAGCTAGTACCTATTCCATTTATGTGTCGTCGTCAAAGATGGAATCTTTGCTATCGTCAATTTATTCCAAGGTCAGCATGCAGATTATGTAAGTTAGTGTTTCAAAGTCCCTGTGATAAGGTTAGCAATAAACTGAAGTCCAAACTGAACAGAACTACACTCTCTTCTACCATTGTCTTAAATATATTTAATGGTCTCGTTGCAAAAGCTAAATTGTCGCAAGGGAACTTTTATTTATTTATTTTATTTCACCTTTATTTAACCCGGGTAGCAAAGATTATAGCAAACACCACTGAAACTGAATTGGTGCTCGCTAGCTTTGCAAATTCAGCTATTGTTGGAAGCCAGCCAATATGAAACAAACTATTAAAATTACAAAAGGTTGCAGCATATGTTGTGTAAATGGTGAACTCATACAGCTGTCAACTCTTGTCATTTTAATCCGTTTCACATTTGCTAGCTACCTTTTAGATCGAAGCCCAAATAGAATGATAGCAGATGATAGAAGCCCATCTCCTACTGTAAATAACCTACACACTGTGTGTGTGTGTAGCCAGCCAGCCAGCCAGGTAGAAAAATGGCAGAAAAATAAAAGACGGACATCAGAGTATAGTAAGAACCCTAGTAGCCTAATATCTCAAAGACTAGTTGATAAAATGTTCATAAGAAAGAAATGAAATTCTAATGGAAATGTTTCACAATGATGTCATTAGGCAGAGCAGGCAACAGATGGCACACAGACAGCAGAGTTGGGGACAGATATGCAGGGACAGACTGGCAGAGACAGGGAGTCTCAGGTAAGTTTGTTGAGTCTTTGTTTGGCAACATTATGAAAGGTTCTCAATTTTTTGACTTGTAAAATAGGAACATAATTGGAAAATGCCATGGATACCCCCACTCTCAACTTAAACTGGTGACTGAACTAAGATTTGTTAAAGGCAATGGTATTGCTGTTGTGATTAGTTGTGTAGTTTTGGGTACCGGTAGTTAGGAGTACGGCAAACACCTTATTTATTTGGTTCCTCAATATACATTTACCATATTACAATGTAGGCTATGTGTTACAGCACTACTTTTGGTGTCCCCCTCAGGAATTGCTCTTGAGAAAATTTCATGTAATTGTCCCCTCCAAAATTGATATCAGATTTTCGCCCCTGCTCCTAATCTCAGCTCGTTACCTGTATAAAAGACACCTGGGAGCCAGAAATCTTTCTGATTGAGAGGGGGTCAAATACTTATTTCCCTCATTAAAATGCAAATCAATTTATAACATTTTTGACATGTGTTTTTCTGGATTTGTTTGTGGTTATTCTGTCTCTCACTGTTCAAATAAACCTACCATTAAAATTATAGACTGATCATTTCTTTGTCAGTATGCAAACGTACAAAATAAGCAGGGGATCAAATACTTTTTCCCTCACTGTATGTACTTGCTCAGAGATTCTGTAAGAGCCCTCAATAAATAATTCATAAAAATATATAACTCCTGCTGTGTCCTGAATGTTTGTAGATTCTATAGAGATAATCTTAATCTTAAAAGAGTCAAATATAAAATGTGCCTTGTAGTGTCCTTTTTTGGCATTTATCCCTGAATGACAGATTACTGATCTCAATATGTAGGTCAACCTCTCATTGCCAACTGCTGAAAGATCAATAAAGCAAGATGAGGATACAAGGTTTCACATTACAGTGGTGACTTTTGACTTTACATGAGAAACATAAAGTACAACAATATCTGGAGTGCTGGTCCAAATAGTTTGTCTACTGAGTACGGCTGCACATTTACTGCATGTGCGTGATGCTTCTCCCTTTGCAATCATTTGCTTGAAAAGAATATCAAGCGTGCCTTTTATGTTTGGAAGTGAAATGCTAAACATTGAAGTTTCTAATAAGGAGAGATGGGGTGTGATCCATGAATCAGTTCAAAACCAAAGTCCAAGAAGCCAACCTTTGGATTGATTGTGACCGAGGTGGGTTTAAGAAAATTGTTGGAAGGCTATGCATAATTGTGGTGATATAAACCTATAGCAACATGATTTTACTTGGATACTACCTAAAAAATAGTTTTATTTGTCAGGCCAAGCGATTGAGCTGCTACATTAACCATTAGGTTAATCTAGGTCGTTAACAGGTATGCCAGTCCATTATTGTTTACATTGGGTCTTTGTCTTTGTTTACATTTGATTTCACACTGGAAGCAAACAAGGCAATTTTCTCTCTACAAGCAAATATGTATGCCATGTACAGTCTATTACAGTGTATTGCATTGGGGGCTATGGAGGGGGTGGAGAACAAAGTGCTGCTAGATATGTATGACACTGTCCCCCTCCAAAACGAACCATGCTTGGTAAGTAGAGACCCTACTGAGTATTTTTCACCACACTTTAGCTGAGACAGGTAGAAACGTTTTCTCTTTACGGCCCAATATTCTCAACATACTAGTGTCAACATTGTATTTTCATTATTGGTCTTAGAAAATATACGTTTTACATTTGTTTTCAGAAATGACATCGCAATTTCTTGTTGGCACAATAAAAGTGTCCATTGATTAAAATTCAATATAATTTGAATGAGTTATACACCTTGACATTTTTTGAAATGCGGGCTTTTATTTTGAAGGTTTCCTACTTTGCCATACGAACGTGACGTCATCGTCTGAGCCGCTGGCAAAATACAAGTGCATGTATTAATGTCAGTACTATATTGACATAAACAGCGGCTGTTCGTGACCAAGCATATGTAAAGCAATTCTGCGTGAATATACGCAAAGGTAAGCAGATTAATCCAATATCGAATGTTGCCATTTTGATCATATCCGTCGTGCGTGTGGAATACCGCACAGTGGTGCTTTGATGTTGTCAGAGGATCCGGGCAACATTTTGCAATATGGAAACATTTTATCCAAGCCAATGCCCTATGCAAGTATTCTACACAATGATTCACATCAATAACTTGACACCAAATAAAAATACAACAGAATATCGGAGCAAATACGCAACAATGTATTCGTGAGTTTTGGATTAAAATGGCAGGCGGGTGAAAGAGTTTCTCTGGAAGTAACATTGTGTACCATGTAGCATAATGGTCGTCTGCACATCAAAACAGAATCTCGACCATGTATAGCAGGAGCAGAAGACACGGTCCGATGTGTTTTGCTGGCTAGGCTACATATATTTGGTCCAGACCAAACTTTGGTCAGAACAAGTGTCTTTAAAAATATATATTTTTAGTTTTAGTTTTTATTAAGAAATATCAACATACAAAAGAGGAATAGTCACATGCAAACAAGCATACATACTATTTACATTGCCAGGAATCCTAAACAAAGAAATCATATTCATTAATAATACAAGTTTTAATTGCCTTTTTTGTTTTTCATTTTAGTTAAAGTAGTGCCATATTGTTTAAATTCATTTATAAAGTGGAAAAAAGTTAGGTTTTGAATTAGACCATTTGCATTTGTGAATATGAAATTTACCTAGTATTATTAGCAGTTGAAATAAGTATACTACATCTTTATCTATGTCAGAATTTCTGAAATAAATAATTATATCAAAACCATTAAATAGTACAACTGGTCCTATTTGTTTTGTAACAAAATTCTGTATGTCAATCCAAAAAATTATACTATAAATACAGACAAAAACAAATGCAAAATGGTCTCCTTCTCCATTCCACAGAAATCAAATTTATAGTCAATATTCAGTTTGAATCTTTCCAAAACATGTTTCACAGGATAAATTCTATGTAACATTTTAAATGAAACTTCCTTTACCTTGTTACTGATACAATATTTGTTAGCAATTTTCCATGCTTTCCCCCCATTGTATATCACCATAGATATTTGACCAAAAGAATCTTGCTGAGGGAATTGTAGTAGCACAAACAATATTCCTAATCTGTTTATTACTACATTTATCTTTGATGTTAATATTACCAATTAATATATTTTCATGTAAATCTATGTTACTTACATCAACCACAGAGGAATTTAAAATAGATACAACCCCCCTTGGAATCGTATCAAAAACAATTGCATATTCTTTCGGGGTTATTGGAATTTTAAACTTATCAAGAAATTCCCCATATGAGAGTAGATATCTATCCTCATTCAGTAACTGACCAACCAAAATAATTTTATTCTCAAACCAGTTATGACAAAAAAGAAACTTGTTTTTAAATCGTATATCTTTTGTTATTCCATAGAAAATGTCTGAGGGGAAAAATTGTGTTTATATGCTAACGTCCAAGCAAAAATTTCCTGCTTATGGAATTTGGCCAATTTTACTGTGATTTTATCAACATCAAAATTACATTGAAGCAAAAATTCTAAACCACCAACAGAGTCAAATGAATACACTGCTCAAAAAAATAAAGGGAACACTTAAACAACACAATGTAACTCCAAGTCAATCACACTTCTGTGAAATCAAACTGTCCACTTAGGAAGCAACACTGATTGACAATATATTTCACATGCTGTTGTGCAAATGGAATAGATAACAGGTGGAAATTATAGGCAATTAGCAAGACACCCCCAATAAAGGAGTGGTTCAGCAGGTGGGGACCACAGACCACTTCTCAGTTCCTATGCTTCCTGGCTGATGTTTTGGTCACTTTTGAATGCTGGCGGTGCTTTCACTCTAGTGGTAGCATGAGACGGAGTCTACAACCCACACAAGTGGCTCAGGTAGTGCAGCTCATCCAGGATGGCACATCAATGCGAGTTGTGGCAAGAAGGTTTGCTGTGTCTGTCAGCGTAGTGTCCAGAGCATGGAGGCGCTACCAGGAGACAGGCCAGTACATCAGGAGACGTGGAGGAGGCCGTTGGAGGGCAACAACCCAGCAGCAGGACCGCTACCTCCGCCTTTGTGCAAGGAGGAGCAGGAGAAGCACTGCCAGAGCCCTGCAAAATGACCTCCAGCAGGCCACAAATGTGCATGTGTCTGCTCAAACGGTCAGAAACAGACTCCATGAGGGTGGTATGAGGCCCGACGTCCACAGGTGGGGGTTGTGCTTACAGCCCAACACCGTGCAGGACGTTTGGCATTTGCCAGAGAACACCAAGATTGGCAAATTCGCCACTGGCGCCCTGTGCTCCTCACAGATGAAAGCAGGTTCACACTGAGCACATGACAGACATGACAGAGTCTGGAGACGCCGTGGAGAACGTTGTGCTGCCTGCAACATCCTCCAGCATGACCGGTTTGGTGGTGGGTCAGTCATGGTGTGGGGTGGCTTTTCTTTGGAGGGCCGCACAGCCCTCCATGTGCTCGCCAGAGGTAGCCTGACTGCCATTAGGTACCGAGATGAGATCCTCAGACCCCTTGTGAGACCATATGCTGGTGCGGTTGGCCCTGGGTTCCTCCTAATGCAAGACAATGCTAGACCTCATGTGGCTGGAGTGTGTCAGCAGTTCCTGCAAGAGGAAGGCATTGATGCTATGGACTGGCCCGCCCGTTCCCCAGACCTGAATCCAATTGAGCACATCTGGGACATCATGTCTCGCTCCATCCACCAACGCCACGTTTCACCACAGACTGTCCAGGAGTTGGCGGATGCTTTAGTCCAGGTCTTGGAGGAGATCCCTCAGGAGACCATCCGCCACCTCATCAGGAGCATGCCCAGGCGTTGTAGGGAGGTCATACAGGCACGTGGAGGCCACACACACTACTGAGCCTCATTTTGACTTGTTTTAAGGACATTACATCAAAGTTGGATCAGCCTGTAGTGTGGTTTTCCACTTTAATTTTGAGTGTGACTCCAAATCCAGACCTCCATGGGTTGATAAATTGGATTTCCATTGATTATTTTTGTGTGATTTTGTTGTCAGCACATTCAACTATGTAAAGAAAAAAGTATTTAATAAGATTATTTCTTTCATTCAGATCTAGGATGTGTTGTTTAAGTGTTCCCTTTATTTTTTGAGCAGTATACTTAGGGAAGACATTCCAAATACTGTTCTGGTTCTTAATATACTTCAGAATCCAATTTATTTTAAAAGTATTATTTAGAGTATTGAAATCTAAAACATCAAAACCTCCTTGTTCTTGGGTATTAGCGAGAATATCTTTCCGTAGATAGTGAGGCTTTTTCCTCCAAATGAAATTATAAAGAATCTTATCTAAGTCCTTTATAATTTTAGGGGATAATTCAAGTGATAACGAGACATAAACCGATCTGGATAACCCTTCAGCTTTGGACAATAAAACCCGACCGTATAACGAAATATCTCTCAGCAACCAGAGGTTCAATATCTTCTTTGTTTTCTCAATAATGGGTTTAAAGTTTAATTCAGTCCTTTGTTTTTCATCCTTGCATATAACAATTCCAAGATAAGTAACCCTATCTTTAATTGGGATACCATATACTTCTTGTAAAACACAGTCCTTGAGTGGAAATAAGACTGACTTTTTTATATAAATTTTCAAACCCGAAACTAAGGAAGTCTTCAATACAGGAAACTGCTTTAGAAACCTCATTCCTGTCTCTCAAAAATATGGTGGTGTCATCAGCCAGTTGACATAGTTTAAATTCATTGCCAAGTGATGAAACACCTTGAAAATTCCCTTTCTTGATATGAAGAGCCATACTTTGAGTAACCAATACAAATAAAAATGGACTAATTGGGCAGCCCTGCCTAATGCCTCAGCCAGAACAAGTATCTTTTGTTTGTCAGTAATTGTTTCAAACACGCATGAATTCCATAAATGGTGCACACTTGATAAGAGCTTTTGGGGAGTTGGTGTAAACTGGTCTAAACAAAACAAAATAATCTATGCAAAAATGAAATAGGAGAATGGTATCCTTAATGCAATATAAAATGGCTTTAAAGCCTGTCATGACATGGTCAGGTACATTGTTATAGTACAGAAGTAGTATAAAACAATGTGTAAACTGACCATAACTACCATGTAAATATCAAATGAATATGTGGCATGAGTTTTCACTACCAACCACACCTACTTATTAGATCTTACATGTTTTATTCACAGAAAGCTCTAGTGATGGGAAAGTCACACTCCCACTTGTCGAAGGGGAAAGACGACCGTGGCAGTCAGAGTGGCCTGACGACTGGTCCAGAGTACATAGATACACAGAGTGAAGAGGATGGAAAGAATGGAGATGTGTCTCAGTTCCCCTATGTGGAATTTACTGGCAGAGACAGTGTCACATGCCCCACATGCCAGGGCACTGGCAGAATACCACGGGGTAAGGGGATAAACACGAAACAAATACATTCCTACACAGTAATAAACATGAACCCTCACTCACTGACACAATGCACACCTACATCTGTAGTTAAACTGTCCCTCATGAGCTGCTAATAATTTTGCCTAATTTGAATTTTGCCATTCAAACAAGAATGCAAAACCAGAAACTAGGCTACCTAGAAACACTGACTTCCAACATGAATTGAAAATGGAAAAGACATAAGTTGAACCAATATCAGTTTCCTCTGTAAATGGCTTTGTCATCACATCTCTAATGCAGGCCAAGAGAACCAGCTTGTGGCTCTGATTCCATACAGTGACCAGAGGCTTCAGCCAAGGAGAACGTAAGTCTCATCTCACTCAGCCAGACGTCTCTTTATTGAAAGATGTGCAATTGAATGAATCAACTGTGGTTGACTGTGGTCTATATCCAACTTCTCTCTTTTAATGGCGCTTCCTCCCTTTTTCTTGCAGAAAGCTTTATGTCACTGTGTCCGTGTCTCTTTGCCTTCTGCTGTCTGGCCTGGCTGTGTTTTTCCTGTTCCCTCGTTCTATCGACGTCTCCTATGTGGGCGTGAAGTCTGCATTCGTCTCCTATGACCAGGACCAACGGATTGTCTATCTCAATATCACGGTAAGATCCTCTCTCTGGTGTTAGTTGTCCTTCTTGTGTTTCCGTCTAAGGGTTGACATGGATTCAAATGAAATTGTATTTGTCATGTGCTTCGTAAACAAAGGGTGTAGACTAACAGTGAAATGCGTACTTACCGGCCGTTCCCAACAATGCAGAGAGAAAAATAGAAAAAGAATAAAACAACAATAACACGAGGAATAAATACACCATGAGTAACAATAACTTGGCTATATACACTGGGTACAAGCACCGAGTGAATGTACAGAGGTATGAGGTAATTGAGGTAGATATGTACATATAGTTAGGGGTAAAGTGACTAGGCAACAGGATGGATAATAAACAGTAGCAGCAGCGTATGTGATGAATCAAAAGAGAGTCCTGGTAATTTTTTGGTTAACAATGTAGCAGTCTTAAGGCTTGGGGGGTAGAAGCTGTTCAGGGTCCTGTTGATTCCAGACTTGGTGCATCGGTACCGCCTGCCGTGCGGTAGCAGAGAGAAGAGTCTATGACTTGGTTGGCTGGAGTCTTTTACAATTTTTAGGGCCTTCTCTTACACCACCTGGTTCAGAGGTTCTGGATGGCAGGGAGCTCTGCCCCAGTGATGTACTGGGCCGTACACACTACCATCTGTAGCGCCTTGCAGTTACCATACCAAGTGGTGATGCAGCCAGTCAAGATGCTTTCAATGGTACAGCTGGAGAACTTTTTAAGGATCTGAGGGCCCATGCCAAAACTTTTCAGCCTCCTGGGGGAGAGGTGTTGTCGTGCCTTCTTCACCACTGTGTTGGTGTGTGTGGACAATGTTAATTCCTGAGGAGGAGGTGATCAGGCCTACCACCGTTGTGTCGTTAGCAAACTTAATGATGGTGTTGGAGACGTGCGGTCACGCAGTCGTCGATGAACAGGGAGTACAGGAGGGAAATAAGCACGCAGCCCTGAGGGGCCCCGTGTTGAGGGTCAACTTGGTGGATGTGTTGTTGCCTACCCTCACCACCTGGGAAATACTTTTTTTTTTAAACCTGGGGGCGGCCCGTCAGGAAGTCCAGGATCCAGTTGCAAAGGGAGGTGTTCAGTCCCAGGGTCCTGAGCTTAGTGATGAGCTTGGAGGGTACTATGGTGTTGAACGCTGAGCTGTAGCCGATGAACAGTATTCTCGCATAGGTGTTCTTCTTGTCCAGGTGGGAGAGGGCAGTGTGGAGTGCAATAAAGATTGCGTCATCTGTGGATCTGTTGGGGCAGTATGCAAATTGGAGTGGGTCCAACGTAATGACACTCTTTCCAACAACTGTTGTGCCGTATGGCTTTTCTTCTAGAACACTCTGAACATCACCAATAACAACTACTACGCTGTATCCCTGACCAACATCACAGCCCAAGTGCAGTTCTCTAAGACGGTGATTGGGAAGGCCCGTATTAGCAATGTGACGACCATAATACCACTGGATATGCAGCAGGTGGGTCTTTACCATGTGTAGTTCAGAATAACATGCCTTGGTATAACGGCTTGTTCTAAACATATTATAGTGTATGAAGAGGGCATCAAAGTTGTACCTTCAACTGTCCTGAAGTGCTTTTCTATCCCTCAACACAGTAGCTCATTGTTCCACCCGCTTTACTGCAAACTCTAGTAATAAAATCAGGCAACATTGATAATGAACCTTGTTGTTGTTGAATCCACTAGAACACCAGTCCCTGTTCTGAGGTCATCAGTAGAAGCGAGGATAGAATAAGGATGAGATTTTTGGACTGTTGCCCTCAAAAGTGACTCATTACTTAGTTAGTCAGCACTCAATCGCCCTGTTCAATATGGGAGATGGATAATGGCTGCATTACAACATATTGTTTATTTCAGATTGACTACACGGTTCCCACAGTCATTGCTGATGAGATGAGTTATATGTTGTAAGTATTTCACAACTTATTACATTTTATTGTGTGGTTGACAGTACAAATCGTGACATTTCTTTAATAAATGTTTTGTGTTTGCAGCGACTATTGCACCCTGAAGTCCATAAAGGTTCACAACATTGTGGTCATGATGCAGTAAGTATACAGTGCATTCGGAAAGTATTCAGACCCCTTCCCCTTTTCCACATTTTGTTACGTTACAGCCTTATTCTGAAATGTGTCCCCAAAAATGTTTTGCTCATCAATCTACACACAATACCCCATAATAACAAAGTAAAAACAGGTTTTTAGAAATGTTCGGAAATGTATAAAAAAATAAAAAATAAAAGCTGAAAAACCTTATTTACATAAGTATTCAGACCCTTTGCTATGAGATGCAAAATTGAGCTCAGGTGCATCCTGTTTCCATTGATCATCCTTGAGATGTTTCTACAACTTGATTGGAGTCCACCTGTGGTATTAACAATTAATTGGACATGATTTGGAAAGGCACACACTGGTCTATATAAGGTTCCACAGTTGACAGTGCATGTCAGAGCAAAAACCAAGCCATGAGGTCGGAGGAATTGTCTGTAGAGCTCCAAGACAGGATTGTGTCGAGGCACAGATCTGGGAAGGATACCAAAACATTTCTGCAGCATTGACGTTCCCCAAGAACACAGTCGCCTCCATCATTCTTAATATATGATATTACATTAGTGTTATATATAAATATATTTTTGCAGAAATGTTTAAAAGCCTGTTTGCTTTGTCATTATGGGGTATTTTGTGTAGATTGATAAGGGGAAAAAAAGATTTAATACATTTTACTATAAAGCTGTAACGTAACAAAATTTGTAAAAAGTCAAGGCTCTGAACACTTTCTGAATGCATTGTACCTTTTCAAATATCTCTACTAATACATTGAGTTTACACATGTTGCTGTACCTACACTATTTATTTTGTCCAACCTCACACGCCCATGTGGGCAGCCATTTTGGGGAAACTGACTACTGTCTATTGACTGGTTTTCAGGGTGACTGTGACCACATCCTACTTTGGGCACTCGGAGCAGGTCTCCCAGGAGATGTACGAGTATGTGGACTGTGGGGGAAACACCACCTCACTGCATGGCCATGTGAAGATGTATCAGTAAGGCAGTAAAAACAAAGCCATAATGGAAGCACATCGATCTAAAGGTAGACGAAAGGGTTTTACGGAGTTCCTTTGGGCACACGTCTACTGTAGAAGGAGGAACCATGTCTCAGAGAAAGTGAAGTTAGCAAGGTGCCAATGTACAGTTTAATGAGGGTTTGATGATGTCACCGGTAGAAAATCTCTTGTGCAAATTCTTCGTAATAGAATGATCCAATCCAATGTGTACAGGCATTTGAGATAAAGATGCACTTTAGCTTTGTATGGGAAACGTAATCATTAGAAAGTATTTATACGGCAGAGTTGTTGATGTAATGTAACCTGTCCCACTAACCTTCCCAGACCACTAGGTACGGGACATGCAATACAAATAAAGTAATAGGACAGCATCCTCATTTGGATTATCAGCACCACTAATCACACCAAACCACTTTTTGATGGCCTTTTATCCCCATTCTTTTTTTATACCGGCCATTTTGTTTTCTTCAAGGATTGTTTTGTACGTAATAGTACTTCCTGATGTGTATCGTTACTCTTACATTTTCATTGTAATGATAGTTATATTTACATCTAATTCTGAGGTGACATATCATGTAGGGGTGAAGTCAGAGTAATTATGATGACTACGGACCTTAATTAGATTGCAACATTTAGGTATTTTAATGAGAGGAATCTTGTATTTTTATATCATTCAAATACAGTACCTATAACTATTAGATGTGTTGTTTATGATGTGAATTACTCTTTAATTTTAAACCTCTATGAATTGTTTGTTTTAATGGGAATGTTAGGTGTTTTTCTAACTTGGGTAGTAGACAACTACCTATTCGAAATATCATATTACATAAATACCCTCAATGGTGTTGTAAAATGTGGTTTTTATTTTATCTTTGAAAATTGATTTTAAGAGGTTATTTTGTCTTTACATGTTTTATTTGATGCCCTTTGCCCCTTTCAATTCGTCATAGTTGATCACTGAAACTTGTCAGTAAGTTGTGATTTTTTAGTTTGTGTTTATTTCTGAGATTATTAAATGTCAGGATACTGTAAGTATCCATTTGTTATATTCCTTAAACATTTGTTATAGCTTTAAAGTATTTTGTGCATGTACAGAACACTGAACTGAGGACAATAAAAATGCCCAATATAAAATATCAGATGCTTACATTGTTTAAATGATCTGATATACTCTATGGAGGAATTACTCTGTGGAGGAACAATCACACCATATACTGTTGGATACGTCAAAGTACCATATTATGTCCCAAATCATCCAAGAAGAAAACCTTCATCAGTTTAAAGTCAGTTCTGAATCCTCACTGAGGTGTGTTGACTGTGTACTGCTGTGTAATTGTGGATACTGTCCATGTAAGCCACTGCCAGTCATACAGTACATGTAACAATGCTTTTTCTTTGCATGAAACTGAGAATAAAAGTGGTTGATTTTGAGGTTTTTGTTTGGTGCATTTATTGATAGTTTGTAGTTGGGGGAGAATTCAAAGGTTGGTGAAATGTGCAATACCAATCACTATCACAGGGTGGCGCCTAATTTAACTAAATTAACTTAGTAAGTGTTGGATGAAAGTATAGTTTCTGTAATGACCAATGACCATATGCACAGGTTTGCATAAAAACCTTACCTTACTCACTATTCAAGTCCAAGTAATTAACAACACAATGCATGCCATTCATGTGTAAAACACACCAAGTCCAATATTTAGCATCTTAAAAATTGCATGATGTTACATTTAAAGTCACACAGAATAGACAGGCTTAGGTATGTTTGACAGGGTGCTCTAGTGAACAAATGTGTTACTTTTATTCTAAATGGACAGCATACAGCATGCGTTTGCTGTCATATAGTATTGTGTCAATGTGGTACTCTGTTCTACAAGATCCTAAACAGGGTTGTTTGCTGTATTGTAATGCATGTGTATTGTAATGCATCTACTAATCCTGTATGACCTTGGAATTTATTTGTAGTCTGTTCTGGATGTGTGTTACTTTGTTTGCTTCCAGATGCTCACCGGTGCTTCAGGTCTCCAGTGTGTACCGGTATGCTTGCCTCACATCTGTTGCTGTCATTAAAATGGCAGTTGACTTCCTCTATCCACGATTCAGGTCAGGGACTTGGAGCGGTTCCTAATTAACCAGGGCCCAGTTTCCCAAAAGAATCTTAAAGCGATTGTTCACTCAAATTACAAAACTACACATTGGTTTCCTTACCCTGTAAGCAGTCTATGGAAAAGGTATGACAGCAATCCATGATTTGGTTTACTTTCCTTGGCACTGTTTCCACATGCTAACGTTCTAGCATTTGTGGCACAAATCCCATTCAAGTCATGGGACCAATATTAGCATTTTTCACGCACCATGTCCAAATCATCTGAAAGTATTTCAAATTGATTGTAAAGCTCAACAAAGTCAATTATAGATGTTTTGAACATGATGCGCAAAAAATGCTAATGTCGGTCCAATGACTTGAATGGGATTCGTGCCTCAATGGTTTCCCAAAACCCTTGTTAGTAAAGTTTCACCTGAAAACACGTTATTTACTGACTGCCTCAGACCACTCGTAGAACAGCTAAGTGAGTCGTTTGATGCTTTTTTTGCCCTTCCGCGTCACTTTATACACAGAAGATCTCCACTAAACATACAATAAGGATGTTTATACACCTCTGTGACCACAAAGTTCAGCAGAAATACAAAGTTGCCAATGGCTTTGCAATTGTTACAAACAAGCAAAGGATAAAAATATTCTTCAAATGAAAACCGAGATGACTGCATTAAAATGTAAAAACAGTATAGGCTTTATAGGCCTATGTATTTCAATCATATTGAAATCAAGTTCATGTTCAATCAATTGAGTTCTATTTTGCTAATTGAAGGCTACTGTCTCAAATTTTTTTGCCTCAATATATCTCATGATGTGTAACAACATGTTCGCGACTCGTAAGCTTAAGATCCATCCATATCGGGTAACCAGGCGCAGACACAGACAAAATGCAGTCACGTGCTGTGCTCACTGGCACCATTTATCACCACCAACTCTGAGGGAGACTGAGTTTTCCTGTATTCAGAGTGTATTGAAACTAATGGCCAAGATTCTGAACTATTTGTAATGCTGTGCAGGCTACTGTGCTTCCTCAGCATGATACAAGACATCTGGAAAATGAAGTAGACCGTGTGAGGATGTGAATCTGGTTTCAGACTTCTGGGTTAAGCAGCTCATGCAATGTTCACAAAATGGAGTTTTTGCAAAAATATGGTTGTTCTTCAGGGAGAAAAGGTACAAATGGTGAAAGTAACATGATGCTTTTACAGCTATTGAGGAAGTACATTAACCCAGGGATGTATGTATGCCAGTGTAAGGGTTCATGTTTCCAGGGATGTATGGATGCCAGTGTATGGGTTCATGTTTCAGGGATGTATGGATGCCAGTGTATGGATTCACATTTCAGGGATGTAGCCTTGACAAACAACAAGTGTGTGAAATAATTATCTAAATACAATTGTGTTTCTACAAACAACCCTAAATATCATAGCACACCAAAAAGGACATTTAGATATCAGTGTAAGGTAGACTAGGAAGTTAGAAATGGGAGCAGACTAGACTAGTTTGGTTGTGTAAATGTCATCTCCTCCCCCATAGATCATATATACTTTCCCTTTTCCAGATGTAAGGAAATGACTTTTCCAGGTGCGCTGTCGATGGACTTCCATTACAGAGAAATCCAACAAAACATTTATGTTCTACCTCTAGCCTATTCTCCCTTCCATGATCAAATCAAATCAAATGTTATTTGTCACATGCGCCGGATACAACAGGTGTGGACCTTACAGTGTCGAGGTAATTGGTGTCGAGGTAATTGAGGTAATATGTACATGTAGGTAGAGTTGTTAAAGTGACTATGTATAGATAACAGAGAGTAGCGGCAGCGTAGAATTGGGGGGGCATGCAAATAGTCTGGGTAGCCATTTGATTAGTTGTTCAGGAGTCTTATGGCTTGGGGGTAGAAGCTGTTTAGAAGCCTCTTGGATCTAGACTTGGCGCTCCGGTACCGCTTGCCGTGCGGTAGCAGAGAGAACAGTCTATGACTAGGGTGGCTGGAGTCTTTGACAATTTTTAGGGCGTTCCTCTGACATCGCCTGGTATAGAGGTCCTGGATGGCAGGAAGCTTGGCCCCGGTGATGTACTGGGCCGTGCGCACTACCCTCTGTAGTGCCTTGCGGTCGGAGGCCGAACAGTTGCCATACCAGGCCGTGATGCAGACCCGTCAGGATGCTCTCGATGGTGCAGCTGTAAAACCTTTTGAGGATCTGAGGACCCATGCCAATTTTTTTCAGTCTCCTGAGGGGGAATAGGTTATGTTGTGACCTCTTCACGACTGTCTTGTTGTGCTTGGACCATGTTAGTTTGTTGGTGATGTGGACGCCAAGGAACTTAAAGCTCTCAACCTGCTCCACTACAGCCACGTTGATGAGAGTGGGTGTTGTTACCTACACTTACCACCTGGGAGCGGCCTGTCAGGAAGTTCAGGATCCAGTTGCAGAGGGAGGTGTTTAGTCCCAGGGTACTTAGCTTAGTGATGAGCTTTGAGGGCACTATGGTGTTGAACGCTGAGCCGTAGACAATAAATAGCATTCTCACATAGGTGTTCTTTTTGTCCAGGTGTGAGAGGGCAGTGTGAAGTGCAATAGAGATTGCATCATCTGTGGATCTGTTGGTGCGGTATGCAAATTGGAGTGGGTCTAGGGTTTCTGGGATAATGGTGTTGATGTGAGCCATAAACAGCCTTTCAAAGCACTTCATGGCTACAGACGTGAGTGCTACGGGTCATTTAGGCAGGTTACCTTAGTGTTCTTGGACTCAGGGACTATGGTGGTCTGCTTGAAACATGTTGGTATTACAGACTCAGACAGGGAGAGGTTGAAAATGTCAGTGAAGACACTTGCCAGTTGGTCAGCGCATGGAGAAATATAGTTACCTAGTACAACCTAAAAGGGTTCTTCGACTCTTTGAATAACCCTTTTTGGTTCCAGGTATCACCCTATTGCGTTCCATGTAGAACCCTTTTTCCAGAGGGTACTAAATGTAACCCAAAAGAGTTCTACCTGGAACCAAAAGGGTTCTCCTATGGGGAACCGATTTTTTTAAGAGTGTACCTACCATTGTGAATTAGGTTTACTTCAAACTCAGCAGACTATACTTTACAGGCTATAGCCTACATTAGGCCTACATTCTGGCTAATAACTATCACATCATGCATAGAACGTAATAATGAAGCATTGATAACTTCTAAACTTTTTTTTAATTTTTTTATTTCACCTTTATTTAAAGGTGAAATAAGAGCAAGATGCAAGGTGCTTCTTTGTCGAATATATGTTTTAATTGCTCAAAATAGGTGACCAAACTACATTAAGTGTACAAAACATTAGGAACATCTGCTCTATCCATGACATAGACTGACCAGGTGAATCCAGGTGAAAGCTATGATCCCTTATTGATTTCACTTGTTAAATCCACTTCAATCAGTGTAGATGAAGGGGCGGAGACAGGTTAAAGAAGGATTTTTATGCCTTGAGACAATTGAGGCATGGATTGTGTATGTGTGCAATTCAGAGGGTGAATGGGCAAGACAAAAGATGTAAGTGCCTTTGAAAGGGGTATGATAATAGGTGCCAGGCCAACCGGTTTGAGTGTGTCAAGAACTGCAGCGCTGCTGGGTCAACAGTTTCCCGTGTTTATCAAGAATGGTCCACCACCCACCGAACATCCATCCATCCAACTTGACACAACTGTGGGAAGCATTGGAGTCAACATGGGCCAGCATCCCTGTGGAACGCTTTCGACATCTTGTACAGTCCAAGCCCCGATGAGTTGAGGCTGTTCTGAGGGCAAAAGGGGATGCAACTCAACATTAGGATGTGTGTTCCTAATGTTTTGTACACTCAGTGTATTGGGACACACATTGGGCTAGACTACTGGTTCAAGAGTTATAAAAGGAACAGAGAGAGGATGGATGTAATAGAGGCCAGTGGAGATGCCAGCGGAGATGCATGAATTGCACAATAATATTTTGGTCTGACACACATTTTGTGCCAATGAACTGAAGTTGAACATCACCAAATGCGTCAGTTTAATTAAATGTGCAATAAAAAAGTATAATGCCTAGGCCTATTTAATTAAACCCTGGCTGTTTATGTAGGCAACTGACAGGAGTGTCAAGGAGTGGAATGTAAGCTGAAAAGACTGGTAACCAGACTATGAACACGTGACAAAGTAGCTATAAGTATTGAAATGTTTGTGTGAACTGGAAAAGGACCACTACTGGGTTTCTCTAACATCAAGAAAGTCCCTTGTTGACCTTTCACATTAGCTGGAAAAGTCCAGACAGAGTTCAGAGACAGCTGTCAATAAATCACTTCAAAACAGTGAGTGACTTCTGTGCAATGGTAATTTCGAGTTAACCCAGAACTAAAGTCTCAAGTAACTTGTCAGCTGCCCACCCACCAGAGATTAGTGCAATGGTAAATAAATTGTAAATGTTCAGTGTTCAGGCTATCTCAATTCTCTAAATCAACAAGTTTTCCCTTTGAATGGCAGGCATTCCTCTGTGCAGAACGACTACGCCCAGAGAGACCGAGAGGAAATTGAGGCCACCTTCAAACTCCTCAATTCCACCCTGTCCTCACCAATGTGAAGCTTGCCACAATAACTATCAGCCACAATAATGGATTTGCGAGTTGCCTTCAAAAGAAAAGTCCCATATTGAAAGTGAGGCAAACGGATACAAATAGTGGAACTATGCCATGTTTGGACTAGATAATGCTAAACAAGCATGGCCTGAGGTAATATAATAAAAACTAATTAAAAAAATTCAATACATTTTAAAATAAATACCAAAATAAATCATGAAATCCCACTGTGGATGTGTTAGACTGCATAATTGCATTTGGGGCATACATACAGTATATGCACTGTACAGCGTTACCTATGGAGTGTGCACTGTCTGTGCACCCATGGAATGGGGTCTCAGCCTATTCAGTGACACCCACAGATTACAGTTTACACAAACATTAGCGTCAGAGCTCTTATTGTCATTGGTGATCAGTCCTTCTACCGTTGTGTCATCAGCAAACTTGATGATGGTGTTGGAGTCAAAAATATTAGCGTCTTATTGCAGGACTTTGACGGTGGCAAATTACCTCCTCAGTCAAACCATTGTGCGTATTGAACATTCATTCATATTGGACTGTATAGCCTTAACTGAATGCTGGTATCAGCCTACTCAGTGACACCCACAGATTACAACTGTAGAGTTTACACAAAAAGTATGTGAACCCTTTGGAATTACTTGGATTTCTGCATAAATTGGTCATAAAATGTCTTCTGATCTTCATCTAAGTCACAACAATAGACAAACACAGTGTGCTTAAACTAATAACATACAAATTATTGTATGTTTCTTGCCTATACTGAACACAACATAGCTCTGGATAAGAGCGTCTGCTAAATGACTAAAATGTAAAATGTAAATGTAAACAACATTTAAACTTTCACAGTGTAGCCTGGAAAGAGTATGTGAACCCCTAGGCTAATGACTTCTCCAAAAGCTAATTCAAGTCAGGAGTCAGCTAACTTGAGTCCAATCAATGAGACGAAATTGGAGATGTTGGTTAGAGCTGCCCTGCCCTATAAAGAATACTCACAAAATTTGAGTTTGCTATTCACAAGAAGCATTGTCTGATGTGAACCATGCCTTGAACAAAATAGATCTAAAAAAAATGAAGATTAAGAATTGTTGACTTGCATAAAGCTGGAAATGGTTACAAAAGTATCTCTAAAAGCCTTGATGTCCACGGTAAGACAAATTGTCTATAAATGGGGAAAGTTCAGCACTGTTGCTACTCTCCCTAGGAGTGGCCGTCCTTCAAAGATGACTGCAAGAGCACAGCGCAGAATGCTCAATGAGGTTAAGAAGAATAATAGAGTGTCAGCTAAAGACTTACAGAAATCTCTGGAACATGCTAACATCTCTGTTGACGAGTCTACGATACGTTAAACACTAAACAAGAATGGTGTTAATGGGAGGACATCACGGAAGAAGCCACTGCTGTCCAAAGAAAACATTGCTGCATGTCTGAAGTTCACAAAAGAACACCTGGATGTTCCACAGCGCTACAGGCAAAATATTCTGTGGACAGATTAAACTAAAGTTGTGTTGTTTGGAAGGAACACACAACACTATGTGTGGAGAAAAAAAGGCACAGCATACTGACATCAAAATTTCATCCCAACTGTAAAGTATGGTGGAGGGAGCATCATGATTTAGGTCTGCTTTGCTGCCTCAGGACCTGGACAGCTTGCTATCATCGACAGAAAAATGAATTCCCAAGTTTATCAACACATTTTACAGGAGAATGTAAGGCTATCTGTTGAAGCCAATTGAAGCTCAACAGAAGTTGGGTGATGCAACAGGACAATAACAAAAAACACAGAAGTAAATTGACAACAGAATGGCTTCAACAGAAGAAAATACACCTTCTGGAGTGGCCCAGTCAGAGTCCTGACCTCAACCCGATTGAGATGCTGTGGCATGACCTCAAGAGAGCGGTTCACACCAGACATCCCAAGAATATTGTTGAACTGATACAGTTTTGTAAAGAGGAATGGTCCAAAATTCCTCCTGACCATTGTACAGGTTTGATACGCAACCACAGAAAATGTTTGGTTGAGGTTATTGCTGCAAAAAGGAGGGTCAACCAGTTATTAAATCCAAGGGTTCACATACTTTGTCCACCCTGCACTGTGAATGTTTACACAGTGTGTTCAATAAAGACATGAAAACGTATAATTGTTTGTGTGTTATTAGTTTATGCAGACTGTGCTTGTCTATTGTTGTGACTTAGATGAAGATCAGATCCAATTTTATGACAAATGTATCCAGAAATCCAGGTAATTCTAAAGGATTCACATGCTTTTTCTTGCCACTGTATTTAGTAGTCTTGTTTAGCAGGCTTGGGGGTAGAAGCTTTTCAGGGTCCTCCTCTCCACCCTCTCAGGGCTGGGTATCTCAGGTTCTGCACACTTTTTAATTGCATCCTACCTAGCAGGACGCTCCTACCAGGTGACGTGGAGAGAATCTGTGACTGCACCATGTACTCTCCCTACTGGTGTCCTCCAGGGCTCGGTTCTAGGCCCTCTCCTCTTCTCTCTATACACCAAGTCACTCAGCTCTGTCATGTCCTCACATGCTCTCTCCTATCATTTCTATGCGGATGACACAACTATCTTTCTCCTTCGCCCCTTCTGACACCCAGGTGGCGACACACATCTTTGTGTGCCTGGCAGATATCTCAGCTTGGATGTCGGCCCACCACCTCAAGCTCTTCCTCCAGGGGAAGGTCTGCCCGCTCCAAGACTTCTCCATCATGGTTGACAACTGCACGGTGTCCCCCTCCTAGAGCTCAAAGAACCTTGGTGTGACCTAGGACAACACCCTGTCCTTCTCTGCAAACATCAAAGCAGTGGCACACTCCTGCAGGATCATGCTCAACAACATCCGTAGAGTACGATCCTACCTCACACAGGAAGCGGAGCAGGTCCTAATCCAGGCACTTGTCGTCTCCCGTCTGGACTACTGCAACTTGCTGTTGGCTGGGGCCTCCGTTTTGCCATGAAACCTCTGCAACTTATCCAGAACACTGCAGCCCACCTGGTGTTCAACCTTCTCAAGTCCACCATGACACCTTGCTCCTCTGCACACCCCACTGGCTTCCATTTGAAGCTAGCATCCACTACAAGACCATGGTACTTGCCTACAGAGCAGCAAGAGGAACTGCTCCTCCCTACCTTCAGGCTATGCTCAACTCCTACACCCCAACCAAGTACTCCGTTCTGTCACCTCTAGTCTCTTGGCCGTCTCATCCCTACAGGAGGGCAGCTCCCGCTCACCCCAGTCCAAGCTCTTCTCTGTGCTGGCACCCCAATGGTGGAATCAGCTTCACCCTGAAGCTAGGATAGCAAAGTCCCTGCCCATCTCCCAAAAACATCTGAAACCCTACCTATTCGAAGAGTTTCTTAAATAATCCCACAGAACCCCCACCTCACCCCCCCAGCCCCCAACACAAAAAGCCCTTTGTGAACTAACACTTGCACTTGACTTTCCTCCCCCTTACTAGGTCTGACTTTCCTGATAGCTACTTTATTGAGGAAAAATGTACTTACTAAATTACTGAAATGTAAAAATGTTCCAGACTTACTGCTTGCAGTGCGGTGGCAGAGAGAACAGTCTATGGCTTTAGTGGCTGGAGTCTTTGACAATTCTTTGGGCCTTCTCCTGACACCGGCTGGTATAAAGGTCCTGGATGGCAGGGAGCTCGGCCCCAGTGATGCACAGGACCGTACTCACCACCTTCTGTTGTGCCTTGCGTTTGGGTGCATTGCAGTTGACGTACCAAGCGGTGATGCAGCCAGTCAAGATTCTCTCAATGGTGCAGCTGTACAACGTTTTGAGGATCTGAGGAACCATACCAAATCTTTTCAGCCTCCTGTGTTTGTGGATAATGTTAATTCCTTACTGATGTGGACGCAGAGGAACTTTAAGCTTTTGACCCACTCCACTACAGCCCCATCGATGTGGATGGGCGTGTGCTCGCACCTCTGTTTCCTGTAGTCCACGATTAGCTCCTTTGTCTTGCAGACGTTGAGGCAGAGGTTGTTGTCTCTGATCTCGTCCCTATAGGCTGCTTCATTGTTGTCGATGATCAGTCCTACCACCACCGTGACATCAGCAAACTTGATGATGGTGTTGGAGTTCAAAATATTAGCGTCATAGCTCTTATTGCAGGACTTTGACCATGGCAAATCACCTCCCCAGCCAATCTATTGTGCGTATTGAACATTCATATTGAACTGTATAGTCTTACCTATGAAGTGTGCACCCATGAAATGGGGAGGTGATATGCCGCCATTGGACTGGAGCAGTGGAAATGCGTTCTCTGGAGTGATGAATCATGCTTCACTATCTGGCAGTCTGAGGACGAATCTGTTTTGTCCGTTGGAATCGTCCATCTATAGCAGCAAAAGGGGGACCAACTCCATATTAATGGCCATGATTTTGGAATGAGATGTTCGGATAGGTGTCCACATACTTTTGGACATGTAGTTGCATATTGTAAAATTAATTATTGTATTTATTTTAATTTGATAATCAACCTTTTTTTTAGCATTACCTAGTCCACATATGTCATGAAAACCACTATTTGTATGCGTTTGCGTCACTTTCAATTAGGGACTTTTATTTAAAAGCCAAACAGCAAATATATACTATTGTTGTTATTGTGGCTAGCTTCACATAGGTCCCGTCCTCTCCGTACACTTTCTCTCGACTGACTCTGTTGTAGTTTCTCTGTTCATCAGTGGGGGCGACGTGGAGAGAAGCCTTGCGGTGTCAATGCACGAAGGACTTGGTTTCAACCCCAGTTCCCGTTGTCCACTAAGTGAAGAGGATGGTGCTCGCTCGCTTCTGCTTTACCGCGTCGATAAAGATGGACCTCGCGCTGCTGGTCTGCTCGGTTGCGCTTGTAGGCATCTGCTTAGCGCGCTCGGACGCTCCGCGAGGGGTGGCGGTGCCCTTTGTTTTTGACCTCAAAGCGACGTGCGACCCTCCGTGCCAACATGCTGGCATCTGCATCCGAAACAACACCTGCTTCTGTTCTCGCGGCTATGAGGGAGAGACCTGCCAGTATGGTGATGTTACTTTATATTTGCCTAGAAAGGAAACAGTAAACAAAATTGCCAAACTATAAAAGACAAGTGATGCATTGAAGAATGTATGAAATATGTATATCATATATTTTTTTTCACAACATTTATGTAAAAGTTGCATGACTTACTGGATGAGTGCTGATGAATATATTGCCTCTTGTTTTGAACAGCTAACTGCTATCCCAAATGTAAGAATGGAGGAGAATGCCTTCGCCCTGGAAAATGCAGATGTCCTTCTGGATTTGGAGGAAAATATTGTCATAAAGGTACTTATCTAATTATGTTAACCTTTTAGATATACACTATGTTGGTGCTTGGTTAATGTTACAAATCTGATTAAATATTGTAATAATATCTATTTATTGGTAACTAGTCGGCTAGTACAAGTAACCTAATGTTTTATTTGGAGAGAGTGTGGTTTGAAAAGGGTAGGGAGTTAAGTCTTAGTCCTATAGTATAGGTTAGGAACATGGAGATGTAAGTGGATGATTTGATTGTATGTCTGTCTTTTCCAGTGAAATGTGATAGTGGATGCTGGAACGGTGGCGACTGCATCGCTGTGAATGGAGTGGCCAAGTGCATCTGTCCCTCCAGCTGGACTGGCTCTAAATGCCAAGAGGGTTTGTTTACCTCCTAATTAGCCTAATTCACACAGAGGTGAAACCAGCAGTGAGACTTGTTGCTCAGCTGGCCTGTTAATCAACAGTAGCGTATTAATCCTCTCCGGAACCTTCTGACAACTTCATTGAAATGCCAAGATGCCTTCACACGTACTAAAACAATAAAGAATAGTTGATTTAATTACTATCGAATGGGACAAAGAAAACGCTTCACATGGCCAAAGGTATAATGGTGATTTATTGGTTCCCGGAATGTTGAGAATGTGTTGTTGCGATGTTTCCCCAGCGATCTGTCCCCAGGGGTGCAGGAACGGGGGCAGCTGTGTGGCCCCAGGAATCTGCAGCTGTCCAGAGGGCTGGCTGGGTGGAGCCTGCCACACCGGTGAGTGAGATCTTAAGATAAATGCACTAACTGTAAGTCGCTCTGGATAAGAACGTCTGCTAAATGACTAAAATGTCATCACAGATTTGGCACACACACAACCAACATAAAACTATACACATTTTCAGACATGCACTTTTTTACTCTCACCCCAACAGACACACAAACACGGTAAATTATGCACACACACTTACAGGCAACAGGCCAAATAAATGTATAACCCATAACTGGAGCCTAATCACTGATCTGTTCTGGATGTCTGTCAAGTGTGTTAATTTGTAACACACTAACACACTTGGGTCAAACAATAGATAGCAGAGAAGTTAATCAGGCATGCTAAAGAATAACAAATATAAATCAGACTGTCAGAAAATTAAGAAATTGTTAACGGAAGTGTTTTTTTTATCCTGAAATAATCTACTGAGTGAGAAACCTGTCAATGTGAGATATCTGTTGAAAATGACTGTTTTGAGATTTTGTTCTCGGAGCTGTGTTTTCCCAGATGTGAAGAGTCCACCAGACTACATAATGAGCCCTCCTTCCTCTCTTTCTTAATGTAACATCTCTTTTTCTCATTTCCCCCTCCCTCCGTCTCTCTTCCCTCTCTCTCTCTATCTTGCAGCTGTTTGTCACCGGCCCTGTCTGAATGGAGGCAAGTGTTTGTCTCCCGATTCGTGCCGCTGTCGCCCTCCTTACTCTGGACCACGCTGTGAGGAGAGGAAAAAGGTGTTTTAACCCTTTAGGGGTCAGAGGTCAAAGAGGGCCAGTCAGAGGCCATGTAGAACCGTATTCATTCCAAATCTGGTGCTTTAGATATCGTCTCTCTGCCTTTTGTAAAAATGTTTTTTTTTTAAAGAACCACAGATTTTTGTGTTAACAATAACATTTGACTGTTAACTTAATATCTACTATACAATTTGGGGTTATTTTGTGCTATATAATGAATAAAATGTGGATAAAAGGTTTATTGTTATTTTCTTATCATGCAGTCAGATGATTTACAGTAAAACAACACTTAGCGAACTGCTTTTACTAACAATATACTGTAGCCAATGAATAGTATAACTAAACTGTTACAAAAGTGTTCGTCCATCCCTTACCGTATTGTATTTCAACGTGTTACTTAAAGCAAGTTACACAATAACTTTTTATTTTGTTTCCATATGCGTGATTTACAACAACGCAGTGTAAATGTTAAAATAACAAATGTTTTGACCTATGTACAGTATAATGTACAAAAGTGATCAAGTATATCTGAATTGATACTTACAACAGATCTCGTCAACAGTCACAAAACAATTGCAGACAAGTGGCCCTAAAAATCAAACAAGCTAATAACATTTCCAAGGCAGGTGTGATGTAAAAAGAAGAATATTATTTCTCCATACATATTAAGTATGAAACAACAGTGCACAATAGTTTAGGAAAAAAAAAACACTTTCAGTACCACAATAAACCAGAGGAAAAAACATGGGTCAAATCACTAACAAGGAACAAAACAAATAGAAAAGTGGGTATTAATATCATATAAAGCTAGATTGTTCTTCAATAAACCATCAACTAGTTTTTCATCTGATTCTCTTCTCTTACTCCAACATAATACTGTGTGCAGTAACACTTTTGTATAAAAGCCTAGGATAAGGACTATAAAACACATTTTTATGCATTAAAATACATGAATTAATGTCTATGTTAGATTACATAGTTTGGCTGTGTTTATACAGGCAGCATGTTTCTGATCTTTTGCCCAATTACTGTCAAAAGAGCTGATCTGATTGGTCAAAAGATCAATTAGTGGAAAAAGATCAGACTTGGGCTGCCTGTGTAAACGTAGCTTTTGCGACATCAACACGATTGGCATAAACATTTCCGAATGAATATGCAGTGTTTAAGACAGTATTATGCATTGTTTATGAATATGTTATGCATTTCTTATGCAAGAGCTTTAAATCAATGTGCTACCTTGAGCATTGAGGTAGTAACAAAACAGGGACAATTAGATACGTGCAATATATCCAGTCCCCCTGTTCATGTACAAAGATACACACACACACACACATACAGGCACACACACTCCACGATCACATACTGCGTAATAAAGACTCCATTTGCTCTGTGTATTTTGTAAAACTTCTGCATCTTCAGTCATTTACCTTATGCAAGTGGGGCCTACAAAAGAGCAAAGACATTTTACAGTATATAATCTCCCAACAATAAAAAACCCACTGTTAATGAACATCCAAACTGTGACCCAATGCTCACCTTTAACCCACAGGTGACACCAGTGTACCCGTTGCGGCAGTGGCAGAAGTTGGGCAGGACACACCTTCCCCCGTTGAGGCATCTCTGCTTACAGATGGCTGTGCGTCAGGCAGAGGGAGGAAATAGTATAGAACGCAATATAAGTACAGGATAAAAGTATATAGCTATCTATTGAAACTTGGCAGCAGTATATCATATTGAATGTGAGAAGGACTCACCGGACTGACACTGTAGGCCTTCCCATCCTGTGGGACAGTGGCAGGTGTTGGGTCCCACACACTCACCACCGTTCTTACACTTCTGCAGGCACACGGCTAAACACGCACGCACGCACGCACGCACGCACGCACGCACGCACACACACACACACACACACACACACACACACACACACACACACACACACACACACACAGAGTTGCTTAGTATTGTAAAGGCATCTTTACATGGTGACAGGTTCAGGGTAACAGTGGTTGTACATTATGTTGTCACTCACGAATGTTACACCTCTTCCCACTCCACCCAGAGGCACAGGAGCAGGAGTTGGGCCCCACACACTTCCCCTTGTTCATGCACATGGGTTCACATACACCTGAAAGACGCAATGCAACATGCATTTTTGGCTCAATTAACATAACTGCATGAACTTACTAGCTTGCTGCAGGGTTATTACAATTAGGTTCTTCCACGTGCATTTATGTTGATATAGGGCCTATAACTATTTAATACTGCATGCATAGACAGTGATGTGGGGTGTTTGGTTGTGTTGGGTGGCAGTGGCTCTTACTCTTCTGACACCGCTTCCCTGTGTAGCCCCCGGGGCAGGAGCAGACGTTGTTCCTCATACACTGACCTCCGTTCTTACAGGGAGGGCTGCACACAGCTGGAGGGCACGGCGCACAGTGACACAGCTACAGTTATACCTCACTAAACCAAAGTACCACCATGCAATAGACTTCTGTGCAAATTGACATATCACTCACTAATAGGGGACCAGTAGAATGTGTCCTAATCAATTGAGGTTATTGATTGTCAGTGTGACACCTATTCTTACCAATCTGACATTGGGAGCCATAGAAGCCACCGGGACAGGCGCAGATGTTGGGTTTGATACAAGTCCCACCATTCAAACACACTGGATTGCAGACAGCTGGAGGTGAAGACAATGGAATATTGAGCCCATAGCTAAACATACTGTTGTCGAAAAGAGATATGTTCGTCATGGGCTTCTAAGTAGGAACACGTGGTGTTGATTGGCGTTACCTGAGTTACATGTTGGTCCGTACCAGCCAGACTTGCACTTACACACATCGGGAGAAGTACACTCCCCTCCGTTTTCACAGTGCCTGTTGCACACCACTGAACAGAGACACACGGAGACACAGTTACACACGACAACTCCTAACCCCTATACACACATTCCATTTTTTTTTAGGCAAGCAGACACTGGTTTAGATAATTGTAGGGAAACATGATATACGCCTGAAAGGATCAAATTGATTATCTCTCACTGATTTCACATCTTGGTCCCACGTAACCATAAGGACAGGTGCAGAGATTCCTGACCAGACAGGTTCCTCCATGCTGGCAAGATGGCTCACAGTTAGCTACAAACACAGCAACCAAGGGGTGTACAGAGCATCCAGTAAGAAAAGGAGAATATATACAATATTTACAATGGAGAACATATAGCCTGTACCCGGATCTGTTCGTGCCATCTTGCCAACTCCTATTACATCATTGTCAAGCCACACAATGAGTGACAATGAGTCGGCAAGTTAGCACAAACAGATTTGGGGCCAGGATATAGAGTGCATAGTTAAGAGTTCAAATACGTGTGGGATGATATGTTTACCTTCCTCACATGTTGGTCCGCTGTAGCCCACAGGACAGACACACACATTTGGCCTGCCACACTTCCCTTGGTTCTTGCAGTCCGGTCGGCAGACAGCTGAGAAGGTAGAAGGTTAATAGAATCTACAACTTCTATGTGTAACTGAAAACAACTTATTCTAATTTACAGACATTTTTGCAGAAGTTATTTTGTAACTCTTAAAGAGCCATAAGAATAGAAACTCATCTGTCTCGTCCAACCCTGACTGTTGTTCCCACCTATGTGGCAGTTATATCCGGTATAGCCTTCTTTACAAGTGCAGGTGTTGGGTAGAGAGCATTCCATATTCCTTCCACATGGATACCGGCACACAGCTGGAAAACACCAAACAGTTTCATGGGAACCTACAGTATACGTCCATGTAAGGATTTGAATGTTAAAAACATATGGAAAAAGAACAAAGATCATATGAATGAAAAACAGACTACAAGAGTGCTAACCGCTAACCTTTGCAGGTGAACCCATCTCCAGTGTAACCATATGGGCAGCGGCCACACTTGAAGGAGCCTGAGACCGTGGGCTCACAGGGCACACCGGAGAAGCAGGGCGAGTCCGCACAGGTTACTATGAGAGACGATGACCCCCACCTAAGGTCAGGGGTCAGGTCCACCTTGCTGCTCTGGCCTCGGTTGTGATTGGTGGGGGTGGAGACTCTGGTGATAGTTTGGTCCTGGGGGCTAATAGGTGTCTTTCTCTCCACGGAGGGGACTCTCTTGCTACCCGATGAGGGCCCCTCAGTTCTCCTCCTGTTCTGGGAGGAGGAGGTGGAGGTGGTGCCAGTAATTTCCCTACTGGAGTCTTCTGTCACTTGGGGACGTCCATCTTCTCTGTTGTTGGTAACTGGCCTCTGTCCTGTAAAACACTGGAAGTTAGAGGACAGAGCTTGAAAAGGAACTCAAATGGGATTTGTATAGAGCTAGTATAACTCAAATCACCTCTATCAACTAACCCTGAAGACCTAGCTAAATAATACTGGCATAACAGTTAGCTTTACTAGGAGCCAGCTATGAGCCAGCTATAAAACGATGGAATAATCCCATATAAGGCCAGATATTTAATAACATTATAATAAACACCTAATCACATGAACCCCTGTCAATCATCAGCTAAGTGATCAGGTGACCCTTCTCACCTGTTGTGGTGCTTCTACTACAGGTGTGTCCGTTGCCATGGAGCCCAGGTGGACAGGGTCCACAGATGTAGCCTACGGATACGTGTGTGCTCTCGAAGCACTGCACCCCTGGGTAGCATGGTTGTCTGGAGCAGGGGGCCTGGCTTGATGGTTTAACCGTGCCAAAACCCTGGTGACCTCCTGTGGGTACAGCGGGTACAGGCACGGTCACTCTATGAATAGGCTCATAGTCATCACCCTTACCACTGGACGGCTCTGATTTAACTTCAGTAGAGGAGGAGGTAGAATCCAATTATTCACAGTCAATAGAAACATATTGATAAAAGAATGAGGGTTGGGGGTGAGAGGATCGGGGTAGAGAAAGATACAGAAGGAGGGAGAGAAACAGACAGGGAGAGAGGGAGAGTGGGACCCACTGCAACTCTTCCCGTCCCCAGTGTAACCCTCTGGACAGGAGCCACAGGTGAATGAGCCCAGTGTGTTGTTACAGCCCACCCCAGGGAAGCATGGCTCTGCGGCACATTCATCCACATCCTCTCTACAGGTATGACCTGGAACACAAAAACAACATGAATGAAATCTCAGCCTTCCCCACACACACAGGATGTAATCCACTAACAAAACATCAACATCTAAATTCACTGAACCAGATGAGGAAATCTGGCACTGCTTGTATCCAAACACTGAAAGGGTGGTAATAAGGAGTATGGTTCATAGAATGGAGGGTCAAAGCACAGCTTCCTAACGGAATGATTAAAAGTAAGCTCTCAGAGTCATAAAAGCATCTGAGACCCACAAATGAGCTGCAGTATTAGCATGGACAGCATGTACAACGTACAGTGTGTGTTGTAATTCTATTTCTGTCATGTACAGTACCGGTCATTCCGGGGGGACAGATGCAGGAGAAAGAGTTGGGTCCGTCTATACACTTGACCAGACGGCAGGGGTTGGGTTTACAGTCGTCTATGTCCTCCTCACACCTGTCCCCTGTGAAGCCAGCGGGACAGACACACAGGTACTCCCCGCTGCCAGGGGGGAGGTTAATGTTTGTAACACAGGAAGCTCCGTTCAGACAGTCACAGGGCCGCAGAGAGACCTGGACACACACACACACACACACACAAGTGGGAAGTGTTAGTAGAGCTTAAGTTTAATTCACAAACAGTTTGAAATGAACATATAAGTATGAGGAAGAATGATTGACAATCCGTGAGTAATTATTGCATTTTAGTTTTGAATGTCTTGCTAACAGACATACCAAAGCAACAGACACAGAAAGACTAGTACAGCGGCAGGCTGGACAATAAGGATTGCAAATCTAGAGCTCCCTCTCGCGGTAGACAGAAAAGCTGACAATCAAGAGCAATCTCTAAAAATCCCCATTCACAAAGAGTCAACAGAGTCAGTCAAAGTCAGTCAATATCCTTATTCAACAGTGTTCTCCTATTTTGAAACCTACCTGTACAGAGGCAAGCGTCTCAGCACTACAATCGTCTGTGATAGTGAACTGAAAGGTCTGCGTGGAGGAGGAGGCAGCAGTGTCAGTAACCTTCCAGATGAGCAGGCCAGCGGGGGAGAGGGAGGCGTCACTGGGGCCTGACTCCAGAGTGAACAGCACCACAGAGCCTTCTGGATCCTGAGCCTGCAGCTGGTACACAAAGTTCTCCCCCTGGAATGTCTGCAGACGCCCCTGGGCTGACTGAAACACCGGTGGCTCATTCTCTTCCAGGAGCAGAATAGTCATATTTAGTAATAACGTTAATCATTTCATCATTAATGTCCATATCATTATCTGAGGTACAAAATATACAATTATTTTTCCTTTATTTCCACTTGTTTTATTTATATGTTTATCTATCTTTGTAAAATGTTCTGTTCCTAGTTTGAACCAGTTGTATTCATTTCTAATATCTACTCTAATTGATCTGGAGAGATTTGGCCTCATTTTGTATGAACACTCAAATCAAAACACAGCACAAAGAACACATTGAGCCAACCACAATGACAATACCCAGAGGCCTGAAGGTACTATAATGGCTCTGACCCCAATAACACCTTGTTCTCTATAGCAAGACCAACCGCGAGGTTTTGACATACTGTAAACATATTGCGGAGACCATGCAGCCATGTGTTCTCTGTGACTGCGTGCTGTCGTCAGTAGTGGGTGGCAGCAAATACCTTTCAGTTCGCGTGGTATGAATTTATATAGAGATGCTGTTGTATAATGTAAACAGCAGTTGTAGAGTAAAAGTACGTTATAGGTAAGAGGACATTGTACTTACTCTCAGCGATGGACCATGTGTATTTGGAGGAGTCTGGTCGGCATATCAGGCAAGGGCTGCTGGGATTGAGGTCTCCCTCTCCATAACACACACTGTCAATGTTGCATGTTTTCTCCTGGGGATTGATACACAGTAACAAAATGTGCATGTACACTACTGTTCAAAAGTTTGGGGTCACTTAAAAATGTCCTTGTTTATGACAGAAAAGCACTTTTTTTGTCCATTAAAATAACATCAAATTGATCAGAAACATGTTGTTAATGTTGTAAATGACTATTGTAGCTGGAAACGGCAGATTCTTTATGGAATATCTATATAGGCGTACAGAGGCCCATTATCAGCAACCATCACTCCTGTGTTCCAATGGCACGTTGTGTTAGCTAATCCAAGTTTATCATTTTAAAAGGCTAATTGATCATTAGAAAACCCTTTTGCAATTATGTTAACACAGCTGAAAACTGTTGTTCTGATTAAAGAAGCAATAAAACTGGCCTTCTTTAGACTAGTTGAGTATCTGGAGCATCAGCATTTGTGGGTTCGATTACAGGCTCAAAATTGCCAGAAACAAAGAACTCCGGGATGCTGGCCTTCTAAGCAGAGTTGCAAAGAAAAAGCCATATCTCAGACTGGCCAATAAAAATAAAAGATTAAGATGAGCAAAAGAACACAGACACTGAACAGAGGAACTCTGCCTAGAAGGCCATCATCCCGGAGTCGCCTCTTCACTGTTGACGTTGAGACTGGTGTTTTGCGGGTACTATTTAATGAAGCTGCCAGTTGAGGACCTGTGAGGCGTCTGTTTCTCAAACTAGACACTCTAATGTACTTGTCCTCTTGCTCAGTTGTGCACCGGGGCCTCCTACTCCTCTTTCTATTCTGGTTAGAGCCATTTTGCGCTGTTCTGTGAAGGGAGTAGTACACAGCGTTGTAGGAGATCTTCAGTTTCTTGGCAGAGAATGCCAAGAGTGTGCAAAGCTGTCATCAAGGCAAAGGGTGGCAACTTGAAGAATCTCAAATATAAAATATATTTTGATTTGTTTAACAATTCTTTGGTTACTACATGATTCCATGTGTTATTTCATAGTTTCATAGTTTCTACAATGTAGAAAAGAGTAAATATTAAAAAAAAAATTGAATGAGTAGGTGTTCTAAAACGTTTGACCGGTTGTGTACATTAAATTACAAACAGAGCATTGGCCACTTTTTGTTTGGGTGAAAAATGTTCTGAGTTCTTCAGAAGAAACTGGTTGGCATGCATAACTAGGAGGAGTGGTGCTCATATAGCACATGGGGATGTGTGAAACGTACTCCTCAGCCTGAAGTGTCTCTACTTGCGCCACATAGCTAGCTTTTTGTGTGACGCCGACTGGTAAGACACTTCAGACTGAGGAGTACGTTTCACAGATCCCCATGTGCTACACTCACAGTTAGTTTTAAGAGGGTCCGGGCCCATGTGCTACACTCACAGTTAGTTTTAAGAGGGTCCGGGCCCATGTGCTACACTCACAGTTAGTTTTAAGAGGGTCCGGGCCCATGTGCTACACTCACAGTTAGTTTTAAGAGGGTCTGGCCCATGTGCTACACTCACAGTTAGCTTTAAGAGGGTCCGGGCCCATGTGCTACACTCACAGTTAGCTTTAAGAGGGTCCGGGCCCATGTGCTGGTTTTCCTGGTGGGAAAGGGGCCTGAAATTTGAGCTAGCCTGAACATCTGTTGAATGTTCCACAACATAATATACAGTATCTGTTGAATCTGTTAAAGTCAGATTCTAATCACTAAACAACACATTCTGATCATGCTATCAGAAACATTGTGATTCCATTAAAACCCAGAGAAAAAACCCCAAGAGAAACCCACCCTGGAGGTACAGAGAACGTCAGCATTGAGCGTGCAGATCTGACAGGCTCCATCGAAAAGGGTCAGGATCTTGGCGTTGCTGTAACTGTAGCCGTCGTTGGACACCTGCCAAGACAACGTTAATGACCTACTTATCAGTGACTACTGGTAATAAATATTTACAGAAGCTCCTACTATAAGTAAGGGTATCTTGTCCAGGTTGCACCATCTTGAAAACATCTGGTAGGTGTGCAAACAAACCATATTACAACACTAGGCCAGAACACTGCCCTGCTGAAAACAGTACTATTTTAGGGCTCTGTTATCCAGCTGTATTTTATGGGTGATTTGCCCATTCCCAAATGAGTCTGGACCCAAAACATTACTGAGATGTGCTGCATAGCGTTGTTCCACTGACTTTGATCTGCCAGCGTGCCAGGGGTCTGTCGGTGGCCGTATCCAGGTCCAGGCCTGCACTGGGTTGTCTGTACTCCAGGGGGAGCTGACACTCCAGACCTGACACATGCAGGAAGGTAGCCAGGGAAAACTGAGGTTCGTCCAGGGTCCACTCACCATCCACAAACTGGACACACGCAGACAGAGACAGGCGGGGACACTTGGGTCAGAAGTACTGTGCTACAGAAAATAATATCACAGGTATGGAGGTGTGTGTGTGTGTCGGTGTGCATGTGTGTGTTTTTGTGTGTGGTGTAGTATGGTACCTTTTCCTTCAAAAATTCACACTTGAGTTCATAGGAGTCTTTGAAGCCTTGTCCAAAGACCTGTACAGTGGAGCAGTCACGCTGTCTGACATCACACAGTCCCTCGTTCTCCAGCTCTGTGATCTCTGGAGTCTGGTCTTCACCATCCCAAACGACACCAGAAACAGACACAAATGACAAGCAAAAAAAGTGTCAGCAGGTTTTTAACAAATCGCTTCACTAGGATTAGCAAATGACTGTGATATGTCTTTCATTTTGATGAACTATGAGCCAAACCCTGGTCTAGTGCTGACTTACAATATGTATGATTGACTTAGAATATAGATGTGTGTTACAGATCCAACCCTCCCCTCTTCTCACCAGAGATAACGCTGCAGTCGTAGGAGCCGAACCCGGGGAAGCACACACACCCCCACTCGGAGCACTGGCCATTCCCATTACATAGATTAGGACACTTGAGGAAGGACAACATCTCCTGGTGCTCTCCCTCTCTCCCCCTCTCCTCCACTAGCCTCCTCTCACACTCGTTCTCAAGCAGAGGCAGAGTGGCGCCCACCCAGGCCTGGTCGTCCTTTAGCTGGAGGTCGCTGACGCACATAGCCACCGCCTGGCTCACTATGGCCGGGCCTAAGAGCCGGCCGCAGCCCAGCGCCACGCTGGAGTTAGCCACCGCCCGCTGGCACTGCACCCTGGCCTGGTGCTGGGTTAGCCCAGACTGGGTGGGCCAGGTGGGGGGAGGGGAGGACTCGGGCCGGGCCGCCAGCTCGTGGTCCTCAGGGAAGAAGTAGGTGAAGTCCTCCAGGTGGGACTGGCTCAGGCTCTGGTACGGCGCGTTGGGGAGGAACTGGTAGGACTGGCGCCTTCCACGGCTCCTCTGGTTGTTGGCTCCATGGCTGGAGCCTGTTAGGGTAGAGCCTCTCTCTACAGGCTGGGCGGCGGTGTCCTCGGCCCGGCCGTGCTGGTTGGAGTTCCATGAGGGGTGGTCGTGGTGGCCTTTGAACAGTTCTACTGAGTTGTATTCGGCGGTGACATCCAGAGTGGGGATGATACTGTGGAGTCTCACGTTGCCGTGGTGAGAACAGGAGGAGTCGGAGCCAGGGATTGGCTGAGACCTGGTTCGCGGGGACGTGGGGTGGGACTCTTCTTCACAGTTACAGTACCTGTGAGGGTTTGGGGCGCTCTGATAGGACGGAACGGTGTCAAACAAGCTGCTACCAGGAGGGAGTCTGCCAGAAGAGAAATAAATACTTATCAAATAGGATCTCTATGGAAATACATTCAACAAATAATAATGTAACATAACCCCAGCTGAAAGAGCTCATGTAAAATGTTCAAAATGATTCATATCCATCGTTTGAAAGAACAGTCTCAGGTCCGGACTTTGTCGTTGCACATGGAATGGGACAAAAGCCCGCCCCTGCTTTGCAGATCTAAAGAAACTGTATAGGCATAGGAATTACAATGAAAGCTGCAATCATTGATAGGCTGGTTAGAACCATCACCACATATCTTCTTCAGATCTGCAAACTCCATAGCATTAGGGGCTAGAGGTTGATTTGAGACTTGGCATCAGACTAACTTCCATTCAGAGATGAAGGCTGCTACGTCTTCGTTGTCCAGCACTGCGCCCCCTGCTGTGTGGAGGTCATTGTGGGTCTGTCCGTCATACGTCCCACACAGGCCCTGGGTTTGGCTCCAGTCTGAGCTGGGGGCCCTCAGGGTCAGACTCATGCCCCAGTCAGACACATCGGCACGCACAAATGCCCCAGACGAAAAGGTCATCTACAGCACAGACAGAAAGGGGATTAGATCCTATTGTATTCTGTTGTATTTCATTTGATTCTGCTCTATTCTATTACAACTAAATGATTTTCTGCTTTCCAGTGCGTCGCCATATCATCACAGTCTGTATCATTTCATAATTAGCATAAACAACTGAATTCTGACTTTGCACTGTAAGTTTACACTGTGCCTTTCTCAACACCCTATTGGCTAATGACTACTTCCTGTGGGCGTGTGCTTCAACTCAGTGACCTTTTCTTTTTCCTGCCACCACCAACTTATCGGAGGACAACTTCAAAAAAGAAAAAATGTAATGTTACACTTTATTTATTTATTCACTCACTGTGACTTTGCGTCCTTGGTAAGACTCAGTGATGCGGATGCCGCTCTTGCCCACGTCCCTGTTCTTCACAGACAGGTGCGGCCTGGTGTCCCCCAGCTCTCCGTTGCACATGTCGAAGGCTATGACGTCACCGCCGTCTCTTGCCACGAAACCGCACGTGCACGAGGCGTGGTGGACAACGCTCCCGCACTCCCACTGGCGCACCTGGACCTCGAGCGGCTGCCGTGTGCTCTTGTACAGCACAAACGTCCCGATCTGGTAGTTGTCATACTGCCTGGAAGGAAATGCATGAAATACATTACAGTATCAGCTACTCTAATGCGTATTCATGTGATTGTTATCATATTTGCAGGTTAACATTGCCTTGACGGCATCTATCATTATTGCTGACTATAAAGGAGTGACTGAAGTACCTGCCATCAAACGTGATGATGTGAGGATCAGTGAAAGAGTAGCAATATGCAGAGGGAACATCTGTCACTGTGATCTGAAAACACAGAGCAGATATCACATATCAGATATCATTTATTTCATTTTCACATTCAGCTATTTAGATGAGAAAATAAAGTGTATACAGTACATGCTTATATGAGTGAGTTGGCAACTTACAGTTTGTGTATGGGCAGTGTGGCAGTGAGAAAATGTACACTATACAGTATATACAGAAACATAGCATATTCTGCATTGAGTGAGTTAAGTGTAACAACGTAGACCTATCCCAAATCTGTTAACAACCTAGACCGGTCCCAGATCTGTTAACAACCTAGACCTATCCCAGATCTGTTAACAACCTAGACCTATCCCAGATCTGTTAACAACCTAGACCTGAGTCCCAGATCTGTTAACAACCTAGACCGGTCCCAGATCTGTTAACAACCTAGACCTATCCCAGATCTGTTAACAACCTAGACCTATCCCAGATCTGTTAACAACCTAGACCTATCCCAGATCTGTTAACAACCTAGACCTATCCCAGATCTGTTAACAACCTAGACCTATCCCAGATCTGTTAACAATCTAGACCTATCCCAGATCTGTTAACAACCTAGACTGGTCCCAGATCTGTTAACAACCTAGACCGGTCCCAGATCTGTTAACAACCAAGACCGGTCCCAGATCTGTTAACAATCTAGACCTATCCCAGATCTGTTAACAATCTAGACCTATCCCAGATCTGTTAACAACCTAGACCTATCCCAGATCTGTTAACAACCTAGACTGGTCCCAGATCTGTTAACAACCTAGACCGGTCCCAGATCTGTTAACAACCTAGACCTATCCCAGATCTGTTAACAACCTGCTGGCCCAGATCTGTTTATGCCGTCTTGCAAAGTTTTATGCCAAACAGTGTGACAATGACCATAGGAGTTGGCAAGACAGCACAAACAGATCTGGGACCAGGCTAATAACAACCGCCACTCTCCTCCCAACCCATCACAAGGGTGTTTTTTCCAGTTCCAGTACCTGGACACTCTGTGGTGTGTAGCCGCTCCAGAGGAAGTTGGATGTGACGATGGGGTTGACAGAGATCTGTGTCGTCCTGTCCCCGTCCCTGAGGAAGTCTGTGACCGCGCTGAGGTGAACCAGGGCCTGGCTACACACCCCGTTACGACACCCCAGGCTCTGGGAGAGATCCACCCGGCACGACGACAACACCACGTCTGGACCCAGCAGATCGTCTCCTATGGAGGAACAAATAGATCATTTAATGGTTGTCGTCATTGGCTTTGTTTTTGTCTATTTCGTAGGGATACCGACATGTCAATATGCGTTGTCACTGGAGAATCAAGACGCTATGGAAATAAAACATATTGCCAAAATCAGTTATTAAAAACACAACATGTTGAAGAATCTAACTTTACTGTGGTGATACTGTGAGTATGCCGGATTACTTACGAAGCCTTTACCTTGATTGTTTGTACTCAGGTGTAAGGAGAGAGTACACTGCTCTGTGGTGGAGGAGGCATCGCCAGGGCAGGGGACAGGGATGGTACTCTCCACAGTCAACTCGTAGTCCTTCCCATCCTCAGACACAGTAGTCACCTCTGGTCTCAACTGCAGAGACAAGTCACAAGAGAAATTCTGACTAACCAGTGATTATTTAAAACAAAAAGGAGACACACAAACCCAGACCCAGAGAGAGAGAGACAGACAGGCACGCACACACACACAACTTACACACTTTACACACACTCAAACACCAAATCCTTGAAATAGTGTTCTATTTCTCTTTGACTTACCCTGATCCCGGCAAAGAACTCTTCGCTCTCCTCTGGGGTTCCCTGGATGTCCGGCGAGTCCAGAAAAAAACTGGAGCAACTGCAGTAAATCTGACAGAGGGAAGGACAGCCACAGCCGTTCAAAAGGAAGAGAGAGGCTACAGTTCAGGATGTAGAAAAGCCTTTATAGTTAAAGCCAGGTGATAGAACTTAATACAACAGTAAATAAAAGCAACATTTATGACAAGAGATAAAAGGATGAAATGACAATATACTGTATACTTTGATGGCCGGTGGCAGTCTAGGTTTTCAACACGGCCAGCTCTATTGCTCTATAACCTCACTTGTAAAACAAATTCACTTCAATTTTGAGAGAGAGCTCGGAAGCTAGCATTATTTTTTGCGTTTGACTGTTTTACAAGCGAGGTAGAAGCTACCCGTAACCACAAGTCTCGGATCAAATTACACTACCCTCGATCTTAACCTTAACCATTAGAGAGATGAAAAATACCTGACCCTGCGTCAGTGGTTAGGGGTAACTTCTACCCACCTTGTCTCCCAGTCGGAGGTTGATCCCGTCCAGCTCGATGAAGGCAACGGTTTGGACAGTAGTCTCCTGTTTCAGTTCTTCTTTGATGCCTTGGGGGGAGAGGCGAGACCAGGCAACCACATAGCCTAGGGAGCTGTTCAGGCTATGGCCCTCGAAGCTGCACTTCAGGTAGACAATGCTCCCAGAGAGCTCTGCTACTATCACAGGCACCGCTGGGGAAGGAGGCTGATTGGCTGGAAGGGATAACGGAGTCGTGTTCAGTAGGGTACCCCGAAGCAAAATGTTTAGCAACATATTTTAATGGACAAAATTAGACAAAATGTCTTATTGGACAAAATGGGTAGTTTCACTCAGTTTTCTTCCTACTGAACATGTAACTGGTATTTACATGGATATAGCAGGTAATAATGTATACAGTATTTGGGTGATATGAGATGGTTGTGTATAATAGAAGCTTGGCTGAATGTTTTTGTCCTGTGACCCACCAAGTAATCAAAATCTATATTTCAGGCAAAGATCCAGTCATCAGCCACTGCCTTCCAGCGAGTCCCAACATTTTGGTCTATTTCTGTAACTCTAATCAGGGAAAGGGGCCAAACATAACAAACCAAAACAGTAGATACCAATAAACGGTAGGTGCCTTCTATTCATAGTATCCCTTCCAACTTGATAACTTCTCGTGTGAATAAAAGTGAATTACACCATCCACCGATGTCCTCAGCCCCCCTGCTCCTTCGCCCTAAAACCGGCAGAGGGATAATTCACAACCTCGCCGAGAGATGTCGTCATGGAGACAGGGCAAGGGAGGCAGGACACATGCTTAGCTCATTAAGAGGACCTGTGAGGGGCCTGTTGCTGCATTCCACACCGCATGGCAATTCTGACGTGGATTGTTGTGGTGTCTGACTTTAACAAGGGCCTCCTATAGAGCCAGACAACACACTGTCAGGAGGCAGAGAGCTCACTCACCTTTACACGCTCCATCAACCTCCACCTCGTCAGGACCACACACCACCGCCGCAGAGTCTGACATCTCTACATGGTGAAAGATAGCAGGACAATTAACAATGGTGGTCTTAACAGTTAACACCACAGACGTCTGAGTCACAAGCACATACAGTAAATAACAGTTTAATGAGTTACATGTAGTTAGTGCAGTTGATACGCTATGAAAGTGATGCAGCACTATATCGTACTGTACTTCCGGGGTCAGCCCTTATCTTTTGAATGGACTTGACAATTATAATCATCAAATTCATGAAAACACGTTCGTTTATACAATTATATTTGTGTTTGTGGATGAATTGCCTTTTATGACATTTTGGCGCTGAAGACCATAGCGCTCCATTTTTGCCCATTGAAGAAAGAAAAAACGACAAGGCTACTTCCTGGAAAATGCAGCCTCACTTTCATAGCGTATGGAGCTCCTCATTGCCTCCACCTAAACAGACTATTGTAAACAGCTGCTGTACCCTGTGCGCAGTAGCCCATGCAACCCTGGGTGGGCTGGAGCAGGTAGACGTAGAAGTCTCCACAGTTGCGCACGGTGACAGGGATGCGGAACAGGCAGCAGTCCTTACTGCTGCTGAGGAAGAACTGCCAGGTGGCACAGGCCGTCAGCTGCGTCACCTCCAGGGGCCGCGGAAGGCTCTCGCCCTCCCCCAGAGACAGCCAGACTGGGGCCTGGGTCCCACAGTGGTTCACCTGGTGGACACAGATGAAGACAATAGAGAACAGAATAAGACTACTTTAGCCTGGTTCTAGATCTGTTTGCACTGTCTTGCAAACTTCTAGCCACTCATTGTGATAATAAGTAAGACAGCACAAATATGCCTGGGACCAGGCTAGTTTATACTGGGTGGTAATAATACAACCACATGGGTAATGATTGGCAGGGCGACACTTTGCAGGCAACAACTGCAATATGACACATGATAATGCCCTGGGAAGAAGAGGAAGTGACACCTCTGATGGATCCTTCAGTCTGCAGCACAGCAGGCAGCCCAGGGAAAATGAGGAACATCTTTCTCGCGCTCTGTCTAACCATGTCTCTCTCTAACCCTGTCTCCCACTCTTTTTCTCTTGTCTCTCCTGTGTCTCTAATATCCCTCTCCTGTCTCTCGCTCTCTTTGGTCCTGTGCTTAATGCTGATACCATCCCAGTCTCCTTGGAACAAAGAGCCTATGTTCACTTCAAAGTGCAAGACTAGCACTCATGTTACCACTGCAATGACTTGGCTACTCACTGAAAAGTACTCAAGTGCAAGAAGAGCTTAAGAAAATTAAGAGAATATTTACTAAATAAACTAAAGTAAAAAATGTAATTAAATTAACATAATAAAATAACAATAACGAGGCTATATACAGGGGGTACCGGTAGTGAGTCAATGTGTGGGGGTACAGGTTAGTCAAGGTAATTTGTACATGTAGGTAGGGCTAAAGTGACTGCGCATGACCAATAAACTGTGAGTACCAGCAGTGTAAATACGGGGGGGGGGGGGGGGGGGGGTTGTTGATGTAAATTGTCTGGGTGGCCATTTGGTTAATTGTTCAGCAGTCTTATGGCTTGGGGTTGAAGCTGTTAAGGAGCCTTTTGGACCTAGACATGGCTCTACGGTACCGATGATGGTGTTGATGTGAGCCATGACCAGCCTTTCAAAGCACTTCATGGTTACTGACGTGAGGGCTACGGGCGGTATTCATTTAGGCAGGTTACCTTCGCTTTATTGGGCACAGGGACTATGGTGGTCTGCTTGAAACATGTAGGTATTACAGTCTCGTTCAGGGAGAGGTTGAAAATGTCAGTGAAGACACTTGCTAGTTGGTCAGCGCATGCTCTGAGTACACGTCCTGGTAATCCGTCTGGCCCTTCGGCCTTGTGAATGTTGACCTGTTTAAAGGTCTTGCTCACATCGGCTACGGAGAGCGTGATCACACAGTTGTCCGGAACAGCTGGTGCTCTCATGCATGCTTCAGTGTTGCTTGCCTCGAAGCGAGCATAAAAGGCATTTAGCTCATCTGGTAGATTCGCGTCACTGGGCATGTCGCAGCTGGGTTTCCCTTTGTAGTCCATAATAGTTTGCAAGCCCTGCCACATCCGACAAGCATCAGAGCCGGTGTAGTAGGATTCAATTTTAGTCCTGTATCAACGCGTTGCCCGTTTGATGGTTCGTCTGAGGGCATAGCAGGATTAGTGTCCCGCTCCTTGAAAGTGGCAGCTCTAGCCTTTAGCTCAGTGTGGATGTTGCCTGTAATCCCTGGTTTCTGGTTGGGATATGTACGTACGGTCACTGTGGGGATGACGTCGTCGATGCACTTATTGATGAAGCCGGTGATTGAGGTGGTATACTCCTCAATGCCATTGGATGAATCCCGTAACATATTCTAGTCTGTGCTAGCAAAACAGTCCTGTAGCGTAGCATCCGGGTCATCTGACCAGTTCCGTATTGAGCGAGTCACTGGTACTTCTTGCTTTAGTTTTTGTTGGTAAGCAGGAATCAGGAGGATAGAATTATGGTCAGATTTGCCAAATGGAGGGCGAGGGAGAGTTTTGTATGCGTCTCTGTTTGTGGAGTAAAGGTGGCCTAGAGTTTTTTCCCCTCTGGTCGCACATGTGACATGCTGGTAGAAATGAGGTAAAACGGATTTAAGTTTGCCTGCATTAAATTCCCCGGCCACTAGGAGCGCCACTTCTGGATGAGCATTTTCTTTTTTGCTTATAGCCTTATACAGCTCGTTGATTGCGGTCTTAGTGCCAGCATCGGTTTGTGCTGGTAAATAGACGGCTACGAAAAAATGTATATTAACCGTGTCGTCGTTAAGCCACGACTCGGTGAAACATAAGATATTACAGTTTTTATGTCCCGTTGGTAAGATGGTCTCGAACGGAGATCATCCAGTATATTTTCCAGTTATTGCACGTTGGCCAATAGAACGGATGGTAGAGGCGGGTTACCCACTCGCCGAATTCTAACAAGGCACCCCGATCTCTGCCCCCTGTATTTCCATATTTTCTTCACGCGAATGACAGGATTTGGGCCTGGTCTCGGAGAAGCAGTATATCCTTCACGTCGGTATCATTAAATAAAACATCTTCATCCAGTTCGAGGTGAGTAATCGCTGTTCTGATATCCAGCAGCAATATAATGTACAAAGTTACAAACAATGCAAAAAAAATAAAAAAAATAGCACAGTTGGTTAGGAGCCCGTAAAACGTCAGCCATCCCCTCCGGCGCCATTGTAAGATCTTATATCATGGGGACAATATTTTTCTGTACTGTTCTGACTGAGGCACGGCATTTGCTATGAAAGACCACCTAAACTAGGGGTGTCAAACTAATTTTTCTCTGGGGGCCACATTCGTTCTTCAACGGAGAGCCGGAGGGCGGCACTAACATTAAAAAAAAATATTTCCTCCGTGTCAAAAGAAACTTAAAATAGTCCTCTATCCATCGTTTTTGGAATTTTCAATGCTGCCTGACTGTCTATCTTTCATTTCGGGGATTATTAGCGAGCTGGACACAGTCAAGAAACGGGTGTTAGCGACACGTAGGGGGATGGGGTGACCTCCATACATTGTAATATGCTTTGAGACCTAGAGAGAAAAAGTACTATAAAATAAAATATATCATCTGTATTTACCTCCACACATTGTGTGGGCATGCTGGCGGGCTTGTCAAAGATCTGGAACTGGTACCAGCCTGGTATGAGGGAATGGTCACAGATGAAGTCCTGGAGGGCTGACTGCTGCAGGCTGCGGGAGCTGAAACTGGTGCTGCGGTATGGGTTCTGGAGCAGAGAGTGACCCCCCGGAGCACATTCTGGTGGCAGCACTGAGGATAGACACAAGCAGCCAAACATTTAGCACGAACATGAGTGAATAAGGTGCTGCTGTGTTTTCCCCTCAAAGCATGGACACACGCACGCATATGCACACAATTTGATTTGAAGTTACCGATCCCAAGTTACCCCCCCAACACACACAATCAACTGAGTTAGCAATGAAACACTGTCAATACTATGTTGCAACCATGTAATAACTAGGCCTAGCCTGGTCATAGCAATTGTAAAATAGGAGTTATGGGATTATGAGACAAATTAATGTTGAAAATATGTTGATCTTGGTGATCTTGTTTGTACTTTTGTGCATAAAAACAACATTTATTTGGAGAAATTAAACTCTTAAACAAAACAACAATTTTCTGGAGTTGGAACGTCTAGGAGTTGTGACTAGAGGGAGTACAACTACGACCGGGAGTTACTTTTCGCAGCAGGTTTCGAGAGCATTTTAGCTAAACCTAACCTTTTTCTAACCATAACCTAAGTCTCCTAACCAGCCACATTAATTATCCTAACCTGCTGCGTAAATTATCCTAACCTGCTACGAAAAAGTCACTTCCGGTCATAGCTGTACTCCCACTAGTCAGAACCAAGTAAAAAATGGTGACATAGAGTGACACTGACATTCTAGGTGCATCAATTAAACAATTACTTGACTAAATAACAAAGTACTGCACTTCCAAAAAATATTGTGTTAAAATATTTCAAATAACTGTTTATAACTATGGAGGATCATAACCCTTTCCAGAGTAACGCCTTCACACCTGACTCAACACAAGGTACGCATTTTATGTTCAATTACTATTCCAACCTCTCAAAACTGTCTGTTAGCTTTTCAGCTCTCTAACTATCTATGCTTTATGCTTTATTCTAAAGTTAGCATGAAATTATCATTTTGGATGACAGAAATTAACAAGGCAAAGGCATAATGACTTTACAAGTGCATTTATTCATAATATACTGTACAAAATATTTTGTGAATCAAAGAATGATCATCTGGTTCCCTTTCAGGAAATAGCTTGCTGGCAGGACGGGTAACTTTGGTCATAGATCACAGCACAAACCCTACGGTTGTAACAGCCCATTTCCAGCAGCCGCCTAATCATCCCAATCTCCTTCATCACCATCTTCATCATCACCATCAACCCCTTCTTTCTCATCCTCAAACCCATCAACATGCTATCTATGGCACATTGTTGTCTACCAAAGATCAGCCCCCGCGGCCACCACCAGTGCCACAAACCTGGGCAGTATACCCCCGCACCAGGGTACATCCGTGTTGCTGCACCAGCACCTGCAACCAACATTACCATGGCACCTATTGACACAACACTGAACACTGGCAATTCAGCTGTCCCATTGGAGGAGGCTACAGGAAGCGCTGTGATGGATGCTACTAAAAAGAAAGAGGAGGAAGCAGAGCAGGGAAGAGGGGAGACAACAAAGAAGATGGCCATCATTGGAGAGGTTGGTGACAGTAGTGATGGTGTGAACAGTGAAAAGATAGGTGAAAAGAGGGATGGTGAAAGGAGTGTAGGTTAGAGTAACCCTAGTCCTGTGAAGTGTGCTGTGAAGGAGCTGGTCCAATGTGCAAGGAGCGGTGCTGCAGATGGAGGTGGGGACAGAACAGGTTCAGACATTTCCTCATCCAGGAAGCAGAAAGGTAGCGTTAAGGGGGTTAAGTTAGGGGCGGGGCCTACCACAAAGGCTCCCAAACCTCCAAGGAGCCGTCTGGGTCATCTGATGATGCAGTCTGTTCAGGTCTTCCACAAACTTCGGGTAAAAGCCCAGATATCCAATAAGTCCAACCAGTCCATTTTGATGGACCTGGATCTGCTAGACTTTGTGACGATTCATGTTACTGTAGCAAACAGTAACTCCTCAGTGGTGTAAGTAAGAATACGAGATGATGTAAATACTATTGGGGCATCCCAAGCTGAACATCCTTCGTCTGCAAAACCAACTCTTTGACAACCCAATAACACTTGACAACCTATCAGAGAAGTCTGCTAGCTCCACCACCAAGTCTGTCTCCCCATCCTGTCAGAGTAGGCAACCAACTTCAGCACGGGGAACAATATACTCCCAACCCTTCGCACCACCCAAAACTACACCCTGTACAAAGCCCCCAACCCTCACCCAAGGAGAACGTACCGTGGTTCTCGCCATCAGTTTCCCTCGTTACCCAACACGTGCCATCACCCAACCCCTCCTGGGCAGTACGGGAGGTTACCCCCGCCTGATTCCCTCTACTTCCCCTGCCCGTGGCAGGCCTCGGTGCCCATCTCTCTGTGGCAGAGGGAGGAGAGGGAGGACAGGAAGAGGAAGACCCAGCAGCAGAGAGAAAGGGTGTCCCGGATCACCAAACAGGGCTGGACCACAATGTGTTCATCAACAGGGACCAGTACACTCTGGAGAAATACCTGAGTAGTCCCACAGTAACCATGCTGAAGGTCACCATGAGCGCCTGGAAAAAACTCATGGAGATCTGGAATAAAAGAATGGCAATTTTTTGGTTTGCACATGTGTATCTTTTCGTAAACCTTAGTGATGCACGGGGTATACTACAAAATATGGTGAAGATGGTTCACGTCTATGTTTTCTACATTGACTGTCACTGTACTGCATGCAAGTCACGGGCAGTCGTGTTTCACTAATTCATTGATTTACAGGGAAGTGTTATTGTCAAATCCACTATGCAGAGTGAGGAGATCCACTTTGGATGTGATTGTCTTCTACTTCCCCTACATCTATGTTGTAATTTAATGTATCCAATGACAGTCCCAGCTGGGAGCAGTCAGAGTGGAAGTGTCTAGTATGAAAGGATCCGTTAACAAACATGGCCTCTCCAATAATGATCAGGAACTAAGTCGTAGCCAAAGCTAACAGCCTTATTTATTTATAGGCTTCCAAGTCAAGTAGAGACACTTCAGCTCTGGCAGGATGTGACTGCTAATGTCCATATGCTCTGTTTTAATATATGCCTTTACATGAGAGGTATCATAAAAGGGGGAAGGAATATGAGGTACTTCCTATTCAATGGCATGTGGTAAAAAACTGCTGTGGTGATGAGAATTTTTCTTACGATAAGCATGTATAAAGCAGCTTCAAAGACAGTCTGACTTCTCAGTTTAGGGTGAAATGTGAAATTGAAACAGGAGGGAAAGTATTTATTTGGAGCATACCCAAGCAAGACCCTTGGGTGTTGGACAGAATCTAAATGAAAGACATCCTCTCGAAACTTTGCTGAGAGGGAAAGTAGGCCTACTGCAAATACTGCTGTTCTAAAGCAGGAATGTTTGGTAGTTGCCACAGTAACACCAGCTGTGTTCACCTGAGTAACAATTCTGACACCACAGTCAGGTAATGGTGGAGCGACATTGTAAAAACATTCTAAAATGTGCTAGTGATGCTCTTGATTTTATGTAGGTGTGTCCTTTATAATGTATCTGGCATAAGAGCAGAGGATAAAAATGAACTTTCAGTACAATTACCAACAACACTTATTTCAACAAGATCATGGTATGTGTGTCGTTTGAACGTCTTTTAGTAGCATAACCGCAAAACAAAAAATTATGAAACAATCAGAAATTGCTTCACAAGGAAAAAGTGTACATAGGTCATACTAGCATCAAAAATGCTATTAGTTGCAAGCCTAACAAAAATATGGTCATGATTTCTGAAATATTTCATATCAAACTAATTTGATTGTCTTCAATATACAGGACCCCATTCAAATATGGGCCTAGATTCTGCTGTTCTTGCAAACATTTCCACAGAGGCCTACACCTCTGGAGGTTTTATCCAGCCATCTACTCCATTGATTGATTATGTCTACACTCCACACCCTCAGCCCTTTCCGATGATGCCTATTGGACCAGCCTGGCCCTCACAGCCATACCACTGTGTTCAAACCATGGTGGGTGCTGCTATACCTCCCGTGTCTGTGGTTGATCCCAGCATCCCCTGCAAAAAGAGACCCTAACAGTTTCGCTCAGAAATATAGGCGACTGATGACGGTGATGGGCAAGACTGGAACCAAAATTGACGACACCTCTTACACAAACTATCAGAGATAGGACGGTTATGTGGTGAATCTTCCAAGTCAGGCAATTGAGGCCCAAACAGAAAAGGTGGGTACCTCTGACAGAGACTTACATATGCTAATGGTTAATGAAGAGCAGAACAGCATGAGGGAAAATAAATACGAAGACAAAATGAATAGAGAGTAAGAGAGAAAACTCTAAAAGTGAGAGCTGTGGGACTTAAACATGAGATGAGGTAGAGTATTCGCAGCCAAGTGAAAAGTCATAGCCCAACTAACTGTGACATAGTGAGGACAGGAGCTTTCAGAGCTACCCTATCCACCGTTCACTCAGGGAACTCTCACAGTCAATGTCCTGAGATACCCTTCATCTCCATATCTCTGTCAGAGTGGGAGGCCCTCATGGACACGTGTCTCTTCCCACCGTGGCCACAGGGTTCAAAGGCGTGTGTGGTTGGAAAAGAAACAGACAGGCTTGGCCCCTTCTGTCTCCAATGACAGGTCAATAGACTGCCATAGTGAATAGAGAGAACAGGTACAAACATCTGTAATAAATGGCTGGCTGTAATAAATGATATATTTTCAGCATTAAAAACGGTATTGTCACCTTTTTCTTCCACAGCTATGCTACATGTATCCTCCAGTTCATAAGGTAGGCCTACTGTGTTCATAATATTCATCGTAAAACAGGTCCGTTGAAAGAATAAGCTTGAAACCCCATCGGTCGGCTACAGGTCATTTTCGCACTTCATTTTACGGTCTACATACAATTTAGTCCCAATTTGGCATGATCAATTAATTACATCGGCATATCACTTACCTGTTTGACAAAACGCTGTGTTGGGGAGTAAAATGATAAGGAAATACAAAAGTTCCAAAACTATTTTAAGTTTCATCGTTCACGAGCCAATGTGAAGCCTTCCAAAATGACCACTGACCGACCACGGTTTTACAAAGGTCCTTGGCTCCTCAAACGGTTTGCTCAGTTCAGCTGCCGTCGGTTTTCCAGTAGCCTAAGTAGGGATAGGCAGAAATAAGCGACAATCAAAGACACAACCGAGTCAAAGAAAGCCCGTTTCGAAGAGGTTCACAAGAGCTGATAAAAGCACTTCCCCCGGCACACCGGACTGCGGCGCGTGACCACAAACTCCACCAGGAATAGCAGCATCATATTAGGAGGAGCGTCCACCAACCTTATCTCCACCGAATCTACAGCCGCGACTGTTTGGACAAGCGATAACAGGATTAAAGTCGGGGTCTATTCAGCTGCATCAACAGGAAAGTCATCATGATTGTGGTCATTCATTCACTGAGAACCGATGCAGCTTTCGATTTTGAGCAAATGTAAAAATGGTAGGCCTAAATTAATGAAATAAAAGTAGAATTGATGCTTTTTTTGTTGTTGAAAATAATGGACTGTTATTACAATGTTTGTTCTAGGTATAGTGTTATTAGTCATGATTGATTTTTCCTCTGGACTGTAATTACAACTCAACAAACTGAACTCTACCCAAAACACATAATTTCGTCACCGTTGTTGCTGCTGAGTGGATGACATTGTTGTACACTATCATATTTACAAATGCATAATAAACAAAAACAACTATGGAAATGAATATTAGCACTAAAATGTATGACAATACCATTAGTTGACTGAACCTGACCGAGCTCATTATTCTGCAGTATATAATAATTAGACATTCCATACGCCCATGTAGGACCAGAACAGTAAGGTTAAACTGAATTTACCATAGGCAAAGATGTGTACAGCCTAGGATTTTTTTTTACACCCCTAGTCATCCCAAAAATGTGTTGTTTTCTCTCTAACTATCCAGCGACCATCTAAGCGATAATGATGTCCATCCACTATGCAGTCATGGGATGTTTAGTCACTTCTCCAATCCACCAAACCAGATGGTCATACTGTATCTTTCAGGAAAATGACTCGGCCAAAGAGTGAGATTTTGGATAGGCCAGATATCACTTAGGCCAATATAGCTCACTCTAAACGGTATATTGTGCAACCATACCTTACTGCATTCCAAGATCTCTTTCAGTGTTTGGATTTGATCCGACAATGATCGCTCAGTTTGAATTGTTTATACACAGATGTAGGATCTTAATTTGAGCCAGTTTGCTACAGCAGGAAAATATTTATGCAGCAACATGTGGATTGTAATATGGAAATGTTTTGTAGGGGCTGATATATTTCTTTGTTATGGCAAATCAAGTCTGAAATTTTAAAAGTGGAAATTACTAATGTTAGAAGATTTTTTAAACCTCACATACACTACATGTTTGATTTTCCTGACGTATTCAGAAATTCTCAACAACAATAGTGATCAAATTAAGATCCTACATTGTGAAAAATGGGAAATGCTATTCATTGCTGAGCCCCAGTTTAACCTATGATATAAAGGCAAATCTGTTCAGTGATGTGTGTGAGACATAAAAAGGAGTCAGATCACCAGAAACCAGCTGTTGAATTGTGTTTATAAAGACTGAAATTTGACCATAGCTGTGGATATCATTCAATAACACATTGAAATCCCACACTGACATTTGTTTGAGAACTGTTGAAATTACATAACACAGAATTACGCTATAAAGACAGGACTGATATCTTAATGGGGAAGATTTTCAGTAGGCTCAAAGAGCTCTTGAAAAACAGACAAACCAATCAGATGGGTGATAATTCTTTCTGAAAGTCATAGAATGGTTTTCACATGATGACCTTTATACTCTGCTGGAGAAAGATTCCCTAACCATCTTGTCTGATGCTTTCTCCTTTTGACTCTCAGGCAGAGGGAAAAACCCTCATCAACCTGTGAGAGTCTGGAAAATCTATCAGGTAAAACACAGATATTCCTCTCATGCAGTTTCTCTCCCATAACAAGTAATTAGGTCATATCTCGATCGTGCATTCCTAATCACTTGGTTGAAAAACTATGTAAACACTATATATAATCATGTATAAGTCTAATCTTGGGAAAGAATAAGTGATCTGACCCATTAACAAATACAGGTAATTGCCAATTTGATAGTTTAATCTAAACAATTTTCCCCATTACAATCAGTTATGCATGCATGGAGGGAGGAGAAAATAACACTACTTCCTATACCTCCTGTGGGAAATCTGATAGCTAATGGAACACTGGTGTGTAATTACCTTGACCTCCACTTACAAACCCTGATTGCACAACTTCATGTAAACACAACATGGTTTTGGTATTTATACTTTTAGCACCTAATTTGTGCAACACAAAACGCGGCCCTCTCACAAACAATATTTTCAAAAACAGTGTAAAGCCTACTACTAAAGCACACACAGTTTTAACTATAATCACCAACAGAACAAAACAAAGGAAGCAAAATACTAAAGATAAAGACAGAACAGGCTCCATGATTTATGGCAGTAGGAAAAGTAACTGATAGCTCTAGTGACAGGCCTTACAGGGCCATTACCAGACTGACCTTGTCCATGTAGCCCAGTGGCGTTGCAACAGGGAACCACTCCAGAGGCTAAAGCCACACACACATCCAGACATGTGCTCACATGCCCAGCCCACTTCTGCTTATTGACAGAAAGATGGCACTATGGAGAAATGGAGAAAGTGATGCTCATTATAATCAGTTGCCAAGGAGGAGGTACTGTTGAGCAGATTGTCAATTGTTATACAGACAAAAAGGATGGAAGGCTATTAGATAACATGGTAAAAACTATGGAAATAGTTCCATTATTTCACTAGACACTATTCAGTATTAAAGCTGTCGATATACATGGCCTTGCTTCTGGTGCCCTAGCTATACAGGAAATAGAAAATAACCCACACACTGCTTGTGCTCCAGAAACAACCTAAAATATGTTCATCAGGTCTCATGTCAGTTGCTGACCTCTGACCTTTTGCATATGGTGTTCCACCCTTTCTGACATGACATCTAAATATGACATTGACCCAGCACCCTGATTTACACTGAAATCTGTTCACTGAATTTAAGGAGGAAAGTTCTTACTTAAACCCAATGCACTGGGGAAATGAACCTCCCCTTGACCCTTTGATCGCCACGGAGAACTATTTCCAGACAGTGAGCACTTCATCATACTGCTACTTCACTTTAGGTCTTGTATAATAATTATGTTAATTTTTCTATTTAACCAGGTAGGCCAGTTGAGACAAGTTGTCATTTACAACTGAGACCTGGCCAAGATAGAGCAAAGCAGTGCGACACAAACAACAGTGTTACACATGGGATAAACAAACGTACAGTCAATAACACGATAGAAAAGTCTATATACAGTGTGTCCAAATGTAGTAAGATTAGGGAGGTAAGGCAATAAATAGGCCATAGAGGCAAAATAATTACAATTTAGCAATTAAACACTGGAGTGATAGATGTGCAGACGATGAATGTGCAAGTAGAGATACTGGGGTGCAAAGGAGCAAAAAACGAAATAATAATAACAATATGGGGATGAGGTAGTTGGGTGGGCTATTTACAGATGGGCTATGTACAGGTGCAATGATCGGTAAGCTGCTCTGACAGCTGATGCTTAAAGTTAGTGAGGGAGATATAAATCTACAGCTTCAGTGATTTTTGCAATTAGTTCCAGTCATTGGCAGCAGAGAACTGGAAGGAAAGGCGGCCAAAGGAGAAGTTGGCTTTGTGGGTGACCAGTGAAATATACCTGCTGGAGCGCGTGCTACAGGTGGGTGTTGCTATGGTGACCAGTGAGGTGAGATAAGGTGGGGCTTTACCTAGCAAAGACTTATAGATGACCTGGAGCCAGTTGGTTTGGCAACGAATATGAAGCGAGGGCCAGCCAACGAGAGCATACAGGTCGCAGTGGTGGGTAGTATATGGGGCTTTGGTGACAAAACGGATGGCACTGTGATAGACTACATCCAATTTGCTGAGTAGAGTGTTGGAGGCTATTTTGTAAATGACATCACCGAAGTCAAGGATCGGTAGAATAGTCAGTTTTACGAGGGTGTTTGGCAGCAGGAGTGAAGGATGCTTTGTTGCGAAATAGGAAGCCGATTCTAGATGTAATTTTGGATTGGAGATGCTTAATGTGAGTCTGGAAGGAGAGTTTACAGTCTAACCAGACACCTAGGTATTTGTAGTTGTCCACATATTCTAAGTCAGAACCGTCCAGAGTAGTGATGCTAGATGGGCGGGCGGGTGCGGGCAGCAATCAGTTGAAGAGCATGCATTTAGTTTTGCTTGCATTTAAGAGCAGTTGGAAGCCACGGAAGAATTGTTGTATGGCATTGAAGCTCATCTGGAGGTTAGTTAACACAATGTCCAAAGAAGGGCCAGAAGTATACAGAATGGTGTCGTCTGCGTAGAGGTGGATCAGAGAATCACCAGCAGCAAGAGCGACATCATTGATGTATACAGAGAAAAGAGTTGGCGCGAGAATTGAATCCTGTGGCACCCCTATAGAGACTGCCAGAGGTCCGGACAACAGGCCCTCCGATTTGACACACTGAACTCTATCTGAGAAGTAGTTGGTGAACCAGGCGAGGCAGTCATTTGAGAAACCAAGGCTGTTGAGTCTGCCGATAAGAATGCGGTGATTGACATTCGAAAGCCTTGGCCAGGTCAATGAATACGGCTGCCCAGTAATGTCTCAATTAACTAGGAAACCAATCCCAGTCGAGGCGAGAGACGGCTTCTCCACCGTTGCATGTGTTGCTTCTTTGATTTCTAAGACCAAACATCCTGTTTCCAGACAAAGATAAAAGTAGGCCTACTTAAGGGAGGAGGGGTGAGAGGGTAGACAGTTGAAGGGATGGGGGGAATGGCTGGATCTAGGACCCACAGTCTCTTTCGTGACCGAGCTTAAACAACGGTAAAAACAGACGGCGGGACCTGGAACGCGGTCAGAGACGGGCTGTGGCCCAAGCAGACAGGCGGGAGTTGAGCTGGAGGAGAATGGCTGGGGAGGAAATAGGAGACAGCTTAGTAATGAACCCAAGCAGTTAATGGGAGAACCATTTCCACAGCCCACCTCCACAGTCCACACATTTACCATCGGATGTCAGTTGTTCTTTGTATTCTCCATCTGTATTTAGCTTTGGATGATTTTCTTTCTTTCAGTACACCTACAGCTACCAGAGATATCTCTCGGTTTCACAGCGTGATTTGTCTGGGCTATTCACTTGTTTGTGTTCAGACAATATAGCAATTAGGCACCGTTGACAGTTCTCTGCTTTGGCACTCTCCACTACACCTACTGTGGGGTTAAGTGGAATGTGTTTAAGTGCACTTAAACAGAGGGTCAACAGTGGCCTCTCAGGTTGACAGCTTTAACAAAAACCCACAATAATTTGATACAACTGAACCTTGAGGGCTTGGTAGCTGTAAATGACACTGGATACAATGGCGAGCACTATTCTAAGACACAGTTGAAAAGGCAAAGGTTGAACCCAGCGCTCTATCTCAGCTTTATAGGGGCATTAGGGTCAACTCCTTTACAGGGGCTGTATGGCCTGGATCAGGTTTCCTGTTGCCTTTAGCCTCTCCTGTCAGCTGTCCTGATGGGCCCAAATAAAAAGGCCACCACAACAACTGCGTGGGTAAACTCTCCCACATGCAGATAAATATTTGTGTAAGGGGATACCCTCCGCTTTACGTCTGACCCCAATAAATTGCAGCTGTGACCTCTGACCTCCTCTGTCTGTGTCAAGACCTGAGGTTCCATCCTCCTTCGACCACAGGATATTGGGAATCTACCAGGGGGAAAAAAGAGAAAGGTTTCTTTCAGCATATCCAAAAATGTTTTACTCATAGCACAATTGACCATTATAGATGGCTGACTTAGCATAGCACAATGGCAACTGAATACAATGATGAATGTAGTTATGGTTTGTGTATGTTTCTCTTAGTTGCCTTGAGAGCCCTGACCTGAAAGGAGGAAACAGTCTTGAAGATAACTCATGATACTATTCTATACAACGTAATGTCCAACAACTTAATTGTTGCTTGGGGATAAAGCTGACGAAACACTGAGATGTGACCAGATCCATTTCCCAATGACCACAAAATGTTGATGAGGGGGCTACTCATTTTACTATTGGGACGGTTGTTACAAAGACATAATTAAAGATGGAAATGTATTGTACAGGACAGAACTTGCTGCTGACAGTCTGACTTGTCAGGGAGGTTTAGTCTGTAAAAGTATCTCCATGTAGCTATAATAGACATAAAACAGCTGTCTGATTCAGAGAATGATACTGTAGCAAGTCAGGGTCTGGAAGAGGCATAATCTCCGCATGCCCTGGCCTGTCTCTAGAGGGTTTCTGATGAAGCATTCATTATAAACTCTTTGCTTACCAGGTAGGCTACACTGTGTCTTACTGATGGAAATATTTACATTTACATTTTAGTCATTTAGCAGACGCTCTTATCCAGAGCGACTTACAGTAGTGAATGCATACATTTCATTTCATACATTTTTTTTTTTGTGTGCTGGCCCCCCGTGGGAATCAAACCCACAACCCTGGTGTTGCAAACACCATGCTCTACCAACTGAGCTACAGGGAAACATGCCTTGGAATGTAACTGAAATAGTGGGAACTGCTGAAATACATATATTACGTATAACAAGAGACATTCACTTTCTACACCTATGCAGACTCCTCTTTCTCGCGCACACACACGCCCACCCACACGCGCCTCCTCAACTGATGTTATCAACACACACTACATACTTTTCACTTAGAGTATGTAGTGCCATCTAGTGGTTTCTTATTTACCTCACCCCACCTGCCAAGAGGTAGACTATTGGAGACCAAATGAATAATTCAGAAATAGCTAGAAATACCCTCTGTCAACCAGGACTCAAGGGTAGACGTAACATAGTAAAGGTAAATCAAGGACACTCCAATTAGTATGATATGTTAGGCTTAGTTTCGGATGGTATGCATTAAGTTGTGGATGTCCATCATCAATATTGTATGATATGTTACGAATTACAATTCGTACAATATGTAACGAATGTGGACACCCCTTCAAATTAGTGGATTAGACTATTTCAGCCACACCCATTGCTGACAAGTGTTTAAAATCGGGCACACAGCCATGCAATCTCCATAGACAAACGTTGGCAGTTGAACGGCCTTACTGAAGAGCTCAGTGACTTTTAACGTGGCACCGTCATCGGATGGCACCTTTCCAACAAGTCAGTTCGTCAAATTTCTGCCCTGCTAGAGCTGCCCCGGTCAACTGTAAGCTGTTATTGTCAAGTGGAGACGTCTAGGAGCAACAACGGCTCAGCCGTGAAGTGGTAGGCCACACAAGCTCAGAGAACGGGACTGCTGAGTGCGGAAGCGCGTAGAAAAAAATGATCTGTTCTCGGTTGCAACACTCACTACCGAGTTCCAAACTGCCCCTGGAAGCAATGTCAGCACAATAACTGTACATCGGGAACTTCATGAAATGGGTTTCCATGGCCGAGCAGCCGCACACAAGCCTAAGATCACCATGCGCAATGCCAAGCATCGGCTGGAGTGGTGTAAAGCTTGCCACCATTGGACTCTGGAGCAGTGGAAACGCGTTCTCTGGAGTGATGAATCATACTTCACCATCTGGCATTCCGACGGACGAATCTAGGTTTGCCAGATGCCAGGAGAACTCTACCTGCCCGAATGCATAGTGCCAACTGTAAAGTTTGGTGGAGGAGAAAAAAATGGTCTGGGGCTGTTTTTCATGGTTTGGGCTAGGTCCCTTAGTCCCAGTGAAGGGAAATCTTAACACTACAGCATACAATGACAGTATAAACGATTATGTGCTTACAACTTTTTGGCAACAGTTTGGGGAAGGCCCTTTCCTGTTTCAGCATGACAATTCCCCTGTGCAAAAAGCGGGGTCCATACAGAAATCATTGGTCGAGATTGGTGTGGAAGAACTTGACTGGCCTGTACAGAGCCCTGACCTTAACCTTATCGAACTTACTTTGGAATTAATTGGAACGACGACTGTGAGCCAGGCCTAATCGCCCAACATCAATGCCCAACCTAACTTATGTTCCAACATCTAGTGGAAAGCCTTCCCAGAAGAGTGGAAGCTGTTATAGCAGCAAAGGAGGGACCAACTCCATATTAATGCCCATGATTTTGGAATGAGATGTTCGACGAGCAGGTGTCCACATACTTTTGGTCATGTAGTGTATATTACAAATTCCAATTTGTTGTGACTAACGTTAGCTAACGCTAATGTTGGCTAGTTGGCTAATGTTAGCTAGGCTAGAGGTTAGGGTTAACTTTAGGGTTAGATAACTTGTTAAGTAGTTGCAAAGTAGCTAAAAAGTAGTCAAATCAAAGTTTTTGTTACATGCGCCGAATACGACAGGTTTAGACCTTACCGTGAAATGCTTACTTACAAGCCCTTAATCAACAATGCAGTTCAAGAAAGAGTTAAGAAAATATTTACCAAATAAACAAAACAATTATAAAAAGTAACACAAAATAACGAGGCTACATAGAGGGGGTACCAGTACCGAGTCAATGTGCGGGGGTACAGGTTAGTCGAGGTAATTTGTACATGTAGGTAGGGATAAAGTGAATATGCATAGTTGATAAACAGCGAGTAGCAGCAGTGTAAAAACAAATGGGGGGGGGGGGGGGGTCAAATTAAATAGTCAGAGTGGCCATTTGATTAATTGTTCAGCAGTCTTGTGGTTTGGGGGTAGAAGCTGTTAAAGAGCCTTTTGGTCCTAGACTTGGCGCTCCGGTACTGCTTGCCATGTGGTAGCAGAGAGAACAGTCTATGACTTGGGTGACTGGAGTCGGCGACAATTTTTTGGTCTTTCCTCTGACACCGCCTAGTATATAGGTCCTGGATGGCAAGAAGCTTGGCCCCAGTGATGTACTGGGCCTTACACACTACCCTCTGTAGCGCCTAATGGTCAGATGCCGAGGAGTTGCCACACCAGGCGGTGATGCAACCGGTCTGGATGCTCTCGATGGATCTGGGGACCCATGCAAAATCTTTTGGAGAGGGGAAAGGTGTTGTCGTGCCCTCTTCACGACTCTCGGTGTGTTTGGACCATGATAGTTCGTTGGTGATGTGGACTGTCGACCCTCTCCACTACAGCCCAGTCAATGTTAATGGGGGCCTGTTCGGCACGCCTTTTCCTGTAGTCCACAATCAGCTCCTTTGTCTTGCTCACATTGAGGGAGAGTTTGATGTGCTGGCACTACACTGCCAGGTCTCTGACCTCCTCCCTATAGGTCGTCTCATCATTTTTGGTAATCAGGTCAACCACTGTTGTGTCGTCAGCAAACTTAATAATTGTGTTGGTGTCGTGTTTGGCCACGCAGTCGTGGGTGAACAGGGAGTACAGGAGGGGACTAAGAGCACACCCCTGAGGGGCCCCAATGTTGACGATCAGCGTGGCAGAAGTGTTGTTGCCTACCCTTACCACCTGGGGGCGGCCCATCAGGAAGTCCAGGATCCAGTTGCAGAAGGAGGTGTTTAGTCCCAGGGTCCTTAGCTTAGTGATGAGCTTTGTGGGCACTATGGTGTTGAACGCTGAGCTGTAGTCAATGAACAGTATTCTCACATAGGTGTTCCTTTTGTCCAGGTGGGAAAGGGCAGTGTGGAGTGTGATTGAGATTGCGTCATCTGTGGATCTGTTGGGGTGGTATGCGAATTGGAGTGGTTCTAGGGTATCCAGGATGATGGTGTTGATGTGAGCCATGACCAACCTTTCAAAGCACTTCATGGCTACCGACATGTGTGCTACGGGGTGGTAATCATTTAGGCAGGTTACCTTTGCTTCCTTGAGCACAGGGCCTATGGTGGTTTGCTTGAAAAATGTGCTGTAGGTATTACAGACTTTGTCAGGGAGAGGTTGAAAATGTCAGTAAAGACACTTACCAGTTGGTCCGCTCATGCTTTGAGTACACGTCCCGGTAATCCATCTGGCCCTGTGGCTTTGGGAATGTTGACCCGTTTAAAAGGTCTTGCTCACATCGGCTACCGAGAGCGTTATCACACAGTCGTCCGGAACAGCGGATGCTCTCATGCATGCTTCAGTGTTGCTTGCCTCGAAGCAAGCAAAAAAAAGGCATTTAGCTCGTTTGGTAGGCTCGCGTCACTGGGCACTTGTCAAGCCCTGCCACATCTGAGGAGAGTCAGAGCCGGTGTAGTAGGATTCAATCTTAATCCTGTAAGTAATTAGCTAAAAAGCAAAAGTTGTCCATGATGAGATTCGAATAAGCAACCTTCAGATTGCTAGACGTTCGTGTTATACGCCCACCCATCTACCCCGACTAAGTAACCATACCAAACGTAACATATCATACTAATTGAGTGTTCTGGATTTACATTTACTATGTTACGTCTAGTGTACGAGACTAGGCTGCCTCTGTCTACACATCCTGACTGTGTAAATTACCATTTTCTTTTCTATTCTGTTACTCATAACAATACAGTGATCAAACACATTTGTTAACAGACAAACATTGTAGATTTAATCAAATATTCTAAGAAGCTACCCTAAAGTTTACACATTCGAAAACTACCCTTCAGGATAGAAAGTCTACCAAGCACTGGCCGCGTTATTTCATATGCCTCCAAATTACTTAGTCAGTCTTTACTAATCTGACAGGTCCTTAAATTTGAGGGTTGATATTGGCATTCAGAGCGCACATTGTTCCTCGGTTGCTAGGAAGTTCCTGTTTCTCTTTTTTCTTTTAGCGGAATCTCCTGCTGTTCTCAGACCTTTTGCATATTCTTTATGTAAAGTATCCAGACCCTGTTCACTTAGCAACCACTTTTATTGTATTAACACTTTCTTCCTGTGTTGTCCCTTACATCACATCAAACAGTGCACTGAACTTGAAACTTGCAGTGATTTCTGAACATGTGTCTTCTATAACAGATTGTGTCCTTGAAATTCAAGGTAAGAGTAAAGTTATTTATCCCTGGTCAACAGCGCTTGATGTTTTTAAAAAAGAGGTTGAAGCAAAGTGTGTAATGTTATACAGTTGAGTTTTCTAATGCTGTATTGTTGAGAAGTTCAATAGCCCTTCATTTTTTTCTTTGCACCTGAACAGGTTACCGTTCATACAATTTCAGGACTGTGATATCACAATGACCTCTAACAGTTACTTGGATCCTTCGACATCAGTTTATTTTAACAAAAAGACAGTATTTTCTGCCAACCTGAACTTGGCCACCTTAAGAAGCAAAGGTTTTATCTGTCTTCATTATTCACATCAGGTTGACCCATGGAACTTGAAGCCGCCTGATTTCTCTCCTAAACTCTACACATTTCTGAGTGTCCCTCGAAGGAAGAAGACAAAAAATACACACCAACCTTTTCTGACACTTGCCTCCAGTGAGACAGCCTTCAGAGTGGACAGATTTACCCCAAACATTCCAATTCCTGAGATTGACCAGAATAAAAAAGCACTGCCAAAGTTCAGTACATCATACAGACCTCCTGGCTCTTTAGAATCCAAGCTGATGTTCGTTAAAACAGGGAAATACCCTCCTGTGGCCTACAAGAACCCTAAACCACATAACTTTAGACCAGTATGGTGCTGGAACATAACATAACACCTTCTAGAAGTCGACCGATTATGATTTTTCAGCGCCGATACCGATACCGATTATTGGAGGGCCCAAAAAATGCCGCTACCGATTAATCGGCCGATTTTATTCTTTATTCATTTGTAGTAATGACAATTACAACAATACTGAATTAACACTTATTTTAACTTAATATATCAATAAAATCAATTTAGCCTCAAATAAATAATGAAACATGTTCAATTTGGTTTAAATAATGCAAAAACAAAGTGTTGGAGAAGAAAGTAAAAGTGCATTATGTGCCATATAAGAAAGCTAACGTTTAAGTTCCTTGCTCAGAACATGAGAACATATGAAAGCTGGTGGTTCCTTTTAACATGAGTCTTCAATATTCCCAGGTAAGAAGTTTTAGGTTGTAGTTATTATAGGAATTATAGGACTATTTCTCTCTATACAATTTGTAGTTCATATACCTTTGACTATTGGATGTTCTTATAGGCACTTTAGTATTGCCAGTGTAACAGTATAGCTTCCGTCCCTCTCCTCGCTCCTACCGGGCTCGAACCAGGAACACATCGACAACAGCCACCCTCGAAGTAGCGTTACCCATGTAGAGCAAGGGGAAACAACTACTCCAAGTCTCAGAGCGAGTGACGTTTGAAACGCTATTAGCGCGCACCCGGCTAACTAGCTAGCCATTTCACATCGGTTACACCAGCCTAATCTTGGGAGTTGACAGGCTTGAAGTCAGGGGCGGAAATCCTGGGGGGGACGGGGGACACACGACCCCCCCATCCTGGGAAAAATATGATTTGTCCCCCCCAATATATCACTGAAACATAACTATGTAATTTAAATAATATTAATAATACGCAATGAAAGCAATTGTGCTGATTATAGACACTTAATAGCTAGTTTTTAAGTTTCAAAAGATTGCGACCCCCCCACCCTTTGCCTCACAATGGTTTGATCCACTGCCAGTTCCTTAGCTTGCGAGGTAACGTAGAGGTCGTATCTACTGTCTGAAAGGCACTCAATGCACGTAACTGACGTGAGGTTAATCCAGTCAATCGCGCACACACACTAGCTGAATATGCAGAGCTAGCGCGCAAATATTAACTATTAAGCTAGCTAGTACCTATTCCATTTATGTGGCGTCGTCAAAGATGGAATCTTTGCTATCGTCAATTTATTCCAAGATCAGCATGCATGTAAGTTAGTGCTTCAAAGTCCCTGTGATAAGGTTAGCGATAAACTGAACAGAACTACACTCTCTTCTACCATTGTTTTAAATATATTTAATGGTCTCGTTGCAAAAGCTAAATTGTCGCAAGGGAACTTTTATTTATATATTTTATTTCACCTTTATTTAACCCGGGTAGCAAAGATTATAGCAAACACCACTGAATTGGTGCTCGCTAGCTTTGCAAATTCAGCTATTGTTAGAAGCCAGCCAATATGAAACAAACGATTAAAATTACAAAAGGTTGCAGCATATGTTGTGTAAATGGTGAACTCATACAGCTGTCAACTCTTGTCATTTTAATCCGTTTCACATTTGCTAGCTACCTTTTAGATCGAAGCCCATATAGAATGATAGAAGATGATAGAAGCCCATCTCCTACTGTAAATAACCTACACACTGTGTGTGTAGCCAACCAGGTAGAAAAATGGCAGAAAAATGGCAGAAAAAAGACGGAGATCAGAGTATTTTTCAGTACACCAAAACGCAAAGTAAAAACCCTAGTAGCCTAATATCTCAAAGACTAGTTGATAAAATGTTCATAAGAAAGAAATGAAATTCTAATGGAAATGTTTCACAATGATGTCATTAGGCAGAGCAGGCAACAGATGGCACACAGACAGCAGAGTTGGGGACAGATATGCAGGGACAGACTGGCAGAGACAGGGAGTCTCAGGTATGTTTGTTGAGTCTTTGTTTGGCAACATTATGAAAGGTTCTCTTTTTTTAACTTGTAAAATAGGAACATAATTGGAAAATGCCATGGATACCCCCACTCTCAACTTAAACTGGTGACTGAACTAAGATTTGTTAAAGGCAATGGTATTGCTGTTGTGATTAGTTGTGTAGTTTTGGGTACCGGTAGTTAGGAGTACGGCAAACACCTTATTTCTTTGGTTCCTCAATATACATTTACCATATTAAACGTAGGCTATGTGTTACAGCACTACTTTTGGTGTCCCCCTCAGGAATTGCTCTCGAGAAAATGTAATGTAATTGTCCCCTCCAAAGTTGATATCAGATTTTCGCCCCTGCTTGAAGTCATAAACAGCGCAATGCATTGCGAAGGGCTTCTGGCAAACGCACGAAAGTGCTATTTTGAATGAATGCTTACGAGCCTGCTGGTGCCTACCATCGCGCAGTCAGACTGCTCTATCAAATCATAGACTTAATTATAACATAATAACACACAGAAACACGAGCCTTAGGTCATTAATATGGTCGAATCCGGAAACTATCACGTTTATTCTTTCAGTGAAATACGGAACCGTTCCGTATTTTATCTAACGGGTGGCATCCATAAGTCTAAATGTTCCTGTTACATTGCACAACCTTCAATGTTATGTCATAATTACGTAAAATTCTGGCAAATTAGTTCGCAACGAGCCAGGCGGCCCAAACTGCTGCATATACCCTGACTGTTGCAGAGGTGACACATTTTTCCTAGTTAAAAGAAATTAATGTTAGCAGGCAATATTAACTAAAGATGCAGGTTTAAAAAATATATACAGTGGGGAAAAAAGTATTTGATCCCCTGCTGATTTTGTACGTTTGCCCACTTACAAAGAAATGATCAGTCTATAATTTTAATAGTAGGTTTATTTGAACAGTTAGAGACAGAATAACAACCAAAAAAATCCAGAAAAACGCATGTCAAAAATGTTATAAAATGATTTGCATTTTAATGAGGGAAATAAGTATTTGACCCCTCTGCAAAACATGACTCAGTACTTGGTGGCAAAACCCTTTTTGGCAATCACAGAGGTCAGACGTTTCTTGTAGTTGGCCATCAGGTTTGCACACATCTCAGGACGGATTTTGTCCCACTCCTCTTTGCAGATCTTCTCCAAGTCATTAAGGTTTCGAGGCTGACGTTTGGCAACTCAAACCTTCAGCTCCATCCACAGATTTTCTATGGCATTAAGGTCTGGAGACTGGCTAGGCCACTCCAGGACCTTAATGTGCTTCTTCTTGAGCCACTCCTTTGTTGCCTTCGCCGTGTGTTTTGGGTCATTGTCATGCTGGAATACCCATCCACGACCCATTTTCAATGCCCTGGCTGAGGGAAGGAGGTTCTCCCCAAGATTTGACGGTACATGACCGACCCCGTCCTTTGATGCGGTGAAGTTGTCCTGTCCCCTTAGCAGAAAAACACCCCCAAAGCATAATGTTTCCACCTCCATGTTTGACGGTGGAGATGGTGTTCTTGGGGTCCTCCTCCAAACACGGCGAGTTGAGTTGATGTCAAAGAGCTCCATTTTGGTCTCATCTGACCACAACACTTTCACCAGTTGTCCTCTGAGTCATTCAGATGTTCATTGGCAAACTTCAGATGGGCATGTATATGTATTCTTGAGCAGTGGGACCTTGCGGGCGCTGCAGGATTTCAGTCCTTCACGGCGTAGTGTGTTACCAATTGTTTTCTTGGTGACTATGGTCCCAGCTGCCTTGAGATCATTGACAAGATCCCCCCGTGTAGTTCTGGGCTGATTCCTCACCTTTCTCATGATCATTGCAACTCCACGAGGTGAGATCTTGCATGGAGCCCCAGGCCGAGGGATATTGACAGTTCTTTTGTGTTTCGTCCATTTGCGAATAATCGCACCAAATGTTGTCACCTTCTCACCAAGCTGCTTGGCGATGGTCTTGTAGCCCATTCCAGCCTTGTGTAGGTCTACAATCTTGTCCCTGACATCCTTGGAGAGCTCTTTGGTCTTGGCCATGGTGGAGAGTTTGGAATCTGATTGATTGATTGCTTCTGTGGACAGGTGTCTTTTTTTACAGGCAACAAGCTGCCGTTAGGAGCACTCCCTTTAAGAGTGTGCTCCTAATCTCAGCTCGTTACCTGTATAAAAGACACCTGGGAGCCAGAAATCTTTCTGATTGAGAGGGGGTCAAATACTTATTTCCCTCAATAAAATGCAAATAAACTTATAACATTTCTGACATGCGTTTTTCTGGATATTTATGTTGTTATTCTGTCTCTCACTGTTCAAATAAACCTACCATTAAAATTATAGACTGATCCTTTCTTTGTCAGTGGGCAAACGTACAAAATCAGCAGGGGATCAAATACTTTTTCCCCCCACTGTACTTGTGTATTGATTTTAAGAAAGACATTGATGTTTATGGTTAGGTACAAGTTGGAGCAACGACAGACCTTTTTCGCGAATGCGCACCGCATCAATTATATGCAACGCAGGACAGGCTAGATAAACTAGTAATATCATCAACCATGTGTAGTTAACTAGTGATTATGAGTGATTGTTTTCATAAGATAAGTTTAATGCTAGCTAGCAACTTACCTTGGCTTCTTACTGCATTCGTGTAACAGGCAGGCTCCTCGTGGAGTGCAATGTAAAGCAGGTGGTTAGAGCGTTGGACTAGTTACCCGTAAGGTTGCATCCCCAAGCTGACAAGGTAAAAATCTGTCGTTCTGCCCCTGAATAAGGCAGTTAACCCACCGTTCTTAGGCCGTCATTGAAAATAAGAATGTGTTCTTCACTGACTTGCCTAGTTAAAAAATATTTATATAAAAAAAATATATATAAAAAAAAAATAATTGGCAAATCGGTGGACAAAAATACTGATTACCAATTGTTATGAAAACTTGAAATCGGCCCTAATTAATCGCCCATTCCGATTAATCGGTCGACCTCTAACACCTTCCTTACATGTTCTTTGTGATTTCCATGATTTGTACAAAATACTGGTACTAAATTCTTGCTGTGTATGATTCTAACACAAGATGGCGACAAATATATTGAAAAACGTTTTGCTCTGAAACATTTAATTTCAGCTTGCTGATGACATGCCAAATATAGTTACTGCAGCTGAAAGGGATCCTGGTCACTTGAACTCAGCACCTGAGTATAAGTAAGTCAGCTTTCCTGAATATTGGTGCGTAGACGTAGACACAGCTCTATTACTGTAATTAGACAATTTCCTAAGCATCATCCATTTTGTGCTTACTCATAACATAAGCAGTCCATGGCCTTTTATCAAAACTATGCCTACATTACACAGCAAACTCAGCAATATCCGGCCGACTGTGCCACTGGTTTCCATTCTACTCCAGTTAGGGGGACCAGATCGGACACAGACACTTATTCAAGGGAACCTTTGGGGAAGATGGACACCTATAAGCCAACAGAGCCCAGATGGGAGGCCAGGCTCACACCCTAAATTGCCCTGGACCCCAAAATCTGCCTCCTACACTGTGAGTGGGCTGGTTTATGCCCAGCCTGGCTATAGGCCCCACACCATTTTAATTCAATGCTTTCATGCTACTTTAGGCCACTTTAGTAGCGTGAGTGTTGAATTAGTGAGTTATCAAGTTATTATGCTGTTTAACCCAAAAGTGCTAAAACAAAACCATATCCCCACCCGCTACTGTTTCGGTAAAAAGCTTTGAGCTGGAGAAATGTAACCACTCAAATTCACAGGCAGAGATATTGATGCAAGGATTGACCATCCATGAGATCAGAATTATTGTTTTAACTACATGTTAAGGCTATACAGTTTAGGATCATCTTTGCGCCATTAAAAAGCCTAGAGCATAAGGCAAACCCATAATAAATATAGTATGTTCTGCTTCAAGTTTCTACTGATATACATTTTCTGAAATATTTTCTTATTCTCAGAGACACAGGCACTGACGCGGAGTGTACAGTGCTTTCATGGACAGAGTAGAGGAGAAGATCTCCAGCTCTTGAAAAACTGGTTGACACTTTGACCTCCTAAGTCGTCTATGGAGTCCACAGCTGTGCAGTGATATGTGCACCGGCTCCCCTGAAATTTCCAGTGTGTTAAGCCAGACAATATGTTCTAATCTGGGTGTGTGAAAGACATGGCTGAAATACAAAATACTTGCATTCACAGAAAGGAATCTTGCAGGCTATAGCCTAATGAAAATACTTCAAGGTATCATGAAAATACAACAGTTCATTGCAAAACAATTGCCTTTGCCATGACTCTTTTTGAAAAATGTCAGTTCTTTTTATATAAGCCTAATAAACCATTGTGTGTGTATAAATCTATTCTCTCAGACAACAGGCAACAAAGATAATGTAAACAAAGTGTGTCATTACAATGCCATTGAAACTCGTTCCTAAAATGTCGGCCTATATGCAATTAAAGCTCACAATTGGAGAGCAGCTAATCTCGGTTAATCCAGAACAAAAGTCATGAGTAATTGGTCAGATGCTCGATTAAATTCTGGGTCCATACATGAGGGAGGGAGAAGGGAACAAAGAGCTCCACCCTCTCTCTTTGCAAGTTAGGGGCAAGTCTATTGGCCAAATGCTTCCTCCCCTTTCCGAAATTCTAAAGCACCCGAACTAATGCTGCTCATTATCTGACACTTCCCGTTGTATCATGACAAATTAGTGTACCATTTATGTTAACGTAGTCTGTCCACGAGAGATTAGAGAGCAGCCAAACTAATTTCGGAACCCGGAACCAAATTATTAAAAATGTTTGTTCATGTTACTAGCGATTACATGCACATTCCTATTGCTAAACATGCCCCACATTTGTAGGCTATATAAAAGTTCACATTTGAGAAAAAAGTGATGTACATTTAGAAGTTGTAGCCTACACATTGTATTCCTGACCTGGGGGGTATATTACAAAGCAGCATCAACTTTTATAAGCAACCAGAAATAACTTGGTTTTATGGTTAATAAAAATAAATGGTTTGTTAAATCAATTAGACCATGCCCATGTCAAGCTCATCTTTCTACAAAATAAAAAGTTATCAGAACATTTAGACAAGTTAACTGGCTAACTCCGTAATCCTGTTTTGTAGTATACCCACAGAGTTTCTAAACCTTGTTATAAACTGGGTGGTTCGAACCCTGAATGTCGATTGGCTGAAAGCCATAGTATATCAGACCGTATACCATGGGTATGACAAAAAATACTTTTCACTGTTGTAATTACATTGGTAACCAGTTTATAAAAGCAATAAGGCACCTTGTGGTATATGGTCAATATACCACGGCTAATGGCTGAATCAAGGCACTCCACAGGTAGCCTAGCGGTTAAGAGAGTCGGGCCAGTAAACAAAAGGTCGCTGGTTTGAATCTCCAAGCTGATTGGGTAAAATATCAATGTACCCTTGAGCTAGGCACTTAACCCTAATTGCTCCTGTAAGTCGCTCTGGATAAGAGTGTCTAATAAAATGTACAAATGTAAGACGTTGTGCTTAAGAACAGCCCTTAGCTGTGGTATATTGGCCATATACCCCTCTGCACCAGACTATGGATATACTGACAAGATACATGTCCCTCTGCCCTAACAAAACCGTTGTCCACAAAGCGGCACGGAGGGCTGTCTAACTCCCACCTATCCTTTCTTTGAATTGGTGGATACATCTCATTATTGTAATCCTTTTAAAAATATTTGATTAGGGTCGTTAATGTCAACCGCCTGTATTCAATGGCGAGAGATGCAATGCAAAAGTTGCCGGGATGTCACGTGTCCTACTTATATCAGTACACTCGTGACAACTTAAGCATTACAAAACTTCTATTCGATCAAATAAACCTCATGTAGCAAATAAGTCTTTAATTTTTTGTTGTTGACTAAATTTGAAACTCATTTACCTCCGTACAAAAACTCCTTGCTTGGTGAGCGAAACAACGCCACCTGCTGTAGGGAGGCAGATTTTCTCTTCCTCTGTCTGTACTCACCGACTTCGACACTTTGTCAACTGGTTTGATCTGGATGGCGCGCTTTGGTCACGGCCACATGTTTTTCCCACAGGTGCTTGCGCTTAGTAATTACATCGTTCTTTGTCTAATATCTTTCTTCGTTGAATATGTATGTGATATTATGTCCTGATGTGTTGAAATGTATTTTCTATTTGCTAGTGATATTGAAACGAGTGAAGTATTGATTAGGCTATTGAGTGAGATATTTATTTAAATTGAGGAAATACCTGTTTATGTGTATTTTGGATTATCCCAGTGTTAAGGGTTGTGCTATTTTTTTTTACTTTATTAGCTTCAGGTGGCTCATTTTCGGGAAAACTTAGGCTGGAGTGGCATGTTGTCCTAGCTGGGGCTCTGCTAAACTCAGCTGTGTGAGGAATTGTTGGCACTCTGCCTGCCTAAAAAGAGGCTAACTTTCTGCACCTGTACATAAATTCCACCATGTTGGGCATTTTGCCCCTGATTCCGCCGGACTCCTTCACAACCCCCTGACAAGACGGTTAGTGCTATCGGGGAACCCTGGGACGTCCCTAACCCGTACTTTCACCATTTTTAAATGTAAACTTCAATGAGTTGCTATTCAGAAAAACTTAGCCTACCGTATTTATTATGAATTCAAATGAATATAACACGTATCATATATAATGAAGATTATTTCAATAGATACCGGCGCGGGATTAGAATTTATACAATTAATCATGTGATTATTGTCATTATAAAATCAGTATGCGTGGGATATATTTTGTACTATTGACCAATCAGTTTGAAAGTAAACAGATATGGACGCATCAAGGGGCGGCGCTGTTTAACGTGCAGGAAATCCCAAAGCACATGCGACACGAACACAGCAACAAAAAAAAACGGTAAGTTAGCCAATTTTTTTATAGTTCAATAAGTTGTTCATTTTAATACATTCGTATCACAAACTATTTTGTGACTTTTCTTTAGCTTTTTGTTTATTTTTACTTCGACTTTTTGCGAATATAGGCTTACATAATGCTTGGCTTGCTATGTTATGTTAATAACCATTTGTAATGATTATGTTTTGGTTTTGACCTAGCCTACTATCAGATACGTTTTATTTTAGGCATTGTTCATGTTGCATTCTATTTATTGTGTAATGATCGTATAATAAATATATTGGCTAGAATAATGACGTTACAGCAACAGGTGATGGGCGTGGTTTGAATGGATATATTATTGATGGACTTCTCCTTAAACCAATCGGGTGCTAGAACATGAGTGGAGTTTTCCACATTTTGCACTGCAGTATTATTCTATGGGAATGAAACCGTATAGTAAAATAATAGGACGCTGCTGACGGCGCGACAGTCATCGGAAGCCCTGGATTGTGAACATTGGAAAACATGTTACTGGACGTCGTGAACACAGATCCGCATATTCAGAGTGGATAGATGTAAGTGATGCCCTGCACGAAAATGTCTGGCTGAACGGAACGGATGTAGCCTATGATAAAGATTCATGCCGCAATTTGAGAGCCTGGTTTCACGTCAAGTGACGTTACTGGCTGTTTGCATCTGTATGCCTATCGACTTAATATTAATTTACGCGCCTATCCTTGGAAATAGGCTTGTGCATTGCTGCCTGCTTAAAATTCAAGTGTGTAGCTTACCTTGACAAAGTCCGGTATTTCTGCATGGTATTTTCATTTGAGCCTATATAATTGAGGGTGTCTAGTGAATGTCATATGCATTTTGCAGTACTCAGGTCAAGTGCTGCCCTCAATAAGTGAATAACACCTGGATAACTGATTTGATCACCTTCATGTAGTCTATAGGTATTCTGTGATTTAAGTTTGTGGTAGACTTATATTTGTGTCTGATTTTTGCTTGGCTAAAGTAATATTTGTTTTGTTTTTAGGTCATTGCTGCAATCCAATTTGAATATAATCAGTGCCAATCATCGTTGTTGAAGTGGACCAACCCTTTTATTCCACCTGTTCCCCACATGAGAAAAGATGGGGAATAGATTATCTGAACCACAGACCTTCCTCTCGAGAATCCCCTTCTTTCAGTCGTTCCATATCGCCATTTTGGGACTGGACTCTGCAGGTAAAACGACTATCCTGTACAGGTTGCAGTTCAATGAGTTTGTCAACACAGTGCCTACCAAAGGCTTCAACGCAGAAAAGGTCAATGTGTCTTTGGGCGGCCACAGGGCGGTGACCTTCCATTTCTGGGACGTGGGTGGTCAAGAGAAGTTGCGTCCATTGTGGAAGTCATACACACGCTGTACCGACGGAATTGTATTCGTGGTGGACTCTGTAGATGCCGAACGCATGGAGGAGGCTAAAACAGAGCTCCATAAGATCGCCAAGACCGGAGACAACCAGGGAGTGCCACTGCTGGTGGTGGCTAACAAGCAAGACCTGAGGCACTCTCTGAGCCTGGCGGAGATTGAAAAGGCGCTAGCGTTGAAGGAACTGGGCCCTGGAACGCCTTGGCACCTGCAGCCCACCTGTGCCATCATAGGAGACGGACTGAAAGATGGCATGGAGAGACTCCATGGCATGATCCTTAAACGGAGAAAGATGCTCCGCCAACAGACGAAAAAGAGATGATCAAGCAGTGAACTGAATCTCTTGTTTTAAATGAAGGACAAAAGGAGATGTTCTCGCACCTGGGTGTATATAGGAATTCTCCCACAGGCTTGGCACACTGAGTTTTATCAGTCAATGTTAAACTGTAGGTTATCGTGTCTCAGACAGCAAAGTCTCTTGCTTCATCTTCAGTATTTGTTGCTTTTTAGTGGTTGAGAAAGCACTAGGAAGGTAAAGGATTTGGGGTTTATGATTTTATATAGCAATTTTTAAGCTGTCGTTACAAAGAATGGTTTTGATCCTTGGTATTAGACCATTAGTAATGGCTACTTCAAAATTGAACACCAAAATGACAAGTTTGAAGAACAGAAAAAATAAGTCACTTTTCTCTACAAAGGTTAGTGGAAGGACAACAAACGTGGTCTTCCTCAAAGGGAACTTTTGAACCTTGTAAAGAGTGCCTAAGCTACTTTTTAATGTACCATTTTGTATTTTTTTTTAATAGTTTTCTTTCCTTCTCAAAAGGAAGGTACGGTCTTGTGCTACTTGTCTGTCTAGTGTACCTCTACTGTTTGTAAATGCACTTTAGATGACCTTTTTTGATGGAGTTTACAGCCTTGAGGTTTCCCAATAGAGCTTATTACACAAAGAGTTAGTTGCTTCAAAAGAAGCCAACTGTACTGGGTCCCTATTGGCCACATGGACAATAGATGGGATGTGTTTCATGTTTTCATCTTTAATAAAGCCTCTTTACAGCACTGCTTTTGTTTTGTATGAAGGATATTGCTATTTTGATTATTTGTCATTCTAATGTTTTTAGAGAATTTCTGCAGATCTGATAAACCTGATGAGATGTGTAAAATGTACAGTTGAAGTCGGAAGTTTACATACATTTAGGTTGGCGCCATTAAAGCTTGTTTTTCAACCACTCCACAAATTTCTTGTTAACAAACTATAGTTTTTGCAAGTCGGTTAGGACATCTAATTTATGCATGACAAAGGTAATTTTTTTTCAACAATTGTTTACAGACAGATTATTTCACTTTTAATTCACTAGGTCAGAAGTTTACATACACTAAGTTGACTGTGCCCTTTAAACAGCTTGGACATTTTCAGAAAATGATGTCATGGCTTTAGAAGCTTCTGATAGGCTAATTGACATAATTTGAGTCAATTGGAGGTGTACATGTGGATATTTAAAGACCTACCTTCAAACACAGTGCCACTTTGCTTGAGATCATGGGAAAATCAAAAGAAATCAGCCAAAAAAATTGTAGTCTGGTTCATCCTTGGTAGCAATTTCCAAATGCCTGAAGGTACCATGTGAATCTGTACAAACAATAGTATGCAAGTATAAACACCATGGGCCACGCAGCCGTCATACCGCTCAGGAAGGAGACACGTTCCGTCTCCTAGAGATGAACGTCCTTTGGAGCGAAAAGTGCAAATCAATCCCAGAACAACAGCAAAGGACCTTGTGAAGATGCTGGAGGGTACAAAAGTATCTATCCACAGTAAAACGAGTCCTATATCGACATAACTGAAAAGCCACTCAGCAAGGAAGAAGCCACTGCTCCAAAACCGCCATAAAAATGAAACATTAATAGAACTGTTTGGCCATAATGACCATCGTTGTGTTTGGAGGAAAGGGGGAGGCTTGCAAGCCGAAGAACACCATCCCAACTATGAAGTACAGGGGTGGCAGCATCACGTTGTGGGGGTGCTTTGCTGCAGGAGGGACTGGTGTACTTCACAAAATAGATGGCATCATGAGGAGGAAAATTATGTGGATATATTGTAGCGACATCAGGAAGTTAAAGCATATTTCCAAAGTTGTTGCAAAATGGCTTAAGGACAACAAAGTCAAGGTATTGGAGTGGCCATCACAAAGCCCTGACCTCAATCCCATAGAAAATTTGTGGGCAGAACTGAAAAAGCATGTGCGCGCAAACCTGACTCAGTTACACCAGCTCTGTCAGGAGGAATGGGCCAAAATTCATCCAACTTATTGTGGGAAGCTTGTGGAAGGCTACCCAAAACATTTGACCCAAATTAAACAATTTAAAGGCAATGCTACCAAATACTAATTGAGTGTATGTAAACTTCTGACCCACTGGGAAAGTGATGAAAGAAACAAAAGCTGAAATAAATAATTCTCTCTAGTATTATTCTGACATTTCACATTTGTAAAATAAAGTGGTGATCCTAACTGACCTAAGACAGGGAATTTTTACTAGGATCAAATGTCAGGAATTGTGAAAAACTGAGTTTAAATGCATTTGGCTATGGTGTATGTAAACTTCTGACTTCTACTGTATGTCCTCTGATTCTCATATTTGAAAGAAACTGAAGTAAATCAACAATGATTTTTGGTTGCTCATGCTCACACTTTGTACTGATAGATAATGAATCTCCCTTATTTCTCTTTCTGAAAGTAAACAAGACGCATATGATTGAGGTGATGGTGGTTGAGTGTTTACTTGCAGTGTGATTATAGGGCCTGGAATCATTTGATCTTTTGTGGAGCCGAGAGGACCAGCAATGCAGTCAGGGCAGTCTACTCTGTGCATGCCAAGCCAGATGACATACCCTGTACAACAGGCTGGGGCTGGGGAGGCAGAGCATTTTTGTGATTGGGGAGAGGCTGTTGTCACATAGCTCAGTGAAGTGATGCCTGTTGCTCACCCATCCCTTCAGAACAATTGTAACCTTGTGCTGTAGAGCAACAGGGGGAGCAGCAGTTGACCTACTAAATATAGTCCTATATTTGCTCCTGTTATTCTGTTCTTTCCAATGCTCCACTTCAAGTGCAGAACTATCTCTTTGTTAACATGATGTATTTGACAAAATGATTAGATCTGTTTTTGTAATGGTCCTGTATGTTATAGATGCCATTTCACTGTCCTTTTTCCCCCAATTCAAATGATATTAATAATGTTAAACCTACACCACATTTAAAATGTCTGTCTTTGATTGATATGCATCAGGTTTTAAAGAAAGCCAGTACGTCCTCAGGTCCAAAAGGTAATTTTGAGGTGTCACTCCTCATCTGTGTTGAACAACTCCCCTGTTTGTTTTCCAAGGAAGGAAACCCTGTTGGATGGCAGCAACATATTCCTGCTATTCCCATTTCCTACTCTCCATTCTAGGAAAGGGAGGTTATGGGAGTGAGTGTGAGTCTGATCATGGGACTGGTCGCCCCTTATCCCTGTTTTGGGGTCCGATCCTGATACATGCCTGGTGGCAGGGTCTCTTCCTTTGATCCTCTGATGTAATTCATTTGGGATTAGGATTGGACATAGCTTTGGAAATCCTTAAACTGGTTTCCTTTCTCACACTTTGCTTTTGCTAACTCAATTATAAACTAACATGTAAAAGTAATATTCATGGCCTGTAATGGCCCGTCGTCACATGATATCCCTAAGTCCAACTAGTTTCCTGGACACCTATTAGGTGGGGGTTTTATTTGACCTCTTGGCCCTGGCTGAGGTCAACTCTGTGACGACAGTAAGTCCCTCTCCTCAGTAACAGGATCACTGTAGGAAAGGCATTGTCTCACGTCTGCGCTGGCAACTGCGTGTCGCGTTAGGAAGACAATTGTAGGAAAGGGAGAAAACCACTCCTCATTCCACTACTCTACTAGCTAACCTTGAGATTAGGAATGTCGTGCGTCAACTCACTTTCTCAACGTGCAAGAAAATGTACATCGTCTTTCTTCTGGAGCAAGTCGGAATAAAATATTTTTGTGGAAATATTTCCTCTACCTGTGTAGTAAAAATATATTTTCTCTAACTGTATACATTTTCAAGCTGTGTACACTGTGCTCAAGGGAAGTAGCAATAATGCATACTCCTCTGCTGCTCATTATGCAGGGTTATATCAGGATTCATCTTTCTTTTTCCTGTCTTAGCGAGCGAGTGGCCTATTTACATGTGAATTCTTCCATCGTCCTAGCAGCCTCTCTGAAAGTAGGGTGAACGGGGCCACCTGCAAGGGGAAGAAAAGGGGAGGGAAAGAAAGACAGAGAGCTCTAGAGAAGCTTGCTCTTGCTCATCTTTGGTGTAAGGAAGCTCTCTTTCCATTAATCCTCAGAGGCATGAAAAGAGAGACTGAGAAAATGTGAACAGGACAAGATGAGCGTATAACAGGGTTTTACCGAATTTAGCCCTGAGGTGATTTCATTTGGCCTCCCAAGTTTTCTGAGTAAAAAAACCACTAGCAAATCAGCTCCAAGTGATTTTAATTTGGAAATCTGTTCCAAAGTATTCCCACGCATAATAGATATATGTGATCGTATACAAATGTAAGCAAGGTTTGAAATTATTATGTTTTAGTCAAATATATCAGTTTGGGCTTCAAATTTGCAGTCTTCAAATGATTTGTCATTATTTTCTGGCCTGACTATCCGCTCAAGAAAAAAATCTGCCTGTGGCTTAATGTAGTTTATGATCTTTGGCATATAATCTATCGTTGGTTTCTAACTTTCTGAATCATTGTTCCTATTATGAATATGTTCCTAGAAATGATCATTTAATATTCTGGGTCTTGGAAGTCATGGGAAGTAAGACCAATAAACATTGTGTTATCCTTGCTGTTGTTGCTTGTGGGGATTATTTTGATAAAATATTGCTCAGCTGGTTTGGATATCGTGCTGGCAACGCCATCGCTATGAGTTAGTTCATTAGCTACTCACTGAATGTGAATGTGATTTTATTATTCCTATCTGGGCTGTTTTGCAATGCGTAGAAGTCAGTGCTGCCTGCATGTCCATGTGATGGCATCCCTTGCCTTACTCTGTGTGGAAGGCTCTGTGAAAGGCTCATTGTCAAGGTGATGATTGCTTTGTCAACTCTTGTCTGTGACTGAGAGGGCTTGAATGTTGGCAGCTGTGATCTGAATGGGAGACTGTCTATGTGAGAGATGGGGACAGAGAGAGAGAGAGAGGTAATGTGTAGATTACTTTGTCATTCTCTCTGCCATTCGGCCATACACACTCACACTCACACACTATATATGTATGAAAAAACTCCCGCCAGTCTAGTCATTGTGAAGCACAAGCCTGTGAAATCTGGCTTTCAGTCTCATTTGTGCATGAAGGATTAGGACAGGGGCAGACTGAAGTCCCCATAGCTTTGTAGTGGCTCCATTGTCTGGTGGCAAACGTCAGGGAAAGTTGTGACCTGTAACGCAAGGGTTCAACTCAAAGGACTGATTCTTTCGGTGAGGGGGATGCTGAAAAATATATATTTTCATGGAGGCAGCTCAAATCTAAATAGGCTAGTTGTGAAGTATTTTGTTCACTTGTTGTCTCACCAACTTGTTTACTTTGAACTATGTTTGTGAAAATTGACACATTGTTTTGTCCCATTGATTTTCAAATCAGCCTGTCATAAGGATGATGGGTCTAAAATGAAGTTGCAATCCATGAGAGGGTTCTTTTGAGAGGTTTGTGCAATGTGCCATACGATACAGAGTTAATGCAGTTGCCCCTCCTGACTTTGTTCTCTTCTTTGTCCCATTGCATTTCATTCTTGTTCCATACAGTATGTCAGTAATGTCATATCTAATGGATGTGATTGTAATCACATAGATTATGGTCCAAACTGTTAAACATCAGTGTGCAGAAGAAAGTTTTTGACAACTTAACCCTAATTGCTAATGTAAGTCACCCAGGATAAGAGTGTCTTCTAAGTGACTAAAATGTAATTCCATTACATTCCAGTTGTAAGGGGTAGATATCTCAGAAATGTCTCTATTTCTGTACATAGAAGGTTGACATTTGGCAAGCCTTTTTCTATGAGACTCTGGGGGCACCCTAATATCTGCAAGGTAATTCAACAGCCGTGCCATAAAGACTCTTTATAGGAGGAGTTAATTAACTACAAAGAACATTGGGATTGAATAATGGAACCAGAAGCTTTTAGCAGAGTCTAGGAGGGGTCGTATTGATGTTGCCCAATCATTTACGCCCACCACCGACTGGCCAGGGGGCCTCAATCTGTTTCGATTGCCGTGGCACTCAGGGATGGCCCTCACTGTAGGAGCCCTTTGCTTTCAGGCCGAGGCTCTCTGCTTCGGTACTCTGGTGTACGAATGCGCCATCTGCCCCACTGCCACATTAAAGTCAAGATAAGAGAGCAAATGATTGGGTTCAGTGGAGTCTGTGTTTCATGGGTCTGCACTCAAGCATACCCTTTATCTTTCTCAGTGTCTCTCTTTTTTTAATGGCAGTAAGAGGAGATGTCTGGTTAATCTATCTCCCTCACTCTGTCCTCAGCTGTCGGCATGGAGAGCTAGGAACTGTTAGCGGGCTGACAGAATCTCTGAGAAATAATTACATTATTTTCAAACCCTTATCTTACAAGGCCAGGGCTTGATGTGTAGGCTACAGCTAGCAATTTGAACATTAGGGTTGTGTTTGGCTTTGAAGAATGTTGTTTGACCAAAATGTGTGTGCTAAAGTTACTTGCAAGAATGGTCCCACTGAGCAAAGACGTCAATTCAACCTCTATTCAACGTTGTTTCCACGTCATTTCAATGCCATTCAACCAGTGTGTGCCCAGTGAGGTACTTCGAATTAAGTATATTGATCTGTTCATAGTAAAGGTTTCATGGTTGAGCAGCTTAATCAGTTTTGAATCACAGCTATGATATGTCAGCTAGTGAACCCAAATATACAATATTACAAAAGACATGAACTAGAAGGATAGTGTAGGTTTCATATGAAGTAGACACGGGACGGGACCCCTTACTCTCTCTCTCCACAAGTGAAACCTCATGGGGCGGTTATTGCCCTCTGACCCCCTTTAGTCATAAATCAAACTAAATGAAAGTCTGGATCCCCAGTGCGTCTGGTGCCCCACCCCTGGTAACAGACCCTGGCCCTGCCGTTGCCCCTGCTCTCCCTCTGCATTCATCACTGCTTCTCTCTGGTGTGCTCACTCATCTGTGTCCAACACACTGGAACACTCCTGTCTAGGAAGGCACAACAGGCTGCAGGGAAACCCTGTTATCAGGAGGAAGCAAGGGGATTCTTCTTTTCTTCAACTCAGGTTTCTTCAGATTTTCTCTCTCTCTCTGTCTCTCTCTCTTTCACTCTGATGGATCATATGGCAGCAATTACTGTATGTTGCAGTTAAGCCTCATATCACTTTCTCCCACTGTTTTCATGAACCCTTCACTCTCAACTCACCCCAAATTCATCAAGCATTCTCCCCTGTTTGGAGTGAAGGCCAAATTAGAGTTATTTGCGAGATCACCACAGTACGTATGTTAATATGCTGTTTATCAATGACTGCTATTTGATAAGTCACAATCAGGATGATACCAAAGAATAATGGACAAGTAGCAAGTTGCTAATTAATTGAGCCAATTTAAGTTGAGCAGAACAATTGTGACCTATCCAGTGTGAAGACATCCAGTATGTTCAGTGTTTGCTTAGAAGCTGCTCTAATGCACTGAGGGACGTGAAGGACCTGATAAGCTAAAGGGGACTCCCTAGTAAAGCTGTGGTTTTATCTCCCTAGATATGGCTGATAATCCATTTTAAAGAGGGTAATCCTATCGGCATTACTGGTGATTTGCTACGTCTGGACATGTGACCCAAACGCAGCTCTCTGACACCACTGACCAACACTTATATATGAATTCGACATGTTCAGTATGTTGTAAGCTGTTAGGTGTTGTTCTATGAATTAGACCCAAGACCTTGAACACATCTTGGTTTGTCCTTGATTGCAATGAACATGCTAATCCATGCATGAACAGTCCAACAAATATATACATTTTTAAGGCCTACTGTAAGAATAGGTAGAACTACAAGTGCAGCAACGTGCAGTGAGAGGACTGAGTGGATCGTGATGATCTTGCCTAATGTAATTAGACTTGGCATGCTAAAATGGACATGCGTCCAACAGTTGCTGCTCTGCCAACCTGAGACGCACAGAACTCCTTGTGATCGTTATGGTCGTTTTCCCTGTTCCTTTCTGTGGAAAACCATGAGGATTTTCTACTGCACAGGTGCTTCCTGTTCAATCTGTTTCCTGCTACTGCTATGGTCACAGTCACTTCCCTGCTTTTTCCTCTCACCACTTCCAATTAAGGTCAATACTGTAGACATTTTCTAATGCCTTTACGCAAAAGCGTTTGTATTTCTTGAATTGATATACACACACAAAGAAGTATATTGGGCTTTCTTACGCCATAATTGTCACATCTGAACCATAGAAATACAATAGCTCTATTCTATTTCATGTGTTCCTTATAACCAATGAACGTCCCATTGAATGAGAGAACGTCAAGATAACTTGATAAAAGTTTAATTCCTCTGCCTCTTTGAAAGGGACTTGACTCTCCGCAGTTCCATAAGAAGCTGCTCCGCCCAGGCGCCCACCATGGGATCAAACAAACAGATTCCTTTGAGCAGTACTTTGTTACAGAAATGAAAGCACAGCGATAATGACTTTGTGATGGTAGTTGAAACTCTAGCTGAGCCTCCCAGTGCCAGATCTGAGGCTGTGGACTGGAAGCTCATTAGCAGGATATCTCTCTGGCTACACTGGCTGAACACAATGTAGTTTTGTCTCTATGCAGTCCGGGTCTTTGATACACTGAGGCCCTGTGCTGAGAAAGACAATCTGACTCAGGATGGAGACACTTCAAAGAGGGCTGGCTCCACCTTTACCTCTCCCTGAAACCACAGAGGACAGTTAGGGGTTGTCCATCATCCACGCTCATCAAGGGCAAAGCCAGTCCGGTACCTATCTCCCCTTGAACATGAGCTCAATAGAGATCGTAATTGTCATACAGATATTCCACTAATGCAGGTGCATTTCATCCTACATATGTGGTCACAGATATGATGATGACAGATGCAATACCACAATTGTGGAATCTGGTACTTCACCTGGATGATTTGGGAAGTTTTGATCCCCCGCTACTAACACTTCACTTCTTCACTGGAAGGCTGGCATGCTTGTTGACGTTGATCTTGAAGTGTGGCCCACTCGCTCTGGGCATCACAATAGCCTGGCAGGTAACTGGAAAAGTTTGAATGAGAGGAAAAGTGAATGATGCAGAAACAGGAAGGCAATTGGCTAGCAGATGGCAAGAACACTAACTATCTGTCACTGGGGACAACATCCCATTCCATACCGCTTGAGGTGTTGTTTATGTTGTATTCTGAGCTGTGGACCTTAAGACCATGACAATTGGCATCTTGATTACTCAGACAGTAATTGTGCAAATGCTGTTATTTAATGCCAAAGTGATTCTGCATATGTCTGTTCTCACAAACACCCAGTAAAGAATGATAATTGTATTGAGTTGGGGTCAGCAAAAACTTTGATAGAAATTTGAAGAAAAGTACAAGCCAAACCCTCTAAAACCCCATATTACTCACAAAGAACATACATGTTTGTATTTGTTGACACTTTGCTCACTCCTTGAGTTCAACTGTCTCCTTGTCCTCACAATGGACCCCTCTGGTGGGAGAATGCATGGCGTGGGTGGCTGATTTTGTGATTTGGACTAGCTCTGCTCATGACCGGTTTCACTAGAGCAGGTGCTTCCTTGTACAAAATCCTCACCAGCTGCAGAGCACACCGGTCACTGAAGGAAAAGAAACAGGCATGTGGAGAAAGGAAACTCTCTTGGCAGGAAAAGCCATTGCACATAATCCCTCATCAGCTATTGTTAACATCAGCATCCCAGCGTTTTTGTCATGTGAGGGCATATAGATGATCAATGATAGAAATACAGTGCCGTTTTATTTTGGCATAGAATGTGACATTGTTGTGGACTTGCTGTAAGTCTGGAAGAAATATTCATGGTCTGTCATGACAATAGTCAAGTCCACATTTCATCATTCCTAAACAAAGCTGTAAGACCAGTATATAAGGAAGCAGTCTGATTTTGAACCACTTAGGGAAATCCCTGTCCACATACCACTCAGATTCCACACCGTCTATGATGCTTCGAGCCATTTGAATTTCTACTGTGCCATCAATTGTTGCATACATTAGTGGATGGTGTCCTATTTCTGTACTGTTGCTAATGGAGAGAGGGAGAATGTGGGCTGGTTTTGTTCCCCCATCCACTGTCCTGTCTCACAGTAGGGGGGGATACCCATTCCCCCTTTTCTCCCTCTCTCCCCATTCTCTTCACACTCACCCACTCTACAGGCAGAGAGACAAGCGGTGCTACAGGCTAGGGAAGTAGGCCATAACCCAGCCAATAAAACACGTGTCCATGCAGAGCACATGAGGTTGGTGGCACCTTAATTGGGGAGAACGGGCTCGTGGTAATGACTGTAGCAGAATTAGTGGCATGGTATCAAATATGTGTTTGATGCCATTCCATTTGCTCCGTTCCGGGGCATTATTATGAGCCATTCTCCCCACAGCAGCCTCCACTGATGCAGAGACAGAGCTAGAGATATGTGTCCTACCTGAACTCCAATACAAAGAAAGATATTCTGAGCCTCAGGGACCTGAGGCACTCCCATGGTCGTAAAGGAAGGGGTGGAGTAAGTTTGTGTGATATTGTGATTATAGAAAAAGGATCACCTTCACACTACAACAGAGAGGTCACAATGAGGATTGTGTTACTAATCATACCCAATTTACCAACTAGCCAAACATTTGTTGAAGACTGTTTATTCGCCATGGACACAAGACGTGCTATGGTTCTCAGTTATCTAACTAACCTTTCTCATGACATTCAGCAAATCAACAACTTCCTCCTGGCGCGTATAAGAACGAGCTTTCTCCAGAAATGGGGATGTCCTTTCTGACGGATTGCAGGAGGTCTCCCTAAATGAACGTTTGAATTATGCAGTGCAACATTTTGACAGGTCAGAGTATAATTTCCTGTTAACCCAATCACTGGACATTTAGATCTATGGGAATGAGGCTCTGTGGCTCACATTGTGGACATTGACCAATTGAGATCTGTCAGCTTAATGGGAAAGACAGTAAAGACAGTAGATAATAAACAATCTCAAACTGGTTTATTGCATTTTCAATACATAACAAGTCTGCCCTGTAAGTTTAAAGGATAGTCAATGCTCACAATGACTTGGTTTAGTCATTCAGAAGCACCTCTGTGAAAACAGCCCTCCCTCTAACAGTAATGACCAGCTACACCTCGTAAGCAAACAAGACTCCATTCACTATGAGATAACCCGCCGTGACGTCATTAAACAAACAGAACCTCAAAGTAATAAAACTCTTCCCGGTGTTTTGTTGACGTTGTCCTTACCAGTGGGTGTTAGACTTTGACCATTGTGGATGAGCTAACTCTAAACCCGATGTTTTGTGCCATGCAGTCTAACACAACAGTCATTACATGTAGTCATGCTAAACATTGACTCCTACAGGTACCTACCTGCCTGTGGTGCCATTCAAAGATAATATTATACAGTAGGCCTCTGTCATTTTCAGCTTTGCCAAAATTACAGTTGTCAGTATGGTACTTTTGAGTGTAATGACCCAGGATTAGAACATCAGGTGTGTGTGTGTGTCTGTTCTGTGTTGCGTGTCCTGTTCTTCCCATTTATTCTACAGTTTATACATTCAGAATGTTAGCACTCGTGCATCATTCTAGAAATCATCATCACCATGATAACCATTTCTAAGTAATCTTTTGACAATACATGATGCATTATGTTTATCACATCTGTAGGCCACTGACTGAGCAAAACAAAGGTTACTAGACAAGACTGTAAGGAGGCCATCTTATGTGAATCAAGTGCAAAACCAGCTATTTTGAGGGTTTGTGTGTCTTCTGTTTTTTGTTGATCATTGGCTTGGTTCTGTGTGTACAGTTGTTTGCGTGTCCACTTTCTCACTGAGTGTCTTTCTTTCAACAAGCAGCTCATGACGTCTGTGGATCACATGAAGGAGGACAAGTGAAAAGAAAGTCCAGGAGGATCAAAGGAAAGAATGGAGGAGAAGGTTACAAGTGACAGTGAAGAGGAAGGGGAAGATTACTACAGAACAGAGGGAGAACGGATGAAGAAAGCAAAAGCCGCCATTGTGTCAATATTATCAGCAAGAGAGGAGAAAACAGAGAGGAGTAAGGCGGCGATGGACAGAAAGGAACAAGAGATGGAGAGGATGAAGGAAAAGTGGGAGAAGTTACACAAAAGTGAGGAGATGGTCTTGGAGGGATTGGAAGTGGTCAGAGAAGAGAGCGAGCAGTTAAAGGAAGAGAGAGAGCGGATTCAGACGGAGAACATTCAAAAGGAGAAAAAAGGCAGATTGCGAGAGGAAGCGATGATCTGAGGAGACCAAGAGTGCAGGCGGTGTCGTACAAGCAGACGTTGGAGAAAGAGGGAGAGGTGTTCAGGGAGGGGAGGTTGGAGATGAAGGAGCTAATGGAGATGCTACTTGAAAAGGAGGAGATGCTCAAGGAGAGAGAGATTAGTTTAAAGAAAAGAGAAAGATGGAGGAGAAAAAGATGAAGAAGGAAAGGAAGGTCATTGACTTGGCACGTATGTTTATGAGTGAAGTGTTAAAGGCCATTGAAAAACAGCGGAAGAAGAGAGAAAAAGAAAGGGGGCCATTGAGGAGAGAGATAGAAAGGATGCTTAAAGAGAAGGAGACAATAAAGGAGAGGAGCTAGGAGGAAGGAGGAAGAGGGGCAAGAGGAGGAGAGGGCGAGGAGGAGAGCGATGCGAGTTAGTCGTCACTCATTCTACTGAATCGCAACATAAAAAATATGACTTACTGTCACATTCGTCGTATGGAGTAGACCAAGGCGCAGCGGGAATGTGTATGCTCATCTTCTTTATTATGAAGAAAAACCAAAACAAACACTTAATCAAAACAACGACGAGAAAACAGTCCTGTGAGGCACACAGCTACACTTACGGAACAACAACCCAGAAAAACCCATAGAAAAACACCCCTACTAAATAGGACCTTCAATTAGAGGCAACGAGGAACAGCTGCCTCCAATTGAAGGTCAACCCAATAAACTAAACATAAAAATAGAAAGACTAGAACGAACATAGAAATAACTAACATAGAACATTAACCAAAAACCCCGAAACACATAAAACAAACACCCCCTGCCACGTCCTCACCAAACTACAATAACAAATAACCCCTTTACTGGTTAGGACGTGACACTTACAGCATTAAACGAACGCAGCATGAAATTCCTTAACCTTCCACTAGTTCAATGTTAAGTTAACAGTAGATTCTTATCATCAAGAAATGATACTTTATTATTGTGGACTGAACTATAGCATGCTAGTTGCTATCCCTGTTTTCTGAGATATGCTTGCCTGGAACTATAATGCTTCAGAGATATAGTTTCCTGGAATTTGAGGACTTCCAATGGCGGCCTTTGTTATTGGTTGAGGTGTATAAAAGCATAGTGGTGAAAGGCTGTACCATAAGCTACATTCTACAGAGTTACAGAAGAGAGAGGTGTGAGGACTCTGTGGCTGGTACAGACCGTGTGGGTCAGGTGGGGTGAGGGTAGGGAGTGCATTGTATTAAATCACTGCTCTGAGTTGCCCTTAATTAAGATCTAGAATTACTTTACGCTCCCTTAATTCAGTATTTGCTAGCACGTATTACAGTGCACAAGACTGACCTTAGATTAGCAAATGACTATAGAGAGCAGTGTTTACCAGGACTTAATTATTAGGAGTGGCACTATGTGGATACTTCCACCTGCACCTTAAAATAGAAATGTTGCTTATAGCCCAGAAATTATTCATAGTGTGGGTATCCAGTTATGTCTTCCCAAAATGGGCGTCAACATGTCTACAGGCCAAACACTCCAATAGGAGGTCGATAGTCAAGTTTAGGAACGCTTCAAATTGATCTTTTCAGGTGATGCGGTATGTAGGCTATACACTGAACATTCGTTATTTAGTGTGTCCAGTTGAATGGATTCAGCACTTACTTATAACTGAAAAGGTTTGAGATATGAAGCAAGCTATTTTGCTCATTTGTGGCTTATGAGGCTGTGCTGTAATACTATAATATCTGCTGTAATACTGCAAGATTCCAGTTGTATGTGGTACATTAATATGAAAACCCCCTTAAAACTGGGTTAAACCATTTAATGGTTTAATTTCCCCTTCAAAGTCATATTTTGGCAATCTTTAAGATGATCTCATGGGGTTAAATCATTGAGTAATGTGTTCCTATATTTGCATCAATCCCCCATAGACTACATATCCTAAACCCACATTAACTATGGCCAAAACTCCAGACCGTTCACTTCATACATTATTAATGACTTTAGAAGACATCCAATTACAGTGTGTGCTCTTGGAGTAGAGGGGCCAGAGGACTAACATTAACTGTGGTTTTTCACAATAAAGCTTACAGATAAACTTCTTTGATATGGATGCACTGGGGAACTGGGAGAGAGTAAAATCAATAGCAGTGCAGTGCAGAGGAATTTATCATTCAGCAATTACAACCAAACCATACATTCCCACTCTTTTGGTTTATGCCAAGTGTCTGGAGGGAATGTTTCTACTGTCAGTAGGAGGAGAGAGGGAAGAGAGAAGAGAGAGAGAGAGACTTCTAGGATCTGTGGGGGGTAAACATCTCTGAGTGCTATAGGGAGATATATTTGAGAAATGTGTTTTGTTGAGTTCTCATGCAGCCCAACCTCTCTTAATGCTATTCTCTTAAGGCAGCTTAGTAAGGGGATAGCAGAATAATATTTGGTGCCTATATGGAATTACCCTGTGAGACTTTGGGGAATAATCTACTACCAATATTTGTTTTTTGAAAGGGGGAAGATTTTTTATTTGAATGCCGGTTTCACGGTTTTTCAGTTGTAATCAGAACAATTTCAATGGCTTTATTCTTTTGAGCTTATTTTCCACTTTAACAACCTCCTTTCATTGCCTTCAGGGTCTGCACAGTGGGGCAAAACGGACCTGTGAACTTTAGGCATGAAATTAGACTGATGAGTTTAAGTTCTTCACAGCAAGTCCTTCACAGCCCCTTGCTGTATTTCTGGTATATATTGCCATATGTAGCGTTGGCTATAATTAAAAGATACATGCAAATAGTAGAAATATACAGTTTTATTAGTTTGTGTTATTCTGTAAAAGTTGTAAAAGGTTTAGTTCACTATTGTACAACTTGATTTTAAATGGTTCCTCACCCTGAAAGTAGTCTATGGGCCAAGAGAATCTATAATTCATGGATAAGTTTTCTTTAAACAGCCACTACAAACTTCAGCTAACTTTAGCCACCACAAGCTAACGATCAATGGATTTGATGGCTGGCATGTGAGCATGTTTTAGTTTTTTTAAAACATGCTCACATGCCCCCATCACTTCCATTGATTGTTAGCTTGTGGTGGCTAAAGTTAGCTGAAGTTTGTAGTGGCTGTTTAAAGAACCATGGATTACACTTTATCCGGGCCCATAGGCTACTTTAAGGGTGAGGAACCATGTAACATAAAGTTGTAAAATACATATTAAGAGGGTTGTTGGTTTTCAGCCCAGTGGGGTTTCAACAGTAAAGGCCGTTATTTGATGCTAAACTGCCCTCTAGTGTAGAAAGGTGTGGCTGCAGATATTCTGTCAGGTCCCACTTTACAGTAAGACCAGGATTCAATCAAAGGAGCGTTGTCGACATACACGCAGCACTAGACTTTTAAAGGTAAGTTACAATTGAGCCGACATCCCAGTGTTTACCATGAGTAGGATCTCCGTGAACATCAGGGGAATTGCCTTCAAAAGGCACATTGCACTGCGCTTGTTGACGACGTGCCTTTGATTGGATCTCGTCCTAAGTGTCCCTAATATACCTATATTTACATGGTACTGCTTACATAGACAGATACAGTATCATTACATTGTTATACAGTTTTTTGATATAGTTCTCACCATGTAGAGTGACTGCAAAGCCTCTGTGGTGACTAATCCCCATACATCAAAATAGTTTGATATTCTGATTTCATATGATCAGTTATCAGTGTCACAGCCTTTCATACTATTGTCATGTGAACGGCAGGGTTCCTGATATTGTGTTACTGTAAACTAGCTCTCTTCTTGTGTAGTGTTAATGAGTGACTTTCATTGTTTTTGTTAGTGTGTCACAGGGATGTTCCCTAGCACCTAGCCCCCACACCCATCCCCTTTAAAGTGCTAGCAAGTGATTCCTACTGTTCTAATCAACACTCTGCTTAATTGGCAGCATGAGCTCTCATTGTTGTACAGAGTTGTCTGTACTTTGTTTTCCCGTTGTATTACGGATGTCTTTTCAGAGCATCTCAGCCCGTTATTTTCATATCATCATCATCGTCATCATCACTGTGATCGTTATTGTAGTCCTCCGTCATACATCACAGCACAGTGGCACCTGACTGATGGTGAAGTCTTTTGGTTTTAGCCATCAAACATTCAGCAGAGGGTGCTATTGCAGCTCCTATGAACACTGAAGAGAGCCCTCAATGGAGTTTTACATGTTGATGTACATACAGTGTGTCTGTCTATTTGCCTGTCTGTCATTCTGTATACTATGTGCTTTAGGCATGTACTTTTGGACACTTCTATATTATTCTCTGAAGTGTGTAATATTGTGTAGAGTTAACTTTGAAGAGCCCAAAGATAAAACGTTTGTTTTTAACCAACATAAGTCAGGGCCACTGAATACAAGCGCTCTGCTCAAACAAAAATGGTCATTTTAGATATTTAACCATTATTATCTACTTTTGATATTTCCCCCTTGACCAGTAATGATGAAACCAAAAAAATGGGTAATAACAGGCCATACATTGTATAATGTAAGTCATTCTACCAAATTTGACTTTCCTAAGCCCTTTGAAACTGCTTTTCTGTTGTTGTTTTTCCTCGACCTGGCACTGTGGCACACCACAGACCGCAGTAACACTTTGCAGTTTGCTCCGTGTTCTTCTCCCACAAACAGCAACACTTGAGAGAGTACATGGGCGGCAGCAGCGTTCGCAGCTGCTTTGTATGCACGCTCACAGTCGCACGCCGGGCCGTCAGTATCTGCGAGCGGTGTGATTAATTAACATCCAGTTCATAACCCCCCAAATTAGCGCTGGAGCACATAGGCTAATGAGCTGACTGTGAACCTGGAGGATACAATAACCACACCTCATCTATCAATACTGAACTTTCTCTTAGCTAAATAGGCCCAGGCATGACTTAACTGAATCTCTCTCTCTCTCTCGCTCTCTCTTTGTCAGTTTATACATCATTGACCATAGTAAAATACAGTTCATGAAATGGCCCATGCCTTTTCTCTCATATCCTATAGCCTTGTCTGTCTCACAGGCTGGTCTTTCTCACCCATTCACCTTGAGTGACCATACCTGGCCAGTGAGCTCACCAGTCTCAGCCAGAGCCCCGACCAGCGCTGTCAGTGTCAAGCCTAGTGGCAGTGACGACAGCTACACAAACATATACGATGTAGTTCTTATTTCTTTCAAACTACAACCAAACCAAATGCATTATTTTGCCATTCAGTCACAATCTCCTGATGGTTTTCGGGTGGACACGAAACAAACATGTTACCTAGACAGAGCAGAATACATGTAACAGTACCTCGTTAGCTCTCAGAGACCTCGCTAACAGCTAACCCACTTGGCCTGTAAGCCACATGGTCCCATCCCGAGCTGCCGGCCGCTGTTGCCGCAGGTGATGATGAAGATGTTGGCACAAGCAACACAGACTCAGGTGCCATCTCCAAGGGAACCAGCATGCACTGTGACAATGTGATCACCTCTCAGGCGACTGACACCTGCTAACCCCAGCCTGCGAAGCTGCCTAACTGGAAGCAGACTGATAAGGCTGTTGTATGAACGACACAATGCCTTTTATGACAGGTTATAAAAGGTCATGACAAGGGAGATGAAGACAAAGGTTATGGTAAAAAGACTGCATACGCTACTTTATGTAGGAAAGACTGTGGGATACTTTATGTAGGAAAGACTGTGGGATACTTTATGTAGGAAAGACTGTGGGATAATATATGTATGATAATTGACTTAACACAAAGTTCTGCATTTGATTATTATTATCTCATTATTGCTTCAGTTTAATGTTTAAGATGTTTTACTTGAGGGATTTTCCTTTAAACTGTGTTGACCTCAGTTAGTATATAAAAATAAAAGTCGCACACTCCATACACGGTAATGTATTAGGTAAAACACTAACGTTTGGGGATTATTGTGCCTTCTTCAGGGTTAGCAGGACACTTATGTAGGCTGCATATTTGGCAATATCATAAGATGTGAATTGAGTTTGTAAGCTTTTCTTATATGATGATGACATATTGTAAAGTTTTCTAAGTTGGAGCTGAAATATAGGCTCTTGAGCTCCTGGGTAGCTCAATCAAGTTAGACTGCAATCCTCGCTTTATTATTATTCAACATTTTCCCTCTTTGATGTTGATGTTTCGGGTTCATCCCTCCCAGCTAAGTACTGTACACACTCCAAGCTTTTTCATATTTAGGTGTTGTCCCCCTGAAGCAGCTGTTTGACAGGGCTCAACTCCATGTAAACAGCATCAACTTTTTCTTTCCTTGTTAAATCAAAGGAATACAGCCATGAAATACTGCTGGCCCATATGAAACTTATTACTGTATTGTAAAAATCAAGCATAAAATGTTTATACTACCAGAAACCAGCAGTATTTTGTAAAAGGACACCAGTTTATTCATAGACATGTTGTTTTGAATATTGGTAATTTATGTCATATAGTGCATTTGCCCAGGTCAGACAACCTCAATAGCTCATTGCTAAATAGAAGTATTTTAAATGTTCATTGGTTCATTAAATAAGTGCGCCCATTTTGATTGGTAAAAGCATTCACTGGGCTTTTTCTTATTGGCTCTCCCTTATGGGCCAGGTGACCATTAAGCATCCATGGGTCCGAGCCTTTTCATTCCCTATGTCACACGGCGCCACCGACAACAACAACAAGGAGTGAGAAAGGATTTAAGCTCCCTCTTTAAAAGTGTAATGCTATATTTATAAGCCAGTATTTATAAACACATTTGCATATATCAAGATGAAAAAGTTGTTTGAATTGGGGGCAATTTGCATTTGGTGAAACATATGGCGGAGCCGCGGAAGCCATGGGCCATGCCTTCATTACCCGATCTTCGTTTCATCAGCTCCTCGCTCCCCCGCTGAGCCTCCCCACGGTGTCGCCTTCTGTCCCCGAGGTTCCAGTGACAGGGGACAATATGTCCCCAAGGTGAGGAGCAGGGGGAAAACCGTGCGCGCCGCTTCTCCAATGATTATTTAATCAGACTTTTCACTCTGGATCTTAAGAGAGGAACAAGGGGAGAGAGACAGAGAGGTACAAAGTGGTGCTTATTACCCATTTGTTCAATGCTGGGAGGAGAACGAGGGGAGACGAGGCGATTGGTGATTCGTTAACGTGGAGAGAGGTTTATGAGAGAGAAAGAGGAGGGTGAGAGGAGAATATAGTATCCAATATAGTAGAGAGGAGAAGTGAGTGGAGAGGAGAGATGGGGACAGTTGATAAGAGAGGAGAAAAAGAGCAGTGAAGAGAGGAGAGGAGGAATGAGAAGGGCGAGAGAGGAGAAGTGAGAGTAGAGGAGGGCAGAAGGGAGAGGAGAGGGGGGCATGCAGGTGAGGCGCCGGTTGGCAACTTGGCACTTGCCCATCACGGCTGGCTGCAGTTCGGCGTGCCACTCACGCCACATTTGCATGTGCAAAAAGGGCTTGTGTTGATCCGCTGCGGTGGCACTCTCCTCTCCTCTCCTCTAAGCATGTGTGGTCGTCACTGCTTGTGCTTTGTGCAAGTGCTTATGAAAGGGGCTCATCACAACTCTCTTTAGTTCTGATCTGATGTGTTTTGACAGGCGATACCTAGTCTGGTCATATCTTTTCATGACTTCAGGTTATTTTCAGTCACTATTTGGAGCCCGAGTGCACAGTCAGAGAGGGGCAGAAATAGTACAGGTCACAGTTGTCCGTCACGGTTTCTCTCTTCAATGTTTGTCTTGCTATTTCCATAGTTGATTACATTTGGATGCTGCTGGATTTAGAGCCAGGTGGCTTTTACTGAAGACTACTTTTAGTCAAATATGGTGAGGTGAAAAACCTGTTTAGCAGATTCTGTGTTATTCCATTTAAAAATGAGTGACCCATATTTTTATTGCAGAAAAATCATTCAATTGCACTTAAATTACCAGTAGTGAAGAAAAAAAGTAACCACCTGTTTAGAATTTGTTTTTGCAATTGCTCTATATACTGAACACTTTCCCTTCTGCAATTTTGTTCAATCTTTTCTGCAGGAACTGTACTGCAAGAACAGACAACAGGATGTATCATATTTATATTTTTAACAGAGAATAAAAGGACATTGTCTTTCCTACATAGAGTAGCCCACAGTCTTTCCTACATAGAGTAGCCCACATAGTCTTTCCCACATAGAGTAGCCCACATAGTCTTTCCTACATAGAGTAGCCCACATAGTCTTTCCTACATAGAGTAACCCCAATAGTCTTTCCTACATAGAGTAACCCACATAGTCTTTCCTACATAGAGTAACCCCAATAGTCTTTCCTACATAGAGTAACCCCAATAATCCTTTCTACATAAAGTAACCACAATAGTATTTTCTACATAAAGTAACCCAAATAGTATTTTCTACATAGAGTAACCCCAATAATATTTTCTACATAGAGTAACCCCAATAATATTTTCTACATAGAGTAACCCCAATAGTATTTTCTACATGGAGTAACCCCAATAGTATTTTCTACATAAAGTAACCCCAATAATATTTTCTACATAGAGTAACCCCAATAGTATTTTCTACATAAAGTAACCACAATGGTCTTATCTACATAGAGTAACCCCAATAGTATTTTCTACATAGAGTAACCCCAATAGTATTTTCTACATAGAGTAACCACAATAGTATTTTCTACATAGAGTAACCCAAATAGTATTTTCTACATAGAGTAACCCAAATAGTATTTTCTACATAGAGTAACCCCAAGAGTAACCCCAATAGTCCTTTCTACATAAAGTAACCCCAATAGTCTTATCTACATAGAGTAACCCCAATTGTCTTATCAACATAAAGTAACCCCAATAATCCTTTCTACATAAAGTAACCACAATAGTATTTTCTACATAGAGTAACTCCAATAGTCATATCTACATAAAGTAACCACAATAGTATTTTCTACATAGAGTAACTCCAATAGTCGTATCTACATAGAGTAACCACAATAGTATTTTCTACATAGAGTAACCCAAATAGTATTTTCTACATAGAGTAACCCAAATAGTATTTTCTACATAGAGTAACCCAAATAGTATTTTCTACATAGAGTAACCCCAAGAGTAACCCCAATAGTCCTTTCTACATAAAGTAACCCCAATAGTCTTATCTACATAGAGTAACCCCAATTGTCTTATCAACATAAAGTAACCCCAATAATCCTTTCTACATAAAGTAACCACAATAGTATTTTCTACATAGAGTAACTCCAATAGTCATATCTACATAAAGTAACCACAATAGTATTTTCTACATAGAGTAACTCCAATAGTCGTATCTACATAGAGTAACCACAATAGTATTTTCTACATAGAGTAACCCAAATAGTATTTTTCTACATAGAGTAACCCAAATAGTATTTTCTACATAGAGTAACCCAAATAGTATTTTCTACATAGAGTAACCCCAAGAGTAACCCCAATAGTCCTTTCTACATAAAGTAACCCCAATAGTCTTATCTACATAGAGTAACCCCAATTGTCTTATCAACATAAAGTAACCCCAATAATCCTTTCTACATAAAGTAACCACAATAGTATTTTCTACATAGAGTAACTCCAATAGTCATATCTACATAAAGTAACCACAATAGTATTTTCTACATAGAGTAACTCCAATAGTCGTATCTACATAAAGTAACCACAATAGTATTTTCTACATAAAGTAACCCCAATAGTATTTTCTACATAGAGTAACCCACTAAGGGCTCGATTCAATCTGTATATCTGAAGTGAGATAGAAATGTAAAGGTCATTTCAGATTGAGCCGTCATGTTGCATTGACCATGAATGCAGTCTCCACTAACGCGGGAACATTGCCTTTAAATTTCAATCACTCTATAACGCTGAACTTCCGCGATACAGATTGAATAGAGCCCATCGTCTTTTCTACGTAAAGTAACGTACATAGTCTTTCTAACATTAAGTAGCCCCAATAGTCTTTCCTACATAAGCTCATTCCAACAGAACACATGGAGACAAAGGTTATCTCCACCAGGGTTAAAACCATCAGTGGGCCGGGCCCTGAAGAAACAGAGGCATTAAGCACAACCGGGCCTGAGAAAACGGCTTTTCAGCTATGTACACAGTCAATTCAAAATACTGGTTTAATTAATTTCCCCTTATGATAATGATTTCATCTGGGCCAATAAATAGACATTTTCACTTAGTTTTATCAGCGCGCGGAATAACCCTAATATTTCTTCTGCCGTTTAGTTCAAGTTAAAATAGGGGTATACAGGATGGGTGCATGTTTAGAGCCACACATCTACACATTCCGACTGGGGAAAAGCATCCAGTCGGTTAATAAGTAATGACTGCCCGAGATCACAGGAACCTTACACTACAGCAAAACAAGTTAAGCACAAGCTTTGATAATGACTGTTAATAATTCAATGTGTGTAATTATCCCAATATGGAAAGCAACAATGGTGGCGGGACGCTGTAGGGATGATGAGAAGCGATTACAGCGAGAGATCGGGGTCACAAGATCAAGGGGGACATGATAGGCTTCCATCTTGTCGAGTCGACTTTGTTGAACGTACAGGTGTTGTCGTCGAGACAGACTCCGTCAAACTAACTCGATCTTCGGTTTCCTCCGTTTATCAAGGGACGATGGGATTCTTTGGATGACTGACAATATGATTTACATGCCTCTTCAGATGATCGACACGAGCACAAATGACAGTATTTTCTCGAATTCCATATATTTTTGGAGGAAATGTATTCATTTCAATCAATTCACGAGACACTGCCCTAGGCTACTGCTTAACATTCACAGGTTCACAGTATGCTCTGGAGTTTTGAGTAACCTAAATGAACTGTGACCTATTGCTTCCTCAGATATGTACCTCCTTTGTCTGTGCCTGTGATTCACTCAGGGCCCACATTTTGAGGTGAAGGATTTGCAACTCAAAACCATTTACATTAATGCCAGAGCTAATCACTCTATTTGTCATCTCCAGATTTGAATCTCATAATGTGCTCCAAAAAACCTGGAAAGAATCTGGCGTCACACAAAATCACTGTCTTTCAACAGCCCCTCTCACTCTTTTACGTGAAAAGGGCATTCACACGCATTCGGCATCCATTGTTGGGGGGTAAATGACTAATCATAACATCATTGAAGTGTGAAACAACAAACGCGGTGTCATTGACAACCTTTGCTCCCGAGCGGTGAGAGTTAATTCCATCTTGATGACACCAGGCTCTTTCAGGCCTTTTCAGGCCATAAGCAGCTGGAGCTAAGAGCACGAGATGAACGAGGGATGAATTCCACATGAGGAGAGAGAACAGAGGGGTAGAGTTGTTATTATACCTCTATTGAGGGGCTAAGAGGGGCTGCTGAATTGCCCTGGATTACATGTGTCTAATTCCAGCGCTAGGCCCTGTGAGCACTGAGCAGCCACTGGGCCTAGGGCCAGTATTAGGCGCTGGTGGAGCGCTGGTAAGAATAAGATCACAATTGCATTTAAAGCCCAGAGAGGGAACGAGAGGGAGAGAGAGAGGAAGCCTATGAACCCTAATTGCCAGATGGCGAATATTTTCGCTCCCTTTCAACGGCGCATTAATTGCAGGGCTGCCCGGGGGTTGAGACGCACTGATCAGTGTGGTAGAGGATCCTGACCCTGATTATCCCCCGTTGAAGGAGGGAGGTAGGGAGGGCGAGGGGGGTTGCTACAGATATTCACCCAATCATTTGCCTATCGAGCCACCTGGGCCTTGACACTAGGGGTGGCGAGTGTTGAAGGGGGGGGGGGGACTTGGAGGGTCTGTGGGGGCAAGGGGAACGCTGGTGGGGTGGTAGGGCTGCGGTTTAGGAGGTTTGAGGGGTTGTTTCAACATTCCGTGAACCCCCCATCCAACACAAACTCCCTCTACCCACCTAACCCTCCTTACAAATCCCTCTTACCCCACCACCATCCTAACGCCCCCTCGGCGACTCGTTTACATATCTCCCAAAGATGTAATTGAATTAAATGATGCTTTCTTGGGGGCAGCTGCCACAGCTGCTGTTTGTGGCATGTCAAAAGGGCCGCCACTTTAAGAGTACTTACATATGATCCAAATTAGCAGGTCAGATAGGCAGGCGCTCGATGACAGGGCTGAGGCTGCCAGCGCTACGAGGGGCCCACAGCTGGGAGCATTTCATTGGGAGTGAGGGGCCTTTTCAGTTTAGACCCCTGATTATGAAGGGTGAGCACACACACACACACACACACACACACACACACACACAGATGTACGTACGTATGCACGGACACACACACACACACACACACACACACACACAGGTCACTGGGGTAATTAGGGAGCATTAGTTAACTGTCCCATTAGATGCTCATAAACACGGAAGAGCAGGGGTCAGGGAGTCAGAGGATGAGCTCTCTAACCAATCAGCTGTGATTACTGTAGGACAGGAAGTGATGCATTGGTAAAACTGCCCCTCAAAAATATACATTGAGGTAAAATGATTTTTAAAAAACACACATTTTGAATTAATTCCATTACATACAGTGTTTTTCCGAGGATTATCAAAAGTATTTATAGCTGAAATCCGAAATAGGCGCAACAGCGCCACTGTCCGCCCCAGGCGCATTTGTTATTGTTTTTGTTTTGAGGAAATGAGCGTCTAGCGTCGTGGTAAAAATACATCGCTGTTCTGTCGCGCGTGCAATGATGTCGGACGTTGTTTGAAGTAACGTCTTTGCTGTTTTAATATCGCAAACGGACATGGCAGTTTACCGCCATGGATTCCAGCATAAAGGATGATGTTATTTCGAACCAATATCTCAATATATGTCCCAACATTGTTGTTTGTCATTGCTCATTGTGTTGTCAAATTATTTCAAATGTATGCTTTAGTAAAGTCACTGCTTATTATGGTATTAATAGTTTGCATTAGTTGCGCATCCAGGGGATACGTTTATATTCCAGTAATGCCTGTCATACTAATCAGCTTTCGCAAACAATTATCTAATGACTTGTCACTCAAAATCCGTCTGGCAATTATGTTTATTTTTACTGCATGGCAGTGTGGTGTTTATGACAAATGAACCATTATGTAATTGCACCTCTGTTTTCTTTAAGAGGTGTGCTGTATGATTAGCTAGCAGTAGGATTGACATAATTAGACAAATTAGCCATAAAGTTAACACGAACATTGCCAACCTTATGTAAACAACCTTGCACTTATAAAGTGGTCATCAAACATGCGATGACAACGTGTGAAAATGTTTTAAGAAATGGTGTCACACCGCTATGAAAATGTGTTAAATTATATATCTAAACTATTAGATAAGTGCTTTACAGTGTATGTGTAATTACAGCGAAGCTATAGATGTTGATCATGATTCCCACTGTATGTTAAAAATCATGCCGTTTATTACCTAGTTCATTCAAGCCTCGTTGCATTGGTGTATATTGAAGAGTTTATTTCCAAAACGCTGTATCCATACACTATCTTACAGTAAGTGCATTCATCTTAAGTTATCTTAAGATGAATCCACTTACTGTAAGTCTTTCTTGATAAGAGCATCTGCTAAATGACTAAAATGTCAAATGTAAATATTTTACATACAGATATTACTTGATTTAATTATTTGTTGAAAAAAATCTATAATATTGATGTCACATGTATCATTGTACAGTTCTTTATTAATAAACATAGTTATTTGTTACATTTGACTGTGTAAAACCTAGCACTACTACTTATTTCTCAGAAAGTGAGGCGGATATATAACATTTTGCAAAAAAAACATGATTATTTGTCTCTCTGTAATGAAACCATCAAGTGATAGATATGAAAGCAAGTACATGGAATGTCATTGAACAGCCCCATGCCATGATTAGATGGTGAAAAAACACACCAATCTCTTTCATAATTTCTTTCAACAATAAAAGCTAATTTACCAACATTTCTGAAAATGGATGTATAGCGTTTTGGAATGAAACTCTTTATCTGCCTTTATCAGACTTATCATCTATGAGGTCTACCTGTATGTTCTTCTCATAATGTTATGAGAGCCTACCATGCCTACAAGCCTACCATGTTTCCTAGCTTCTACCAAAGCTAGGGAACACCACTACTAACTAAGAGTATAAGGCTTGAAGTTGAGTTTATCGTTACCCATTTATGTATTTTTTTGTCTTATTATTTTTCTATTACTTTTCTTTCTTTCTCTCTGCATTGTTGGGAAGGGCCCGTAAGTAAGCATGTCCCTGTTAGTCTCTAAACCTGTTGTTTTACGAAGCATGTGACAAATAACATTTGATTTGATTTGAATCTAAGGCGTTATTGTTTTTTCCCGTCCTGTGGCGAGCAGAAAGCCTGTGACTCAGCTGTTTCCATGTTGCATTATAGAAAATGAATGTGAAGGCACACCAAACAGGCCCTTTAAAAATGCATGAGCGCTCCCCAAACCTCCCTCTCCCTCCTTCCAATAGAGCTATCACTGGGGCCTGTTATCTCCCGAACCCCCAGGTAGAAAATGGTAATGATACCACTTAACATCGCTGCACATATGGAGGGAAAATGGAAATGCCAACAGCACCTCAACTATAAAGCAAATCAAATTGAAATATTAATCCGCTGATTAATATAACATTATGAGAGCCCATTCTCTTTGTTGTTTAACAACAAAGGGTTGCAAAATAAGCAACTGCCTAAGAGGTAAGGGGTTTAAAAGAGTCCCACAGAGGTGCTAAAGCCCCTTTCAAACATCATTACTGTGCATAATGTATTCACTTCCACAGTGCTGAGATTTGATATTGATGTTTACTCATTTATTTTTTAATTAATGTTCGTTGTTAATGAATTCTTTGATGAGAGGCATTTTGTAAATCATTATCCATGGAAGAGAAAGAAGGGATGCAGCGTTTCTCGGCCGTTGAACTGGGTGTAACAATGCTAGGTGGAAAGAGAAAAAGTTGATGAAAAGTGGGGTCATTTGTCCAAAAACAATCCCCAGCGATACATTTTTTTGTTGTGGGTTTGTGATCGCAACTTCTATCCACGCGGGGATGTGTGTTGAGAGGTCGACTGGGAGTTGCACTGGAGTGTTGAGCGAGTGAGATACTTAGCTAATTAAACGAATCTTACTCAAGGCTCCAAGAGGAGGAGATACAGGTTGGTTTCTCCAGAGCCTTTGGTGGAGCCCTGTCCTTCCCCTCATCTATATTGATCACTGGGGATCTTATGGGGGACAGAAAGTGAGCAGGGAAAACAGGAAGTAAAGTGAAACCACCATCGTTCAGCATCAGCAAGAGATAGTTGAACAAACTGTTTACTCTGAGTTTTACAAACACTTCTTGTATTATTGGTGAAGTACTGTACTGTATGTTCCTCAGTTACCACCAAAGAAAGATTGTCCTATGACCTTGGATGATACTGAATCTGTGGAATCACAGTAGGCGGTTTGTACCATTTGGCCATTGGTTAGTCTCGAGTCCCCTACCCATCTGGAGACCGCTTTGAGGAAGCAGAAACCTGGACCTCGTTAGACAGCTCTTGGCAAGGCCAGTCCTGTCTCTCTACAGATACTGCACGAGGCTGTTTAAGGCTCTAATCCTACCAAACAATTAATTGCGTAATTGGATCAATTAGGCATCCCAATTGGTCACTGATCTGCCCCAGTTGCATTCTGGTTTATAAATTCATGGGAAACTTTATCGCAATATAACACCACGTTCCGTTCTGCTACTATTCACCTACATAAAAAGGAATATCCGCCAAACGTTTACTCAAAAATGTTGAAAAAGATTGTATGAAATGTCTCTAAAGTGGAATTTGAATGAATCCTTGATCCTCTCTAGGTTTTAGGCAACTCATGCAGTTTTGTATTTAGTATGGTTTGGTCGGTATCACAAACATTTTAATTCCATTTCAATTATGAAAGCACTTTTCAAGTCTACATGTCTTGTCATATTGCAGTATATGTTTTTGAGACAGAGGGACAATCTTTGTGACTTATTGTGTTTGCAATATCTCAATGTTCGTACAGCATTTTTTCTTCCTATCCTTCCAGCCAGTCTCAAACGGAGCCCAGCCACACCGCTTTAACGGCACATTTATCAAACAGTGAAAGCGAGCGTGGTGCAGATGTTACGCCTGTCGTAAATGATTGCTCCCACTTTCCCAAAAAATGTCGCAACTAGAATTATGGCTTTTCATCAGCCGATATATTTCACTTGTGATTAATTGCAACACTCACATTTGGATCATTTCTGCACAAGAGAGAGCATTTCTGCTTTGTGAAATTGATATAAAAGAAATGCAAATCGATGGTGTTCTTGGCACCAAACATATGCTGCCACAATGCCAACAAGCCTGCCCCTGACAACCCCAGCTGGGGGCTTGTAAGACTTGCTCTTGGCAAAAGACGTTTTTTCCAGCCGCTTTGCAAATGAACACCAATTAATACGAACAGCATCCAATTCTAGTCCTGCACCTGGTTAAGTCTCTGAGATTCTCCAAATCTATTACATGCTAAGGATCCAATGGATTGAAATTCCATAAAGATCATCATTGTATTGGTGAGTATGTAAAATCCTCCTGAAATCCAAACCGAGACAAATGACTCTGGCCCACCATCTCAGCTCAGTTTTTTTCTTGATCATCAGGTACAATGTAGCATTTTTGTCCTGTCAAATATAGCTCACCACTAACCTGTCTCTCAGCAAATGCATAGACATCTCGACTAGTCAGTTTCCAATCGACCAAATTCTGAGCTGCTATGGTAACATCCATGTCTCTCTCTCTCTCTCTCTCTAACTGATAGTCACCATATGACTTATGATGGATAGGAAGCTTTAATGAGCTCTTACAAGCAATTAAGTAATCAGGGAACCCCGCTGCTCAGAGCTGGAGCTAGCGAAAGCGGTGACAAATGGAGGCCCATCAGTACTGTAATCAACACAGGACAAGCTCCTCTCCTTCGCTCACCACTCCCAAACAATGACACGCAAGGACAGCGATGGGGCAACCAGCATGGACCAATCTCATGTTGTTGTTGTGTCTCCAAATAGGATCTGAACCGTTGGACATTCCAATGTACTCTTTTAAAATTGTAATTAGACGTTACTTGCAATACCTACATGGCAGGTTATAGGCACAGAGTGGAAATAAGTGCAATGTCCATGTTATGTGATGTTTTTTCTGCATTCTGATCAACACAAACATATTGCTATGCACGATTCCTATCAATGATATCAGTGTTCAATTACTTTACCACTTCAGTGGGTTCCAGACGTACAGGTTTATATCTCAACATGTTGTGACAAGGAAAATGGAATCTAATTGCAAGACTTGGCCTGCTCAGCTCCCAGTCCGCCTGGGGCTACAGTATGTATGTCGTGAGGCTCTACGTTCTCAGTTTCACATTCTCACCCACCCAAAGCATGGTGTGCACCCCAGGGTGGTATGACACCTCTCCCACACTCCTGATCTACTCTGAATAATTCAACTCTTACCATACGTCTGATGTCTCCGTGTTGGATATCAGAACAGAGTTGGAGCCCGACACAATACGTTGCATGTTGAAAATCAAATATGTTGCTTATTAACAGGGTGGCTTTGGCGAACGCTACCTGGAGAAATGCCTAAGGGAGGCTGGGAGAAGTGCGCCCATAGGGTAATGCTCTCTCATGTGAGTGAGGGAAACAGCTGAGGGTGCAGATTTGACATCACTGAAACTGGCACAGTGAACACACACCCACACACACACACACAAACGTGCAAGCACGCACTGTATGGAAATCAGAGAGCTAGGCCAGCCATACATGACAAACTGTGTGTGTGTGTGTGTGTGTGTGTGTGTGTGTGTGTGTGTGTGTGTGAGAGCGAGAGAGAGTGAGAGAGCCCTGTTTATACCTGGGGCTAACACTGGTCCTTTGTCCTGATTTTGTCTACATTCTGATTGTGCCCACATTTCCAGAAATGTGTCTACACATTTAAATTAAAATGTGTCTGTTATCTGCCCACTGTGTCTGCACTGTGTCCAGATTTCCTGGTCCCTTCCTTTATGCAAATTATTTCACAGCTATTCTTTCAAAAATGATATTTATTTATTGTAAGACACATATTGATGTAATCAGGCAATGGTGCCACCTTTCAATGATTTTAGATATCAGAATAATGATGATTTAAATGGTTTCTCTGTCCAGATCTATCTACACGTGTAAGATAGCCAGACACTATGCATGTCTGACTACCCTCCGGTGGTGGGCAGGATGATCTGTTCACAATCAGATCACAATGTGTCTTTTGAATGCCTACACCTGTCTAAAAATGTAGGCACAATCAGAATGTGGACAAGATCGGGACAAAGGATGCGAGTTAGGGAGAGGTAAAGGGAGGGAGAGAGAGAGATAGGGAGAGAGAGAGCTGGGGGACAAAGAAAAAGGCAAGCTGGCAGGAAGTGAGTCCAACCCTCAATTGACCTCTGCTTTGAGTCAACGCTGAGGGACAACACTATGACAGCACACAATCAAAACAAGGTTTGATGTTTGGGTGGTTGCAGTATCACAATAAAGCACCGGACCAGTTATGTTTTGGTTAGCTACCATCTGGCCCGGTGCCACATGGATTGTGTTCCTTCCAATTCAAATTGGCTCGGTGAAGGACTCATGTTCTTTCATATACTGCTCATTACATTAGCCACCAAACTGAAGGTATAATAATTACCCCATCCACCGCAATCATTTCTTCACATTTTTCACTTTAAGTCATTGTGTAAGCAACAATGTTACTGATGTCTGTGGGTCCTTACAGTGATGGTACACACTGAAGAGTGAGCTCTGTTGCACTGCTAACTTGGCGTCATTTCCTCAGATTCCGTACAGATTGCACCAGCTAATTATGATCTAATAACTGGCAGACTGTCTGTCTCAATATTATTACAGGAAGAGTAGGTTAAATTAATAGCTCATCATCTGCCCTCAGTATCAGTCATGTTGTTTTAATGATCATAATTCCACCATTAAATCTTCATAATATGTCAAGATCTTAAGGGAAGTATGTCAATTTGCTGCTTCAATTGGAATTAACCCAAGTATTGCTCAAGTTAGGTCTGTTTTTCCAAGGAGGCTTATTTTGTTAGCTATGTACACAGCACGCGAACAGACACAGAGCCACATCATTCTTCAATCAGAGACACAAAAATGTATGTCCATTCCTTTATTAATCTCTTGATGTAACACAAGATACAGACAAACCAGTGGTTTTCTCCTTTGATTATTTGGGCACTGGCATGTGCAAATACTCAACCATTGAAATGTTGGAAAAATGTACTCTGTTTTAAAGAACTCCGTGTGGTTTCCATTTGGATATGCATCCCTAAATGAACTGATTTTCAGAATAAATGTGCATCTCTGATTTATAAAACAACCATAAAGACTCAAAGGACCCATGGCGCTTTTGGCTGGACTTTCAGAATCTCTAAAATCACTGCTTTGAGGTGTAAATCTGGAAGATAACTGGTTTTCTCCCCAAGGCGTTCTATTTGTGAGGGAGACAGACACTGCAAACAGCTTCCAGCTAAGAATCGCTGTAGGAGACAGAGAGAACAAGAAACAGAAGGGGAAAAGGAATAAGAGAAAAGAGAGGGAGAGGACGTGGGAGGGAGAGAGAAAGAAAGAAAAGAGAGGGAGAGAGAGAAACAGAAGAGGGAGAGAAAGAGTGCAAAGGCGTCTGATATAGTAAACATCATCACTGCCATCCGGTAGTGTCTAAGTCTGTCTAGCTCCGCGCTGTACATGTCACTAGAACACTAGAGGGGCGGTGGAGCACCAGCAAGACATCTAAATCAATCAAGTGTCCGGTCGGTGGGGAGGAGGGTGGGCGGGTGGTAACAGGGTGTACCCAGCCCCAGGCCCAGGGGTCACCACGGGCATGGGAGGGGGACCAAGGGAGGGGATGAATGGTGCACAGTGTCAATCACCCTATTGAGGAATAGCATGAAGAGACCGTGCTAATGAGAAGAGCACAGTGTAAAACTTACATTAGTGTTGTACTGTGCAGTAGATAAGAGGGGGAGAGACTGTTTTATAGACTGCTGTGTTTAGCAGCTTTAACTTTATGGTAATCATAGCGAGAGTAGGCTCATGATCTCTGTCATTATACTGTGAAGACAGATATGTGCTAATAGGAAATATAAAAAAATCCATTCTACTGAAATGCCATGAAAAGAAAGGTGAAATATAGACTACATGGCAAAAATAAAAAATTTTCCTAACATGAGCTTTACCACACACAAAGGCAGAGCCCATTAGAGCAACAAAGTCTCAGGAACTGAGAAACACAGTTATCCCTGAATCCCCCCCCATCCTCTCCACCAAATCCTCACCTGCAAAACAACATCTCCCCAAAACGAGGTGAACGCTTGCTAAAAATAACCATAAGCCATTACACCTCCAACACCAATTGATCAATTGTAATTACCTACCTGTGGATTAGCCTAGTGCTGCTAGTGCTGCTCCTTAGGCCCCTGGGGCCGGTGCTATAGACAGACCTGGAGCCTGAGAGCCAGTCACAGGTAGAACTCCATAGGAAGGAGGGGAGAAGGAGCTTTTAATTGCTTTGTGCACTGTGTGTAATTGAAGGTTGAAGTGTGTTTGCCATGAGGAGTGTGACTTCACTTGGCCCTGTCTAATTATTCCTGTCACATGAGCCTTCTGCCTTCAATTTTCACTTTGCCGTTCAGCATCGCGAGGTGAGAATACAACTGGAAATATAGGTTGGCAACTGTATATCGCTCACTGGGCCAGATGCAGCTCAAAAACAGCTCTGTCGCACGCTGGGTATGTACATAGTCAATGGTAGGCGTCGAGGGGACCCCTATGGTAGGTACACCTATAGCTCATCTCTTGGCAGTAGTACTGTAGACTACTTTATCACTGACCTCAACCCAGTCTCAGAGCGTTCACAGTCAGCCCACTGACACCCCATCAGATCACAGCAAAATCACAGTCTACTTGAACAGAGCAATAGTCAATCATGAGGCACAAAAGCCAAAGGAACTGAGTAATATTAAGAAATGCTATAGATGGAAGGAATGTAGTGTGGAAAACTACCAAAAAACAATTAGGCAACAACAAATTCAATCCCTTTTAGGCAACTTCCTAGACAAAATGTTCCATTGTAATTACCTTGAAAGAACTACAGGGTAAAATAAAAACCCTCCAACCCAAAAAGGCCTGTGGTGTGGATGGTATCCTCAATGAAATGATAATATACAAATTCCAATTGGCTATACTAAAACTCTTTAACATCATCCTTAGCTCTGGCATCTTCCCCAATATTTGGAACCAAGGACTGATCACCCCAATCCACAAAAGTGGTGACAAATTTGACCCCAATAACTACCGTGGGATATGCGTCAACAGCAACCTAGGGAAAATACTTTGCGTTATCATTAACAGCAGACTCGTACATTTCCTCAGTGAAAACAATGTACTGAGCAAATGTCAAATTGGCTTTTTACCAAATGATCGTACAGACCACGTATTCATCCTGTACGCCCTAACTGACAAATAAACCAAAACAAAGGCAAAGGCAAAGTTTGTTGATTTCAAAAAGCCTTCGACTCAATTTGGCATGAGGGTCTGCTATACAAATTGATAGAAAGTGGTGTTGGGGAAAAAACATACGACATTATAAAATCCATGTACTCAAACAACAAATGTGCAGTTAAAATAGGCAAAGAAAACACAAATTTCTTCCCACAGGGCCAAGGGGTGAGACAGGGATGCAGCTTAAGCCCCACTCTCTCCAACATATATATCAATGAATTTGCGAGGGCACTAGAACAGTCTGCGGCACCGGGCCTCACCCTACTATCAAATCAAATTTATATAGCCCTTCTTACATCAGCTGATATCTCAAAGTGCTGTACAGAAACGCAGCCTAAAACCCCAAACCGCAAGCAATGCAGGTGTAGAAGCACAGTGGCTAGGAAAAACTCCCTAGAAAGGCCAGAACCTAGGAAGAAACCTAGAGAGGAACCAGGATATGAGGGGCGGCCAGTCCTCTTCTGGCTGTGCCGGGTGGAGATTATAACAGAACATGGCCAAGATGTTCAAATGTTCATAAATGACCAGCATGGTCAAATAATAATAATCACAGTAGTGTCGAGGGTGCAACAGGTCAGTACCTCAGGAGGAAATGTCAACTGACTTTTCATAGCCGATCATTGAGGGTCTCTCTACCGCTCCTGCTGTCTCTAGAGAGTTGAAAACAGCAGGTCCGGGACAGGTAACACGTCCGGTGAACAGGTCAGGGTTCCATAGCCGCAGGCAGAACAATTTAAATTGGAGCAGCAGCACGGCCAGGTGGACTGAGGACAGCAAGGAGTCATCAATCCAAGGTAGTCGTGAGGCATGGTCCTAGGGCTCAGGTCCTCCGAGAAAGAGAAAGAGAGAATTCGAGAGAGCATACTTAAATTCACACAGGACACCGGATAAGACAGGAGAAATACTCCAGATATAACAGACTGACCCTAGCCCCCCGACACATAAACCACTGCAGCATAAATACTGGAGGCTAGAATCTGAAGTCAAATGTCTACTGTTTGCTGATGATCTGGTGCTTCTGTCACCAACCAACGAGGGCCTACAGCAGCACTTAGATCTTCTGCACAGATTCTGCCAGACCTGGGCCCTGACAGTAAATCTCAGTAAGACCAAAATAATGGTGTTCCAAAAAAGGTCCAGTCGTCAGGATCACAAATTCTATCTAGACACCATTGCCCTAGAGCACACAAAAAACTATACATACCTTGGCCTAAACAAAAGCGCCACAGGTAACTTCCACAAAGCTGTGAACGATCTGAGAGAACGTCACATGAGTTGACCCTGGAGAGACGAAGCCGGTACGGGGAGTAAAACATTTAATAAAGACGGACATTGAACGAGACAGGCACAGCGTCAGCAAACTAATATTAAAGACAAAAACTATACAATGCAGCAGCGGGGAACAGAGCTGGGGAACTGACAAATATAGGGGAGGAAATAAACAGGTGATAACTGAGTCCAGGTGAGTCCAATAACGCTGATGCACGTGACGGGGGAAGGCAGGTGTGCGTGATGGATGGCAGGAGTGAGTGATGCAGGGCAACATGGCGCCCTCAAGAGCCAGGGTGAGGGAAGAGCGGGAGCAGACGTGACAGAGACAAGACAAGAAGGGCATTCTATGCCATCAAAAGGAACATAACATTTGACATATCAATTACGATCTGGCAAAAAATACTTGAATCGGTTATAGAACCCATTTCCCTTTATGGTTGTGAGGTCTGGGGTCCGCTCACCAACCAAAAATTCACAAAATGGGACAAACACCAAATTGAGATCCTGCATGCAGAATTCTACAAAAGTATCCTCAATGTACAACGTAAAATACCAAATAATGCATGCAGAGCAGAATTAGGGCGATACCTGCTAATTATCAAAATCCAGAAAAAAGCAGTTAAATTCTACAACCACCTAAAAGGAAGCGATTCCCAAACCTTCCATAACAAAGCCATCACCTACAGAGAGATGAACCTGGAGAAGAGTCCCCTAAGCAAGCTGGTCCTGGGGCTCTGTTCACAAACACCAGCAGACCCCACAGATCCCCATGACAGCAACACAATTATACCCAACCAAATCATGAGAAAACAAAAAGATAATTACCTGACATATTGGAAAGAATTAACCAAAAAACTGAGTAAACTAGAATGCTATTTGGCCCTAAACAGAAAGTACACAGTGGCAGGATACCTGACCACTGTGACTGACCCAAACTTAAGGAAAGCTTACTAAGTGAGCATAGCCTTGCTATTGAGAAAAGCCGCCGTCGGTAGACCTGGCTCTCAAGAGAAGACATGCTATGTGCACACTGCCAACAAAATGAGGTGGAAACTGAACTGCACTTCCTAACCTCCTGCCAAATATATGACCATATTAGAGACACATATTTCCCTCAGATTACAAACCGAATTTTGATAAACTCCCATATCTACTGGGTGAAATACTACAGTGTGCCATCACAGCAGCAAAATGTGTGACCTGTTGCCACAAGAAAAGGGAAACCAGTGAAGAACAAACACCATTGAAAATACAACCCAAATGTATGTTTATTTATTTTCCCTTTTGTACTTTAACCATTTGCACACCGTTACAACACTGTATATAAACATAATACGACATTTGTAATGTCTTTATTCTTTTGGAACTTCTGTGAGTGTAATGTTTACTGTTCATTTTTATTGTTTATTTCACTTTTGTATATTATCTACTTCACTTGCTTTGGCAATGTTAACGTATGTTTCCCATGCCAATAAAGCCCCTTGAATTGAAATTGAATTGAATTGAATTGAAATTGAATTGAATTGAGAGAGACTCTGTTTTTCTCAATGTGGGGGGAACACATATTGGGAGATGTTTGATTCAATCAAGCTTTAGCGAAGCAACCGTCCCAGTACACACATTTGATGCCAGTTTTTTGTTGTTGCTATAGGACCAATACTGTAGGTTCAAGTGTATCAATATTAATTCATTAGCATAGAGACGAATTACGTTTTTAATGAGTGAAATCTCAAATAGGATGAAGATGACTCATTCATACCTTCTGGCTTGAACATGTACAGTTGAAGTCGGAATTTTACATACACTTAGGTTGGAGTCATTAAAACTCGTTTTTCAACCACTCCACAAATTTCTTGTTAACAAACTATGGTTTTGGCAAGTCGATTAGGACATCTACTTTGTGCATGACACAAGTCATTTTTCCAACAATTGTTTACAGACAGATTATTTCACTTTAAAGGCACCGTCAACTACTGGAATGGTGATACAGTGAACTGTATCACCATTCCAGTAGTTGACGATGCCTTTAAACGGCTTGGAAAATTCCAGAAAATAATGTCATGGCTTTAGAAGCTTCTGATAGGCTAATTGACATAATTTGAGTCAATTGGAGGTGTGCCTGTGGATGTATTTCAAGGCCTACCTTCAAACTCAGTGCCTCTTTGCTTGACATCATGGGAAAATCAAAAGAAATCAGCCAAGACCTCACAAGTCTGATTCATCCTTGGGAGCAATTTCCAAACGCCTGAAGGTACCACGTTCATCTGTACATACAATAGAATGCAAGTATAAACACCATGGGACCACACAGCCATCATACCGCTCAGGAAGGAGACGCATTCTGTCTCCTAGAGATGAACGTACTTTGGTGCGAAAAGTGCAAATCAATCCCAGAACAACAGCAAAGGACCTTGTGAAGATGCTGGAGGAAACAGGTACAAAAGTATCTATATCCACAGTAAAACAAGTCCTATATCGACATAACCTGAAAGGCCACTCAGCAAGGAAGAAGGCACTGTTCCAAAACCGGCATAAAAAAGCCAGACTACAGTTTGCAACTGCACATGGGGACAAAGATCATACTTTTTGGAGAAATGTCCTCTGGTCTGATGAAACAAAAATAGAACTGTTTGGCCATAATGACCATCGTTATGTTTGGAGGAAAAAGGGGGAGGCTTGCAAGCCGAAGAACACCATCCCAACCGTGAAGCACGGGGGTGGCAGCATCATGTTGTGGGGATGCTTTGCTGGTCGCAAATGGGTCTTCCAAATGGACAATGACCCCAAGCATACTTCCATATTTCAAGGTATTGGAGTGGCCATCACAAAGCCCTGACCTCAATCCCATAGAAAATTTGTGGTCAGAACTGAAAAAGTGTGTGTGAGCAAGGAGGCCTACAAACCTGACTCAGTTACACCAGCTCTGTCAGGAGGAATGGGCCAAAATTCACCCAACTTATTGTGGGAAGCTTGTGGAAGGCTACCTGAAATGTTTGACCCAAGTTAAACAATTTAATGGCAATGCTACCAAATACTAATTGAGTGTATGTAAACTTCTGACCCACTGGGAATGTGCTGAAAGAAATAAAAGCTGAAATAAATCATTCTCTCTACTATTATGCTGACATTTCAAATTCTTAAAATAAAGTGGTGATCCTAACTAACCTGAGACAGGGAATTTTTACTAGGTTTAAATGTCAGGAATTGTGAAAAACTGAGTTTAAATGTACTTGGCTGAGGTGTATGTAAACTTCTGACTTCAACTGTATATATCTTTCTTATATGATGACATCTTATCTAAAGATAAGAAGTATACAGATGTAAGATCTTAATTTAACCTATATTGTCACAGCAAAATCCTGCAGCAACAGGATTTGAACGTTTAGTCCATAATGTTGCTTGATCTGCGTTAGGCTATTAGCTGGCCAAAAGTAGGCTACATAAAAAGTGCAATACTGTTAATATAACCGTGTTGAAGTGTGGGTGTTCAGTGAATTTATATAAATCATGAAGCTCATCTGCATTTCCTACAAAGAAAATTCTCAGCAACAAAAGAGTAATCAAATTAAGATCCTACATCTGTAGATAAATACTTGACTTACTTCTCACTACACTAGAAAATAAACACATGCACATAAAGTAATCACACATCATGCCCTCTCCAGCCTACAGACACTGAAGGGCAGAGCCAGAGACAAAACAAACAACCTCCTTGCCTCCCAACGGACTTAATGCTGACATGTTTGGCCCACATTCTGCACCAAGTGTTGTGATCATCATCACTTTTTACTATTTTTTCCCCATTTCCACTGTTTTCCCTGCCTGGACTTGCAGGAGGAGTGAAGATGAGCCGTTGCCCACAGTAGTCCCCCTGGCACAGATAGACATGGGATGGCCGTGCAACAGTATGTACAGCCTGCCTTCCTTCTGTTAGCAGTGCATCTGAAGATAGCAAACTGCACTGTTGCTCGCACTCCCCGATCCTGTTGTTGTCGTTGGCCAGCAGCCACCACTATAGCGAGCCAACTGAGTTAACAGACACTTCCGCTCGGCACATAAGGAACCATCTGTTTAAAGGCAAAAAATAAATAAGTAAAGGGCCTCTCTATACCACCCGTTTCCTCCCTCCTCCCATCCTTCTATGACCATGCTACAGTAAACAGTGTTTTACAACATAGCTACTCCTCATTCTTCACTGAATAGCCAATGAAATAGCGTTAAAAGTGACTAATGTGCCTATTGTCTCTATCTTAAAGGAATGACTTAACAAGTACTTCTCAACACCTAGATGACCTTGATTCAGGACTCTCCTCGCTGTCTAATAGGCTTTATTTAACCTCCCATATTTTTTTAGATTCTCTTTTTTCTGTCCGCAACATTATTCATTGGTTGACTTCACACAATAAGTGTTTTTGTCTCTTAATAATGATTTCATTATCATGTTACTTACTATGGCAGAAATGACAGACTCCTGCCAGAGTCTTTGAGCCGTAGATTACTGTGGTCAATGTCAAGTAGGGTTTTGAAGCCTGATGATCCTAATGTCTCGTTGTGTTTAAACCATGGTTCCACAGTAGCCTTGGCTCTGTAAATCTCTTCAGACATGCCAGCTTGTAGCTAAATAAATATTGGCCGAGGGGCGTTTGAAAAAACATATTGTCCTGGCTCGGCGTCCAATCCCTCGGCCCTCTGTTGCCAAAACAAGACGATGGGGGTCTACAGCAGAATTGATCCTCACATGAGTGGGTTTGTAATGGTCAACTCAAACTCACTGCCATGGCTGTCTCTCAGGCTTTGTTCAGGTTTTGTGTATATATCATATACTGTATATGCCATATATAGGCATATATTACAGTGTCATATACATGGCGTTACATCCTGTAAGCTTGTGGAGGAGCCTGGGTGTGCCATTTACAATATCACACAGCACCTTTGTTGTTCCCAATATGGTTGACGAGACGAGGGGGGGGGGGGGGTGGGGGGGGGGGGGGGGTGTTCTTGTCCTTCTGTCTTCTGTTTACGCCTTGAAAGAAACACATTCAGAAATATATTTGTCTCCCTTGTTTATGACATGTATTTTGAGATGGTGTTCTAAATCTCACAGCCGCCACACTGGGGTTTATTTTTCATCTTTAGATATCATTGGCCAGGGTCTGTGTAGGCCTCCGACAGACAATTGTTCGCTTGTGCCATTTCATATGTACACTATTTGGAGCATTTTGTTAAGCTTAAAATCACAGTGTTTCTAGTTTTGTTTTCGAAAACTTTATTCACTCTGTTAGGTTTCAATATATGCACATTCTTAGAATCTCGCCAGGTCCTGGATTTAGCTAACAATCCAAAGCAAACTTTTCTCTGGCTACCTTATTTAACATTAGGGAAACTTTAACATTGAGCTACAAAAGAATAAAATAACTTTAAGAGAGTTATGACTAGAATACTATGACCTGTACTCAATCTCACATGTGAATGTCCCATAAATTCTCATCATAAAGAAATGAAGGTGTATTTTAATAGGTGCATTATTTAGTAGATTTGACATGGCTGCCATGTATTAGCACAGCGACTGCGTCTGTAAAAACTCCACAGAGAAAGAAACTGATCATTTTCTCTGAACCTATTTCTAGTTCTCCTCTTAAGCCTATTTTAAGAGCATTAGGTCGTTATAAATGTGAGGTGGTCTACATTTAGCCATGCAACATCTATCATCATCTGACTACATTAGTGTACTTTCCAGGCTCTGCACTGACTAAACTCTCTCTAGGAATTAAACGAGTGGGACTCTTATATAAGACTTATTTTTATTTAAAACATTTTTACTTCTCCCAGATACATTTTTCTTAGTGTTGTCATTATTATTATTTACGCTACTGTCTATATGGCAGAAAATATTTGTTAAACGGCTGAGGAAAGGCATGTAAATGGTTGAAAAATGAATTATGGTATGTATACACTGAAAAGCAGCCTTATGGGAATTATGTAGCTAGGACTCCATTTTGTGCCTATTAAGAGCCCCTCTGAGGTACACTTGCTGTATGTAGCAGAGCTAATGGTCCAGGGGAGGGGAAACTGTGCGTGAGTAGGTTGGGCCCTATGCTGCTAATGCCGGCGACAGATGGTTGGCCACCACACTGACACTGGGTGGCTGTGTGTAGTAGGGTCTGTCGTGAGACTGATCTGTGGTGTTGGCGTGGCAGAGATCAAACGACATTGTGGAAGGTGAAGAGACGGGTCGAGCGCCAGGGCAACAGTGTGACACCCGGAGAAGGAGATGCGAGACGAGGCGCCGTCGTGGCAACCCTGCCTCGACTGTTGGTTTTGACAGCCTCCCGTTTGTGTGTACAAAACGTCTCCGGAGTCGAGCGTTGGCTGGCGGTGAATGTGGCACGCCACATGGTGTGTTGGGGCTGTCGTGTGAGAGTGTTAACCCTCACCCCTCGTAGTGCAGGCAGGAGACGAAAAAAAGTAGCCACACTAACAATAAGTACAACAACAAATTATCGCCCTCACCATCATCATCATCATCATCATCCTCATCCTCATCACAAAACGCAAAAACAATTTGCAGATGCAGGCAGTAATCATGACTTCAAAGCTATGTGAACAATAGATGCCATGCTGCCATACAACCACAGATCATCATCAAGACACAAACACAGTGTCAGTAAGGGGTTGTTTAAATACATCACCCATTTTGACAAAGGATATTGTGTAAACGGTAACAAAGATAGGCCTACAAATTGAGAATAGACTTTGAATGGCAAAGTACATTTGTTTTCGTTTAATGGTAGTAGACAAAATTAGATGAATGTGAGAAATCCCCATTGAAAATAAGCAGGGCATCCATTCTGCAACAGATCCATCCTCTGGATAAAGTATAGGGTTGTTAAGCGATTACTACCCCGTCTTACATTCCCAATGATCAGATCATCTTCTGCCCACAGTCTAGTCAGAAACTACTTCGACCTGACGCTCCCACCTAAAAGCATCTCAATATCCAATTTCACAGCTTTCTAAACATGGATCACACCCCTATTTATTACTGCCATGATCTTGGTGTCAGTTTCTGTCAGTCAGTCTGCTCTTTGTGTTTCATCTGCTCCAGAACAGGAAGATGGCAACCAGATCAACAGGGGGAACAGTGTAATGAGTGTGGCTGGAACCACCGGCGATGCCTAGATCTGAGAGGGCTCCTCGTAAATTACAGACGACGCTGTTCGTCTCAGGAGTCAGCAGCTTCTCTGAGACCTTTGATCCATTCGCTGTGAGTGAGTGGCTACTGGAGAAAACAATTACGTCAGCCTATACAGTACACAACCTGGATGGGCTCGGTGCAATTGATGAAACTGTTGTAGATGTAGGCCCACCTACATTGGACATTAAAGGGCCAATGTGTATGTATGAAAATTTGTGTTTTCATGTTTTACTTTCATTCTATTCCCCATGATCAGTGGATGAAATGTGTAATATATATATATATATATATATATATACAGTACCAGTCAAAAGTTTGGACACACCTACTCATTCAAGGGTTTTTCTTTATTTGACTATTTTCTATATATTAGAATAATAGTGAAAACATCAAAACTATGAAATAACACATATGGAATCCTGTAGTAACCAAAAAAGTGTTAAACAAATCAAAATATGTTTTAGATTTTAGATTCTTCAAAGTAGCCACCCTTTGCCTTGATGACAGCTTTGCACACTCTTGGCATTCTCTCAACCAGTTTCACCTGGAATTCTTTTCCAACAGTCTTCAAGGAGTTCCCACATATGCTGAGCACTTGTTGGCTGCTTTTCCTTCACTCTGCAGTCCAACTCACCCCAAACCATCTCAATTGGGTTGAGGTCGGGTGATTGTGGAAGCCAAGTCATTTTATGCAGGACTTCATCACTCTCCTTCTTGGTCAAATAGGCCTTACACAGCTTGGAGGTGTGTTGGGTCATTGTCCTGTTAAATTATAGTCCCACTAAGTGCAAACCAGATGGGATGGCGTATCGCTGCAGAATGCTGTGGTAGCCATGCTGGTTAAGTGTGCCTTGAAGTCTAAATAAGTCACTGACAGTGTCACCAGCAAAAGCACCCCCACACCATCACACCTCCTCATCCCATGCTTCACAGTGGGAACCACACATGCGGAGATCATCCGTTCACCTACTCTTGCATCTCCTAAAGGCACGGTGGTTGGAAACAAAAAATCTCCAATTTGGACTCATCAGACCAAAGGACAGATTTCCACCAGTCTAATGTCCATTGCTCGTGTTTCTTGGCCCAAGCAAGTCTTTTCTTCTTATTGGTGTCCTTTAGTAGAGGTTTCTTTACAGCAATTTGGCCATGAAGGCCTGATTCACATAGTCTCCAATCAACAGTTGATGTTGAGATGTGTCTGTTACTTGAACTCTGTGAAGCATTTATTTGGGCTGCAGTTTCTGAGGCTGGTAAATCTAATGAACTTACCCTCTGCTGCAGAGGTAACTCTGGGTCTTCCTTTCCTGTGGCGGTCCTCATGAGAGCTAGTTTCATCATAGCGCTTGATGGTTTTTGCGACTGCACTTGAAGAAAATTTCAAAGTTCTTGACATTTTCTGTATTGATTAATGATGGACTGTTGTTTCTCTTTTCTTTTTTAAGCTGTTCTTGCCATAATAAGGACTTGGTCTTTCACCAAATAGGGCTATCTTCTGTATACCACCCCTACCTTGTCACAACACTGATAGGCTCAACACTGATAGGTTCAAATGCATTAAGAAGGAAATAAATTTGTCAAATTAACTTTTAACAAGGCACACCTGTTAATTGAAATGCATTCCAGGTGACTACATCATGAAGCTGGTTGAGAGAATGCAAAGAGTGTGCAAAGCTGTCATCAAGGCAAAGGGTGGCTACTTTGAAGAATCTCAAATATAAAATATATTTTGATTTGTTTAGCACTTTTTTGGTTACTACATGATTCCATATGTGTTATTTCATAGTTTTGATGTCTTCACTACAATGTAGAAAATAGTTAAAATAAAGAAAAACCCTTGAATGAGTAGGTGTGTCCAAACTTTTGACTGGTACTGTATATGGAACCCGTTCAGGGAACACAATAAAAAACTGGCAAAGAATGACATTTTTCAAGGAACAGAAATGGAACCTGGAACGAAAGTGATCCATATTGTTTCGGAACAGAATCATTATTTTAAAAGCATAGGAATCAGATAATAATGTTATTTTATGTTCCAGGCATTTTTTTCTATTCCCACAACAAAACACAACAAAGCACCTATGTAAAGCCCTCACTCTGTCAATCAGAAACTTATTCTAGTGTCTGCCTGCAAGCTGTAAATCTTTGCCTGTGCGTGTTTAGGCTACCTGCCCCTCCCCCCTCCGAAGCATAGGCTAATGTAGCTACTGACGTTGCAAGCATGATTCAAAGATTATGGAGAGAGATTTTTTATAAACTAGAGAAGAATGGATTAACTTTTTCAATGTTAGTTAAGGATACTATAGGCCAAGTTACCACTTTTTACGTTGGATTTTTAACTACAAAAGGTAAGATGTGTTTATAATTCTGGTGGCGCTCTGAACACACAAGCTTTCTAGCTAGCTAGCTCAACCTTGTTAGCTAGCTGACTCAAAGGACATTCAGAGTTCCTCTATAGAAGTGGCTTCTCCTAGGTATAATTCTGTAGACCTAGTTCATATAATGCATGTCATAGCAAGATGCCCAGCGATTCAAGCCTCCTCCTCAACCCTCCCACGCTATTATTATATATTTTTTTTAAATCAGCGGGCAGCGTCTTTAACTGTACCAACAGCTGTAATGGGCCTGCTATTACAGAGGCTTTATTATCTCCCTGCTTTTCCTTTTAAAACCACTGTTGTTCCTCTGATTTACCCCTGAATGATTTATGCTCACTGGTCTGGCCACTGATAGACCATGGCAGGAAAGATAGAAACACACTTAGGGGCTTTCTCATGGGTAAACACACCATATTAAAAGCACACTTGTTTTCGAAAGCCCAAACACATTTGCTACATGGGGGTGGCCCAATGTCATTTCACTTGTCAAATACCACAGTGTCAGAGCCAATCAGGCGACTCAGCTGGCAACACAAGCCATTTAACCTGAGCAAACACGGCGTGTCATGAAGCCCAAAGAGAACTTAGAGCCTCTGCAAACACCGGCGAGGTATAGCGAGGACCATTGGGCACGAATCAAGGCAGCCACGGTGAACACGAGTCACTCCCGTAATGGGTTTGTGATGACTCAAGAACCAAGGGCCATCTGCTTGCTCCAGTGGGGGAGGACAGAATGAACAGAATCACAGTTCAGAGACACACGAATCATCCCATATTAGCATGACTAGTAGTAAAGGGAAAAATGTAGCTACTGTCACACAATGCATAAGGTTTAAAAAAATGGAAATCTTAAAGTGATAGTTTAGTGATTTGACATATTAAGATACGCGTTTTCTTTGAAAAGCAGTATATGGACAATGACAGAAATATGATAAATTAGCTGAACTATCCCTTTAAGCCATGTTCTATGTATTGTAACCAGATAACAGGATTAGCATGGTGATTTTCAGCTCTTATACATGAAGCCTAGAGGACTTCACAAAATTAACTCCTTTCTCTGAAACCTACTTATTTCTTGGTGAAATAACATGTTATAGGATCTCTATAAGCTCTCTTGCTTAGTGCTCTTTTGAAGGGCATTCAATTTCCCCGATGACATGAACGCTCACCACGTATTTAAAACACAGAGGTTTGCATGGGATTTCAATATGGAACTTTGAATAAACCACAGTCATTTGTGTCCGCTCTGGAACCGTGAAGTTCATTTCAACAGCCAGAGTCAACCACAGCCATGGACACAACTGAGATGAGGCACCAAAACTAAAAGTATTTTCTCCGGAAGCACAAGTTTGACTATACGGTCGGTCCACGAAAAAAGTGCCTTTTACGTTCTTTTGATATTTCAAGTAGAAATTGTGAATCAATATTTCATTTTAAAAGCCTGGTTATATTAAATAAAATGACCTTTAATATAGACCATATAATCACCATTGTAATATGAACAGAGGCTTGCTAATGTGAAAAAAGTCAACGTTTCGCCATCATTGTAAAGCCCTAGTTATTTTGTTGCTTTGATGAAGTCATTTCCTTTTTATTATTTATTTCATGTGATTAGTGACTCTGTCCCTTATTTTAAGGTCAATCCAGTTACATGTACTGAACACTCATTATAATATGGTGAAACTATTCCTTTAAAAAAAAAATCCCAAAGAAACATTGAACATCCAATAGTAAAATCATAGTGTCAAATCAAAAGAGCTGGGTCGACTATTTTTTGGCCACTTTGTGATGTTTTGTGGTGGAAAACTGAGCCGGGTTGAGCATACCATGTTAACCTGTTACCCATAGATAGACAGGCTGGAAATATTTTAGCAATTAAATTGCCACCCCCTGTTGCACTCAACATGCTTCCATTCCTCCTGTCATGAGGGGATTTATGGCTGATTTAAGATGAAATCTCCAACCCTGTTACGGTCAACCTAGTTTTTTATGTATACTGAACAAAAAGGAGTATTTCTGTTTGTAATAAAGCCCTTTGTGGGGAAAAACTCATTCTGATTGGCTGCGCCCATGTGAAATCCATAGATTAGGGCCTAATGAATTTATTTCAGTTGACTGATTTCCTTATATGAACTGTAACTCTGTATAATTGTTATGTTTTTGTTCAGTATAGTTGAACATCTGTTCTTTATGACAGAATGTAAAAATTTGGTCAAATCAACTGTTTTTTTTTACCAAGTTACACTTCTCAAAGAACTGAATTGGTGGAACGACCATGTAATCAAATAATATGTAATTCATCATATTAAAAGTTAGGTGTTAGTAAATGCTTCAAAAAAGCAATCAGATGGATAAAGTTAAAGGGGCAATACATTGCACTATAGGCAATCAATAAAAACATCTAAGACTAGGACCTATAATAGGGTTTGCCTGTAACCTGGCCTGACAAATTAAGCCAAACTGTGCTTTTTCATTACCTACACATCCGTTTTCATTTTTCCCCCAGTGAAACCAATTAAACAATGCTTCCTTAAATTAGCCATTGATTTTTTTTTGCGAGTGACACTTTACAAGAGGCAATAATAACTTTAAGGCAGTGTTACTTTTTCATTACTGACACTCCAGCTTTTAAGAGTAGGAACAAAAGACACCAACAATTGTCCAACATGAAAAAAATACTGCCTTAAATTAGACATTGATTTTTCTTTGGGTGTCACTTTTGGCTAAATGCTTTGCGGTAGAGAGTATCCCCACCAACCTGGAAATTGACGAGTTACTTTTGTCCATTGCACTTCTCTACACCAACCCACTCATGCTTGGTTGAACTGCTCTAAATGTGTCTATGCCTGTCAGTAAATCTATGAACTACATCTTCTTATCCTTACTGACTAATGTGGTTTTGAAACCTTACACAATATTTGTGTTTTAAGTAACAAGAGGTTTTGTGGTAAGATTGGCTGTGGAAATGACAACAAAAATGATATGTTCTATTTCAGTAGTTGCCATAGATAGCTCACCGAGATCCCATACTTCAATTCTCTTTAAAAATGTTTACTTGCTAATAAATCTGAAAATATTGTATTCATGGTAAAACAAAATATGTATATATTTTCATGGCTGACAATCACGCATATACCAGTTTTTCAGCACTATTTTATTACAGAATTTTGGCTATTGCTAATTCCATCCCAACCTGTATCTTTTTACAGAACTTCATCGTGGTGACTTAATTTTTTTCCTTTTTGAAGAATATAAAACAAAACATATGACTAAACAAAACACAACAGATTGCAGTTGCCATTATTTTTAGACTATAAAATGACAGTTACAATGAGAAGCAGCAACCAATGTGCATTTACCTGATTATACATGGAAACCCTATTTCAGATATAACATGGACCTTTATAATACTATAAAATTCAAAATATTTCTGATACCGTTTTATTAAAATGCAACCGTCGTATGCAACACGTACATAATTTGTCTACAAACAAAAAGGAAAAAGTCAGATATGATTTGATTTCAGTTAGCATGTTTTTCTCTTTTTTGTATGCATTCCTCACATTACATGTGATTTTAAAAGGGGACAGCAACATCGTGTGATAGGATATAAAAGGAATGTTTGTTTTGTACAATTCCCACATTGTGGCCTTGAAATATCGGATAACTAGTGTTGTGGCTAAATGAATACACATCATTAACATAAAAAACATTTGTGTCATATAATGTAGGACAAATCAGAATGAAATGTTTGTTATAAATATGTAATTCATTAAGTTGACCGCTGGTGTGATATACACAACAATGCAAAGACTAAATAAGGTACAGTCGCTGCTTCATTTGTCTTTTAAATACAGGTCATTTGCATTACATATAATAAAGTATGTTTAGGGTGAATTTGATTGCATCTGACCGTTTGTGTCGAATTCCTACAGGTCTACACAGTCAATGCAGTTTTGAAAAGGAACCCAACATTCCATCATATCATGATGCGCTGTGGGTCAGTCAGTACTGGCAAAGGGGCACGTTAGAAACTGGTAGCAAGGCAGCATGTAGATGTCAACTAAGATTGTTATAATTACATTACTGTTTCAAGTCTAGAATTATGTCACTTCACCATAAAAGTATCTTAAAAGCATGTCATTACAATACATAGCATTATTCACTTAAATGAGTAAGAAAGTACACATGATGAAGATGAAAGGGCAATTGAACAAAAAGAGGACTGAGAGAAATAATTGAGGATGCTTCCTGTAGCTGTCGAAAAGATCAGGAGGATTTTTTTTTTCCTTCAAGCTCTGAGGATTCACCTGCCTAGACTGCAGGAATATGTCCATATGTGACCTTTGGCCTTTGAGTCCTGTCTCATACGAATACGGCATGCTCGGGGGGGGGGGGGAATCCCTCCTTTAATATCAACATAAACATCTGAAATGACCCAGTTACATAGCTAGCCCCCACAGGTTCACACACTGTCAGTCACTCCATAAAGTGCACTCTCCATCCTGCAGCGCAGCTTGGACGTAAAAAAAAAAAAATATTGAAGAAAAAAGTTTGTGAGAGAGGGTGACTCGGGGTCCTCTGAATGACAAAGTCTTTCCCCCCTCCGTTCGTAGCGACTGTGAAGTACACCAGTTCGGCGTCTTGGGGCTTTACGTTAATAAACGTAGCCCTCGCTGTACGGGTGTGGCGGGTTGCAGTAGGGCCCCGCCTCCTGCACGTAGGCCATGTTCTCGTCAAAGTGTGACAGCGGCACGGTGTCCTCCTCGTTGATCTGCCGCTCCATGTCCGTCTTCAGCACGGGCCGCTGATTGTCAGGGAAGGCCATGGAGAACAGAGCCTCGGGGTCGCACACAAATTTGTACACGTATCTCTCCCCTGCCACCTGGAGATAAGATAAGATTAGATAAGATAAAATGAGATTAACTTTATTGTCCCCAAAGGGACAGTTGTCAGAGCCCATGGTTGACTATGGAGAAGAAGGTATTACAGCTAATCAAACGCGGAACCATAGTCATATGTCTCTTGTCAGGGTGCAGCCCTAGGCCTCTTTTACCTTCTGCATAATGCCTTTTTCGTAGTAATAGCGTAATGATCGGCTGAGTTTGTCGTAGTTCATAGCAGGTCGATTCTTCTGGATTCCCCATCGACGTGCAACCTTTGTTACACATATCCATGAACAGACAGACACATAAACAAAGGGGAAATGGTTATGGTGAAATGAATAGAACCAGAATGTCACAGAAAGATCACATTGTACAGATTAGTGGCTTCAGTCTTGTAACATATTCCTTATGCATAATAAGAGGTGAGAACATAACACACCCCGTTGCACAACTTCCCGGTAAGAATGCAATGACGTTGTCTAAATGTCAAAGCTTACTAATCCATATTTCCTAATAACAGCAATTAGAGTGGAACCAGACTCCACACCCCTTGACAGGGATGTGTTCATTAGGAACTTGTCACCCACCCAGTGGAGCAGGCAGCAGATGTTACAGCACCTGTCTACCAGACCACACAACCTCCCCATCCTCCATTCTAAAGCCCTACTCCTACTCTCTCTGTATACCACTCTCTCTCTCTCTAACCCTGTATCTCTCTCTCCCTCTCTGCCTGGACCCAACACTAAAAACGTTGCACCCCCTTTCATGTCCTCATGCTCATTCATGTGTTACACCTGCCCGGGCCAAAGGCAGAATTTACGGCCACCCAAAGCCCAAAGTTAGCGCGTTTGGTCACCTGATGGTATGAATGGCCCCCCTGTTCGCTGCAGCTGGCTGGTTCCACTGAGTTGGGCCATGCGGACCGATGCCAAGTTACCCCCCCAACACACACACACATACACACACACTCCTCTAACCATTACCCTACCAACACCGGACACTGACTATGCCTCTCTGTCTGCGATGTGAGCGCACAAACCCAGACCTGTTCCATTTCAAAGGGCAGAACCGTCAACACCGTTTATATTTTTAGGAACAGGTTCATTGAAATATTTAGTAGGCCACTCTCCGGTTGACAGTGTGTTTGATTTGATCAGATTTCATACTTTTAGCACGGGGTGAGGCAATAAAAAGGAACGTCAGTACATTGCCTCGTTCAAACGTTTCCTAACACGTTATCCTGACCGTTTGAAGAGCAGATTTCACCTCAAACTCACTTCAATGATCAGAATAATCTGGTTACTGTTGCTTGAAGGGACTAAGATACTCCATGTGGAATATGATGAGACAGACATGCTCTCACCTCCTCTGGCTCGATGAGTTTGAACTCCATGCCCCGGCCGGTCCAGGCGATAAAGTGAGAGTTGGACGGGTCGTCCAGGAGAGCCACCAGGAACTGCCAGAGCTGCAGTGAGCCTCGGCGCTGGTAGGTTGGACCTTCACGGTACAGACCTGACTCCTGCTTTATGTCACCTAGAGGGGGGATGGAAGGACGAGGTTGTCATTTCACGTTTCAATGAATATCTTTGATTGAAATTACAAGTGAAAGCAGCAGTTTATGTGTCGACTCTTGGACATCTCACCTTCGACCTTTTCGGGGACCACGCAGGTGTCGTCGTAGAAATGTCTTGCGACTTTATCGAACATGCAGCCTGAGAGACGAGACAGTGTTGAGAAATCACGTTAGGAAAACGGCAACTTGGACGGGATGAATAACCCAACCAACATGCATGTCTCCGAGCGTCATCCCTCACCTTCAGTCCTGCCGCTGTGAGCCAGATAGCCGTCTTGCCTCAGGTAGACAGAATGGCAGCTAGGCACTTCTGCTGGAGACAGGGAAGAATGGGTGTTAGAAGCCCTTAAGGGAGCATTAGGACAGTATCAGCCAACTGAGAGCAGTCAGTTACTGCTCACTCACTGCACCACTACCCCTGATTAAAGAACATGTCTTCTAGGATGACACTGGATCTCAGCCAACACTAAGCGCACAATAAAGCGCACAATATGACACTAGTACTGAGCAGTGCAGTGTCGTAGTCTAGGCTAAGCTCAAGATAACCCATTAGCAGCATTGGAGTAAATGTAGCATAAAATGTTGGGCATGTTTTCTGCTTGTTCTGTTTCTTCAGCAGTGAAGCATGATGGCTGTGATGGCTTTGTTTCACTGCCTACAACTTCACTGGTACTATTTACAACGGTATAATATTACACTGTATATGTCTGGCCCTCCTATAACATTACAGCTGCTGGTTACAATCAAAGGGCCGAAACAGTTACAAAGTGAATGGTCAATAAAATGACTAACCCCGTTAATTTAGGGCCATCAACATTTCTCTGAACTTCATCAAAGTAATGGGCTTGTAGAGGAAATTACTGCTAATGAAATTACCAGGCTCCCCTCCCATCCTCTCAACAGGCCTGGTCTAGTAAACAAGCTGCAGAATGACTGCTAATAAATTCCCCTAAATGGTCAATCTGGGATATAAAACATGCTGGAAAAGGGCTCCCTCTGTTCATCCACACCATCGAGATACTTGGAAACCTGTGTAAATGTTTGCAGGGTAGTGTTCATTAGGCACCAAACTGAAGGCAACAGACTGAAATAAACCATCCAGTGTGGCTCAGTTGGTAAAGCATGGTTGTGGGTTCCACTCCATGGGGGAACAGTATGAAAATGTATGCACTCACTACTGTAAGTCATTCTGGATAAGAGAGTCTGCTGAATAACTAAAATGTAAATATTAAGGACTCCCTGGATGTAGAAACATTTGTTTTCTGTTGCAAATGTTTTCTGTAGCGCTCTCTTATGAACATGTCCCTGTTGAAAAGGGCTCATGTTACAGAGAGAAGGCCAACTCAAAGGGAGCTCAGTGCTGTTTATATTGAAATCTTTCTCTGCATGAGGCAGCAGAGTGGACGCCACATTCCACCCTGACTCGGCACACTATTACACCACTCCACAGTAATCTCTCCTTATGAATGAAGCCAACAGGATTAGAACACCCCACCACCCCTTCTGCGACCAGGCACAGACATTAGAGCACCACAGGAAATGGAGCCCGGCACAGACACCCAAACCAGAACCCCCTGCGCTAATAATGGGTTAATCCAATCAACAGGCCCATTCCTCAAATGACAACTATCTGGTCTGATTAAAAAGAGGGTGACTTGATACTGTGGTGGGTCCAAATGACAACTCTCTGGTCTGATTAAAAAGAGGGTGACTTGATACTGTGGTGGGTCCAAATGACAACTCTCTGGTCTGATTAAAAAGAGGGTGACTTGATGCTGTGGTGGGTCCAAATGACAACTCTCTGGTCTGATTAAAAAGAGGGTGACTTGATACTGTGGTAGGTCCAAATGACAACTCTCTGGTCTGATTAAAAAGAGGGTGACTTGATGCTGTGGTGGGTCCAAATGCTCAAGTATTTGGTTATATTATTGAGTGAAAAGAGTGTTCTTTGGTCGAATTTGTCATATTTCTCTAATGATGGACAGTAAAATATAAATATACAGTATGCTACATTTTTCTACAGCTCTTACCCTAGTTATAGATTCAATGGTTGTAAAGATGGGGAGAGGTCTGTCCGTAATAAAGAGATGTTCTGCTTTTATGACACCACACTTCACAAAGCAAGTCCTGCAGGCTGTATGTATAGATACGTAGGCTATGTATGCCGTTTTTAAATGTATGTAGTTCTGTCCTTGAGCTGTTCTTGTCTATTAATGTTCTGTATTATCTCATGTTTCATGTTCTGTGTGGACCCCAGGAAGAGTAGCTGCTGCTTTCGCAACAGCTAATGGGAATCCTAATAAAACATCAAATACCAAATAAGATAATGACACCACAATATTAAATACAACATATTTTACTGTCTCTATTACCACCACCTCCTCCCCAAGACAGAAGAGGACAACTAATACACCCACTCACCAGAGTCATAGGTGAAATCCCTGGGCTCCTGTTTGATCATCATGGAGGGGGGGTACGTGGGGGGAATGGGTGCCCCCACCATGGCAGGGTGCTCAAACAAGGGGTCGGGGTACTCCTGCTTGAAGCCTTGTGGGGGGAATAGGATGTTGGGCTCAGACATCTGTCTGTGGTACATGGGTCTTCCATCCCGAGACATCGACGGTGGGGAGGGGAACGAGTGGCAGGGCTCCGACAGCTGACGTCGAAATCTGACAAAGGCAAAAATATTACATTTTCACAAATTTTCATGATAACCGATTGAGACAGATGGACTGACATAAATACACATTTTTATATCTAAAGCGTGACAATTTATACAACCCGTTGTGTCTAATTAGAATGGTAGATCTAGATTCTGGTAAGCTGTACTGAATGTACTAAAATGATCAAATCAACTTAAAATGTGCACTTGAAACTATGTCGATAATGTTTTGTTAGTGCCAGTTTAAAGATGATGTAGTGGTAGCCTACAGTATACAGTAGCTGTGTAGTACAGTACCTGTGGTCCATGGAGTAGGTGCTGTCCGGGAGGGGCTGGGAGGGCTGGAGGTGGGGGTACGTCCTGTCTGGTTTGGGGGTGGGGACGGCCGTGGGGGAGCCATTATGAAGGGGGGACACGGGGTTGCTGCAGGGGGGTGTCGCTGGGCTGGAGGGCTTCATGCCTGTTGGGTGTTTGTGCTGCTGGTAGGCACTGAGAGACACATGGGGTGGAGGGATCAGTCTGTTGTTGTTTTTACATTATGTCGACGCATGCCGTTTGAGAAAAGCCATTGTAGTGTGGCCTTGTATTTCAACGCTATCCTTTTCCATATCCAATCGTCTTTTATGTTATAGTTATTGTCAAAATGACAGTTTAAAAACTTTTCGTGACAAAATTTTGAATTTGAATTTTGACACATTTCCTTCTTTAAGAAAATATATATATTTTAGAGTATGTTTAGGGTTTAAAATACTTTCGTGTTTCCTCTTCTAGAATACATCTTCAAGATGATCCTTGACGTACACGGCACTGTAATATCACAAGCATATATCACAATGCCATATATCACAAGTCAAATCAATTCAAAATTTGATGTAACTAGGCAATTCTTGTGCCATAGGCATTTTGGTTCATTTGAAAAAGCACCTTAGGTAGACAGTATATTATCCTAGATCTATTCCCCAAGTCAAGCGCATACCACTTGAAACATTTAGCACAGCACCTGGCCTTTTGTTTCATAGGGAATGGCTGCAATTCCAATGTCTTGAATTCTCAAAATGGAAGGAAGTAATACAAGTTTGAAAACAGGGTGGGAAGCCAGAAGTACTGTAGTTTATCAAGCAATCATAATGAAGCAGGCATTATCCATCTAACAGCGTGGATATATGTTGAACAGCCTGTAGAGATGAAAAAAGACTGTACAAAATGGGACTCATTTTTATTTTCATCAAACCACATTTACCTGCAGAATCCTTGTGAGATTTCGCTACAGGTAAAATAAATACTACTTCAATATCCCACAGGATATTTTCCAAACCACCAAAACCTATGATGTTCATTTTTGGGTGTTAGTCTACTTCTTTGTGTGCAATCTGGCTCTGTTGGTTCCAGATATGGGAAAGTGGAACCTCGTGTGATATCATACTGGCTGATGCAGATAGCTGGGATGTTTTCAACCTGTTAATACTTGTTTTATCAAGCTGAGGCTGGTGCTGTGGCTTACCTACCTGATGTTGTACAGGCACTTCTCCCCATAGTGGAGTTTGAAGGGCCGCTCCTGGCTACAGGCGGAGCCCAGCTCGGAGCAGGGGCTGTGAGGCTCCTTCTTGATCTTCAGCTGCAGTCCGTGGAATGCCACTATGACATGTACGTGTGAGAGGGAGGGAGGGAGGGTGGATGGAGAGGAGACATTAGATTGGTGACGTTGAAACATTTCTTCAGTAACTAATTCATTATTTATCAGTACTCTATATGTCCAAATGTACAATAGTCATATAGTCCCCATGAAAAGTAAACCTAATTTAAAGGCCTTTCCACCACATACAAAATCCTTATTCAACACTTGGGTAATAGGTATACATGTCCAGTACTCCCTAAGGACAGGGCCGGGAATATCTATGCAGACTATTTATATTTCTAAGTCCAGAATCACAGTCTTTATCACTCACTGTAACTCACTTCTCGCAGTTACACAAGGGGAGTCTCTTCCTTCCTGAAATATGACAATCTCAAAGCAGGGCTAGACTCCACTAAATCCCTATCACGTTTCAGCTAACTGCCAATACTGTCCAGACAACACTAACAAGGCCCATTGATCTGAGCCCAGTCTCTGTACCTATGCCCAGTTTCCAACAGTGGCCTGTGCATTTAAGAAGCTGTTAAGTGCCAAATCAGTCCTGATTAACATCCCATCATCTTGAGTCATGATCAACACTAATTCAATTGGCCACGGTGATGAAAACCAAGTCAGTCAGGATCAAGTCAGTCCCGGGTACCTGGAGAGCTAGCGTGTCACCGCTAATAAACACACGTAGGCTACGTACGTGCACGGACATGCACACGCGGTTGCACCAGGCACATGCACAACTACTGAGGAGAGTATAAACCCAAAGTGCTTTACTTATGCAGAGAATAGGGCACAATCATTTCCTCATTACCGTTGACAAGAAGAGGTTTGTCAATCTTCATATTAAAATCCGCATCAGACACACTGTGATGTCAAAACAAAGTAGATACCGATCATGAAGGGAAGTGAAAATCAATCAAACTAAACAAAAAACTAAAATTGCTTGTCTTTTCTCTGGTTATTTAGGGCTAGAACCATGCTCAACTGTCTACCTGGGGGATTGTCGGGCCACTGTATGTTTTTCTAGAATGTGCCTTAGAAAACAAGTCCTTTCCAGGGCTGATGACTGATGAAGTAGTTTAGGGGTTGAGGAGCTGAGAGAAGTGGATGTTTTGAGTTTCTCACTGCTGACTGACAGCTTGGCCTGTGTGACAGTGTCACAGTCTCTCTGTGTGGAGGAGTCGATCTGTCAACACCCCATCTGACGCCTGTGTCCCAGGGGACTGATGCACGGGGCACGTTGGGGCAGAGCACAGGGGATGTTCACAGGTCTCGCTGGCCTCGGTGGGGCGCGACCTTTACAGGTCATCGATCGGTGGTCAAAGTGATACCTCCTGAGGGGAGACCTTTAATGAGGTCGAATGGCATCATAGGCGTCGCAGACACAGAGGCTGCAGCCTTATCTGGCTAATTAAAGGCTTATGGCAAGAGGGACAATAAGTAACAGAGACGTATTGTTTACTGTTTTGTGATGTACATGTATTTATTAATGGACATACACTGAATAAAAATAGAAATGCAACATGTAAAGTGTTGGTCCCATGTTTCATGAGCTGAAATAAAAAATCGCAGACATCCCAGGCAGCACAAAAAGCTTATTTCTCTCCAATGTTGTTTACATCCCTGTTAGTGACCATTTCCCCTTTGCCAAGATAATCCATCCACCTGACAGGTGTGGCATATCAAGAGGCTAATTAAACAGCATGATCATTACACAAGTCCACCTTGTGCTGGGGTCAATAAAAGGCCACTTTAAAATGTGCAGTTTTGTCACGCAACACAATGCCTCAGATATCTCAAGTTTTGAGGGAGTGTGCAATTGGCATGCTGACTGCAGGAATGTCCACCAGAGCTGTTGCCAGAGAATTTAATGTTCATTTCTCTACCATAAGCTGCCTCCAACGTCGTTTTAGAGAATTTGACGTCCAACTGGCCTCACAACCGCAGACCACGTGTAACCACGCCAGCCCAGGACCTCCAAATCCGGCTGTGGGATCGTCTGAGGGGGGCGGGTGGGGGTGCTGAGGAGTATTTCTTTCTTTAATAAAGCCCTTTTATGGTGAAAAACTCATTCTTATTGGCTGGGCCTGGCTCCCCAGTGGGTGGGCCTGGTATGCCCTCCAAGGCCGACCCATGGCTGCATCCCTGCCCAGTCATGTGAAATCCATAGATTAGGCCCTCATTTATTTATTTATTTCAGGTGACTGATTTCCTTATATGAACTGTAACTCAGTAAAATCTTTTAAATTGCTGCATGTTGCATTTATATTTTTGTTCAGTATAATTATGGTTTATGAAATGATGTATTTGTCCTACAACACAGTAAGTTAATATGCACATGAACTGAATGAGCTACAATGTTAAGAACAGCTCATGTGCTATAAGAGAGGCACCTAAAATAGAGATGGAAATGTCACAATAGATTTATCAGTGGGGTGCCAAGGTACACCAATCAATATGGAAGACATCACCTGTAACGAGAACAGATAAACCTTTTTAGAATGTCAAGTCCATCAATGTGAAATTGCTGTGAATATCTACAGATTGATGTATTTAAATGACTGTGTTTTTTAAGAACAAACATTTCAGACAATTAATTACATCATTTTGAATTTCTCAAATATTCTATCAACTTCTTTGGCTGGTTTTCTGTACAAAATGAAAATGTCTTATGCTTGCCCACATTAATTGCATTTTAATATTTTGATAACAAACTACTATTGTTTGTTTGGCCCTATTCCTTATTTAGAAACCAAACCATACATTTGGTTCAAAACAACATTTTGATCATTGATTTTTATAAATACAGATTTTAGTGTATTTGCATTTTGTCTCTGACTTTACGCTTTGCAGTGCACAAAGTAAGTGCACACAATCTCTTTCATTGATTATTTTGGTTCCCTTATTTAAATCATATGTGAAATACCCCCCAACCAGCTATGCCGTTCACAGTGAATTTTCTCAATACATCCACTATATTGGCTGCAATCTAAGAAATGTCATTTTGGTGCCAATCATTCCTAATTACCACAAAACCCCCTTGAGGGCAACAGTTGTGTGTATTGGGTTACAAACTGTCTATTTTGGCATTTACAGTGAAGTCTACTTTTGGCAGATATTTCTCCAGTCCATTCATAAAATATCAGTCTTTTGGCAACAGGGGGGAAAAACTTCAATTTTCACACAGTGTAAGTGCTTGCCATTACTGTTAATGTTAGTAGCTCTTATCCGCTGATTGCATGTGGTCTCATTTTACACCATCTACAGTACTTCTTCATACCCTGCTAAGTTATGCTAATGAGAGCTTGGAAACCACTAACTTTGAAGGTATTAGACAAAGTTTCCTCCATGAGCAAAGCCTTAAGATTCAATGTCTGGAAGTTTCCCCTTCAATTGTGATGTTAAGTATGGTTGATGTACATGGAAAAATTGTCCACAAGTGAGGTGATAAAAAGAGGACATGAATGCTTCTCTATGAAGCGCAAAAAATATGTCAAAAATATCAGCTTATATCAACAGTGATCTCAAAGTCTATTTCCATGTTTCCACCTGTTCTCTATGTCTATTTCCTCAGACTGTAAGGATGAATTGACTGTACAAGTCATACACCTCGTTTTACCTCTATTGACCTCTAAACAATCCCACCATCCTCTCTCTCTCTCTCTCTCTCCTTGGTGAAACCCATATTGGAGTCCTGCAGGCTGGGACGCCTGCTCGAGAGCCCAACCACAGTGCCCTCGCCCTCCCTCCCACCATCTGTTTGTGCCTCTCCAGTCTGCTCCGGCATGCCAACAGGACGTTTCCTATGGTCAGCAGTCTCCTACTACAATGGACACGATGAGCCCTGGATGGCTTTGAAGGACATGGGGACCTCAAGACCTTATAGATGTTACTGTGCAACCATTTTGGATCCTATAGTGGCTATGTACCATACTGTACGTCTATGGAGCTCAGAGAAAATGGTAGGAGGTTCCTCAAAGGCAAACAGTTTCTTGAGACAAATGTAGAAATAAAAGTATTGAAATGAATAAAATATTCTGAGGTGAATATCAAACATGTGAGTGATAAAGGGGGGTAACGGTCATTACAGACACCGTTTCCTGCTTTCTCACTGTTGCACAGGCCATTTGGCTCATCTAAAAGACATGTGCTATAGCACTGGATCCCACTGAGCTCCACTCACTCCATCTCTGTCTCCACGCTGGCTGACTTCCTTCATAACCACACTGTGCCAACAACAGCCTCGTCTCCACTCACTTTAAATGCTCATTGTACTGGGCCACCAAGTGCATTATAATGTATAGCGCATTCATGTCAAGATATATTGGATTTCTTCCAGTATAACCACCACAACAAATACTGACAGTTACAGAGGATAAAATACTGTTGGAAAATATTGAGTTTGAGATTATTATTATATATATATGAAAAACACTATCTGATTATTATCACTCATTGCAAATGACTCAAAATATTTGATCAATAAATAAACCCCAGTGCTATAATATCACAGCTCCCTCTTCCACCCCCTCTCTTCTGCACCTGTCTGCCAACCTGCAAGACTAGCTCTCCGGAGACCACATGTGAGAGTGAAGGTGGGGGTACTGAGAGACATGGAAAAACACACACACACTCACACACAAACACATAGACTCACACATGCATACACAAATACAATAACATTGTGGCATCATATACTCACAGTTTTCAGTCTGGTAGTCTGGGACAAACTGCTCGTCATTGTCGGGAACTTGAGCTAGAGAAAGAAGCAGAGAGGAGAGGAAAAAGTGATTTTCATGCCGATGGACAACACCAGACTCATGATATCCAGTCTAGTCGTCTCAATCCTTTCTTTTGGCAAAAAGCCTCTAAAGACATTAAAAAAAATCACTTTATGGACATGTATCTATTCATGAACAAAGCAATGTAAATGCAGAATCCTCCCAATGTTTATCCAAGTTATAATGCACCAACAGACAAATAGAATGCAAATGGAGCAGCTAAAAGCTAAAATAACAGTCTCTAGGGAGAACCAATGTATTGTTCTTCCCCTCTTTCTCTTGATTGCATATGTCCTGAGGTCGTCTAGTCCGTTTTTTGATGATGCTGTAGCTTCAGGAGTTTGCTATCTCCACGCCGATAGCAATAACACCCATTGTTAACAGCAGCTAATTGGGTTCTTCCCCACTGCTGAATCCACCTGTACCTGCCGAGTTAGCTCTGCTCCAATCCAGACTGTTTCACCTATCATTCACACTCCTGTGCTTTCGGCTAATGCTAAGACAATGAAGGCTCTGCACAGGGTCCAATTAGGCACGTACATATTTATATCACACATATTTGCACTTTTTAGGTCCCTGAAGTTTGACGAGTTTGGAGAATTGTGGCAAACGGCAATATGAGAGATTTAATTGTGTCATTAGCACGTCTATTTTTACGCCCAAAGAGGTGGATTCTCATTATCACTGAATCAGTATCATGTCGAGGCAGGTCTGTATCACATGATCAACTTTTGTATTTTCACTTTTAAAAATGAGAGAAAAGGAACGATCCAACAAAATAGAAAAATAAAAACTCCTATTTTCTCACAATATATGTGGTGTAAAAACAAGTGAAAAACTATTAGGTCAAGCCTTGTGTGAACTAATGTTCACTGTAAAACAAGTGCCAATACGAGACTGTTCTGATACACACTAGGAAAGATGAATAATATTGTATGGTGCAATACTGTATAGTGATAAAGATCAACATAACAGCAACTGAAGTATAATTGTAAAACCCTGTGCACCTGCTGACTTCAATTCTTTGTGCCAGCCAAGCCCCCTCTTGCAGTGGGATTGTGGTGTGCATTTCTGCCTCAATATGGCCATTGTAAGAACTACAAAGCACCTTTTCGTGCAAAATAATGTCCTACCTTGCCACTACAAATATTTACAGACCAGAACTTTCTCTCAATTCAAAATACTGGCTCCACCACAAAACCATGACTGGAAAACGTTCACCCAGTGCCAGCCTGACCACTCAAAGAAAAGAAAACAATGTCTCCGCCACAACTTCTTTCTACTTCAGGTTCGCTAGCACTGTGTAACACGCGCACCGCAGGCATCACACAGTCGCAAGGTTCAAAGCGAGAGGGGAAGAAGGATGGAGACGGACAGGCGGAAACGAAAGGAGAGGGGGAGAAAGTGATGGAGACGGACAGGCGGAAACGAAAGGAGAGGGGGAGAAAGTGATGCTGCAGCCGGACGTATGAGTCACTGGACCCAGTCTGTGAATGGGCCAGCTGATCCCTGCAACAATTCCCGGGGAGAGCACCAAAATTACAACTCCATTCACAAAAAGAGAGAGAGAGAAAGAAAGAGAGAGAGGGCGAGAGAGAGAGAAAAGAAGAGAGAAAAGAAAAACAGCCAAGCCCCATACACAGGCCCTGAGTAGTAGTGGCACATCCTTTGTCTTTTCCTCAGCCCGTTCTTTTCATCCCAGCCCAACACCATCAGGCTCCTGTACCTACAAGTGCTGTGTGTCTGATGGTGTTGGGTTTCAAACAAATCTAGCTAGCGCGCCAGCAACAGGGCCGGGATGAAAAGAACGGGTTGAGGAAAAGATTTACTGTCTCCTTTTCAAACTGTCAATTCAATAGACCAGACTGCATCAATTATCATTTTCACATTTGCGTCAACATTTTACTTAAAAAATTCCAGTATTCTAAAATTGTGGCAACCTCACCGAATAGATTTCAAAATGAAATTGATACTTGAAGAACTCCCAAAAAGAAAGAGAAAAAAAGCCTTGGCCAAAATGGCCAGGTTAAGAACCCTTCAACCTCTCGGTTTGTGATGTCAGAAATTCAGTCTGTCTCCCATAATTCCTCCTCTTATTTCCAATTACCTGAATGAATAAATCTTTGAAATAGATAGCTAGGTATTCCTTTTCATCTTAATGGACAGGAAGTCATTTATTAAATCTACTTCAATCTTGAAACGTACATCACAATGATCCACGACATGCAGAACTGTACTCCTTACAGTAATATCTATATCAGGAACCAAGTCCTTTTTCCCCCACTTAAATACTAAAATATTAAAACGACATCTTATTCTTTTACAAGCCCTGCGGTATATACTTCATAATCTAACTGGCGGAGAGTAGCTGGTAAAGTATTCCAATATCTATTTCAAAGCATACTTTTCATTTTTAAAACTCCTAAATTACACTGCAAGCATTTTTAAACGTATTAAAGAATAGATGAATCTCATCAATGATTAAGTTGCCTATCCACCTGTGCAAAGCAGGGAGAAATATTTTTCTACCTCTTTGGAAAATGTAATAACCTCAAAAAACTTACCAGAAAAACATCACAGTTGATAGAGTATAATAAAAAAGTATATTATTGGTTAAGGATCTACACTTTAGACCTTAACATTACGACTAGAGTCATCTGCCAGTAGAGACTAAGGCCTACTGGATAAAGAAACAGGTTGTCTTGTTCAATACTAATATAGTGCAACAGTAGAGCTGAAGAAAATATCTAAACAATTTACCATAAGTACACATTTTTCTAGATGAATTTCAAATATGTGGTCTGAATATAAATCATCAAAAGTTCAATCTGTCATCAAACCTCGATTCCCCTCAAAGCTTGAGAGACCAACAATGAACAAAAGCCCTGACACTGACATAGATTGAACAACAAAAGAATGATGTCATTATTGATACCAAATGTAGCCTAATTCTAATCCAAACTATATTTGTTTTAAATAGTTAGCTGACACAAGATGTGGGCATGCTTTTGTCATCCATAATGCAGTCCACATAAATCAATGATGTGTAGTGCATACAAGGAGAAAAGTAAATATGCAGTGCATTGGGGCGGCAGGTAGCCTACTGGTTAGAGCATTGGGCCAGTAACCGAAAGGTTGCTGGATCGAATCCTCGAGCTGACAAGGTAAAAATCTGTCGTTCTGCCCCTGAACAAGGCAGTTAACCCACTGTTCCCTGGTAGGCCGTCATTGTAAATAAGAATTTGTTCTTAACTGACCTGCCTAGATAAATAAAGGATAATATTTATTTTTTTTGAGAGAAAGATGTCCCACCTACAGAGATAAACTTAGTTATACTATGTGTAGAAAGGGAACTCATGGTGCATACACAATACGAGTTAAGGTGATGGGACCAAATCATACAGCACATAATGTTGTGGGCTTGTTTTGGTCCCTAAGCAAGCGGCAAGTACAAACTTCAAGATTTGTCATGCATGCATACAATCATATTGACATGGGAAATTAAAATGATTAAAAAGTCATGTAGATGACTTTTATAGAAGCTACAAAGAACTCACACGTTGAAGCCACATCCTACATCAAATTTACACCACTATTGACTCAGAGTCAGAAACTTTGTGATTTCATGTTTTAAAACCTAATGCCAATAACATAGATTGGACATACTGCATATTATAATTTATAGGTCACTCTAAATGTAATCAAAGCAATAATAACATCCAGAAATGTAGTAACAAAAGTTTTAAAGAATAAAAAGCCATGTTTTTTCTGTTAATGCATATTGCAGCTTATTAGCAATCAATTGTAAGGAAGAAACATTGCAAACTAATGCAAATGTCCCATGCAAAGAAAAGCATTTTCAATATGTAAATGATATTCAAGAGAAGAAGATCAAATGCAGATACAAACAACAGACTAATACGTTTACAAACTTAGACATGCACAAACACAGGAAACATGCATCTTACAAAAATGGCACAGGCACAATATGATCAATATTCTTTACTAACCAAAACTTCTGTGCTGCAAACAGGGCGGAAAGAAGACACCCGCGCTTAAGTCCTGAAGCATCACGTCTGAGTTATACCACACAGAGCAAGTCTTGCCATTAGAAAAAAATTCTTAAATAAACAAAAACAAAAATTTAACTCTCAACAAAAAACAAGTAAATCCGTTATTTTTCTTCCAAAAGAAAAATAAAGAAATGGAGAAGACAGCTGATACTACAGCTATGGAGGATGATCTTTAGAGCGATGCGCTGAGAGGAAAAGAAAGAGATTGAGTAAGGGAGTGTGAGAGAGAGAGAGCGATAGAGAGTGAGTGAGAGAGAGGAGATGGTAGAGGACCGGTGGAGGTGGTACGGTGGTGGCGGCTTGCGTGCGTTAGCTCTTGCCAAAAGCAGAAGAGACAGTGAGCAGCGGAGAGCTTTCTCGTGGTAATTTGTGATGACACTCTGGGTAGAGCCTCCTCAGTCTCCCTCAAGACCACGCTAACACAGTCTCTAATGTATGCATGACACACAAGGTGCCTCTTCCACACAAGCTTTAATTGGACTGCACGTTAGTAGGAATGGAACTTGGGGCCGATTTTTTCTACATTTCTACTTTTCCCTTTCCCTTTCTCCAATTCTCTTACTATGTCTTTTAAACCAAGTGAGCTTGTTGAGCTTTGACACTAGAGTAAATGTGTAAACACTTACCTTCCGCCAGCCAGGTCTCTTGCAGTTGACTGAGGTCCTGGAAGAGTTCTAGGAGAATAAAACAATGGAGGACAATCATGGAGGGGAAGAAAAAACAGGACAAAAAAGCTTCAGAAACAATTCCCTCCACTATGACATGCTAATAGGCTTAGAATGCCACTGGAGGCTTGGCCAGATGATTCAGAGGCACGTGTGTAACTAATAACAACTCAATTTGGGTCTGTAGCCACTGACAGATGCTCCTTGCAATCTTCACAGGTGAATGTCTTGTAATTGAGATTTTGCTTACGAGTGCAGGTGGCCACAAACCAATTGAATTTTGCTAAATGTTAAGAAGCCGTGAAATGAACTTTTCCCTCCCCTCTGCTCTACCTACCTTCAGTGTCCAGGGCCAGGTCAGAGTTAATTAATTTTATTTTTCTGTCATTTGCTGGTCTCTCGCTGCAAGACGTCTTCCCTTGTGGCCTCTAAAAGGGAGAAAACAAATCAATGTTTCCCACTGGAGTGATTCTGTTGTGTACTAGCACAGATGACAGCTGAGAGAGCAATAGATGGCCATCAATCACACAGCTCACACACTTTTAAATTTGCCCAGCCTTTTTCTTTACCTATAACTACAGAGGGAATGCAACACTTCAGTGATTACTAGTAATAACGTAATTACAATATTTCTTAGAATATATAACCTCATGTATTACACAGTAATAGTTTAAATATTAAGCTATCCGTTCATACATCTGCACATGGAGGTGACTGAGCGACCAACTGAGTGACCAGCGTGCAGGTTTTACATCAACTTAATAACACAGTAATGAATAACAATTTCCTGATATCTAAGTGCTGTTTATTTGTTATTTGGTCTCGAGTTATACGTAAAAAAAAACGTGTCTCTCACTCACATTGGATTTAATATAAGGCACTTGTTGGTCTTGAATCCCATCCATTCTCCAACGCTAATGCTCTACTTTAATTGATAAGCAATTAGCCAGAATTGTCCGCGGAGTGTGCCGTCCGACCACCCTATATCAAGATGGATTGGGGGAAGAATAAAATGAATGGACCGTCTAAACTTGCCGAGGTAGTCGACCTGAAACAGTTTAATTCATAAAGGTACAAACACCTTCGCAGTGAACTTGTACTACGATTATCCCACTACAAAAGTAAATAATTGACATATTACCTGCATAGCTCTCAATGAGTTGTGTTTACTCACCTGTGTAAAGAGGTAGGCTATGCATAAGCTTGTTTACAAACGGTCCACTTCTAGCTATAGGCTGTGCGCAAGGATGGCGATAAATACTGAGAACAACCACCTAACGTGACCAAAAGCTGTGCTAAATAATACTCTAACGCATGTCGTAAACACAAAATAGAAAATAAAAGAATAGGGACACTCACCTAATTAATATGCGCCGCATTCATTCGCGGGTTTCTGTCTGTAATTAGTAAGAAACAAAAGTCAGCGATGTGAAGCCCACTGCTGATTCTGCCGGATGAAGCTAGCGCACACTCAGCTCTGGTGTTGCTTTCGCGCCGCTTGGCTTCGCCTCCTGGGGCCTCCCATGGAAAAAGAAGGCGCTCCGTTTCCTATTGGTTGTCAGTCTTTCACTGGATCCGATTTCCACCCTTCAATCAGGCACATTTTTAATCATGTGTGTTTAACTTCTAAAGATAACAACTTGTGAAGAACAGTGTCACAACTCTGTGTGTGTGTGTCTGTCTGACTGTGTGTGTGTGTCTCTGTGTGTGTGTGTGTGTGTGTGTGTGTGTGTGTGTGTTTATGTGCTTGCATGCGCATGTCTGTTTTAAACTTTTATCACTTTGCACAATGTTTCTCAAAAATTGGGCTTTTAAAAAGTAACTTATTATACTATTACTTTATGCTACATTTGAAGAAGGAAATAGGTTACCTGTGTACAGAAGCTGTTTTGTTTTGTTTGAGAACATGCTTCTCAAAGCACGTTCTTGATCAAACACACACACATACACACAGTCACATACCCACACAGTCGCATTCACACACAGTCACATACATACACAGTCACATACACACAGTCGCATGCACACACAGTCACATACACACAGTCGCATACACACACAGTCGCATACACACACAGTCGCATACACACACAGTCGCATACACACACAGTCGCATACACACACAGTCACATACACACACAGTCACATACACACACAGTCACATACACACACAGTCACATACACACACAGTCGCATTCACACACAGTCGCATACACACACAGTCACATACACACACAGTCACATACACACACAGTCACATACACACACAGTCACATTCACACACAGTCACATACATACACAGTCACATACATACACAGTCGCATACACACACAGTCGCATACACACACAGTCACATACACACACAGTCACATACACACACAGTCACATACACACACAGTCACATACACACACAGTCACATACACACACAGTCACATACACACACAGTCGCATTCACACACAGTCGCATACACACACAGTCGCATACACACACAGTCGCATACACACACAGTCGCATACACACACAGTCACATACACACACAGTCACATACACACACAGTCACATACACACATACACCTTATGTTCTTCTATTTTCCCTAACCCCTAACCCTAAACCTTACTCCTAACCCTAAACCTAACCACTAACCCCTTACCCTAACCCTAATTGTAACCCTAACCCTAAACCTGACCCCTTAAAATAGCCTTTGTCCTCATGGGGACATGGGAAATGTCCCCACGAGGATTTTTTTCCCTTGTTTTGCTATCCTTGTGATTTTAGGTCCCCACAAGGATAAATAACCAACCAACCCACACACACACACACACACACACACACACACACACACACACACAATCTCTCACACAAACACACGCTCCCTCTGTCCTTCTTTCTCATTCAGAGGCAACACACACAGATGTGAGCACACACACTTTGTGACCATGGAAACAGCATTTTGAAGTGTTTCCAGAGGGACTTGCTAAAGCTGCAGCTCTCCCCTAATGTAAGGGATGCATTGTTGTGTGCCTCAGACCTGCAGAAGGCACTGACCTGTAAGTAAATCACAGGTCACTGGGCAACTGAGGACAGGTTTGTATCACAGTCAATAGTACAGTAACACACAATGAGAGCAGTCTGGTGCTTTACGACAGAAAGATATCACTAACACTCACACCTGACTCCCCCTTTACTAGCTCTGACTTTGCTGATAGCTACTTTATTGAGGAAACATGTACTTACTATGACATGTGGTTGTCCTAGCAAAAAAATAAAATAATAATAATGATAATAAATAATAAATATAATTTAAAAAAAGATACATTTTTTATAAAAAGATTAAATTATTATTATTTTTTTTAAATTGGGTTGTCCTAGCTAGCTATAAATGCACTAAATGAATGCACTAACTCTAAGTTGCTCTGGATAAGCTGTCTGCTAAATACTAAAATGTTAATGTCAAATATAAAAAGCTAATGATTTGGGGGAAATTCGAAACAGTTATTCCTAATATTATACAAATTGGTTATTACATTAATCAAAACACTTGCATGGCTGATGAAAATATCACATAAACACATGTAATGTTCAGTTGAAAGGGTGTTATTTGTCAGTAGAAATCTTGAAGCCGTCCTATGGCCATTATTACATTTAAAAATATATGTTGTATTGATACACACAATGGAAAGGTGCAGTGAAATGTATTGTTTTACAGGGTCAGCCATAGTAGTACGTCACCCCTGGAGCAAATCAGGGCTAAGAGCTTTGCTCAAGGGCACATCGACATGTTTTTCACCTTGTCGGGTCGAGTATTCAAACCAGCGACCATTCGGTTACTGGCATAAAGCTCTGACTGCTAAGCTACCTGATGCCTAAGACATTGATGGGGATAGGAAGTGAATTATCCTGTCACTCCTGTGGAACCCCCCCCGGAGGCCTGAGAAACACAGGTCAAGCGTAGGTGTCCTGTCCATCTGACACCAAGCGAAGAGGTAAACACTAGTGCAACACTCATTTACCTCACCCCTAGAGAGTTAGGAAAACAAGCATTAGCTATGTGTTCCAGTTGATATTTTACATTGGATTGAATTAGTAGCAACACCATGTAGTTACTTTGTGCAGAAGACATTCATTTTGTTATGTATAACATAAGCCTACAGTAAAGATATACATGAGATCATAATGAATGAGGAGTTATGAATGAAATTATGTAATATAATCAAAATTATTTTCATTCTTTTTAAAGTAATATAGGCTAAAGGAAATGATTAGATTTGGTAAGGGACATTTATTTTGAGACTGATCATATATTGATTTAGTTGACTCAAGCAACATGAAAAAAAAGCATGTTACAGGGTCATTGAAGGGTCATCGCAGGGTCAGGGTGCAAACTGTACACAGCACTGTCAAGTGTGACATACCATGAGCCATAAGAAAGTTTGACAGGCATCTCTCATGACTTGAGTGTATCCACTGTATGAATAGCTTTAGAGCAGGTGTAAGAACACTAACAGGATAGCACTTATAACATGTCCTGTCGGTGACAGTCAACCCGTCTCAGGTGACACTGTCCCATTGAGTGCCATTAGGTGTCAACAGGGTCAAAGGTAAAAACACATGTAGGTGAGCATGTCAAACGACAACAACATTTAATTGTTTTCATGTTCTGTTCAGTTTTTGAACAGAACAACACATTGGCGTGATTTACAGAGAAGAGCAATGCTTAATGCAGAAAAATAACATTGTGTACAAAAATACAACTTCACTGTACAAAGCAAACACTGCACTTACAAAGCAAAGTAATGGAAAAGTTGGCGGAACCAAATCTTCCATAGGCAGGATGGCACTTTGAACAGAGACAGAAATCCAATACAGTAATCTTCTATCGTTGAATTGTACTTAGAAAACATGCAGGAATGCATTTCAGTTGAAAACTTGTATCTATTCATGTACTGTTTGGGTGTCATTCATGTGTAACAGATTTGAAGAATTTCAGATAGTGTATGGATCTGATCTGAGTATGGCCTTTCGTTCTGTTTATCTTTGGTAGTATATTATATTGCGGTATGGGTCAGTGGTTTTGGTGTAAACTGGAGGAATGATGTCAATATAATAAAAAGTCACTATAGATTTCTGAAATTAAGAATACAAAATACTGTTCAGGTTAACAATATTAGGCCCTTCTTATGGTTAGTCTTACTTATATGCACATCATGTGCAAGACCAAATAGCCTCTGCAGATATCTAGAGGGAGAATGCAGAGCTTCTTCTTGTCTCGGAATAACCCAGTCATGCAAATTGATTAGACTGATTCTCATGATTGATTCTTCAATTCCAGCTCAGGTACGTCAATAGTCATTTCACATTTGGACTTGAGTTCTAATTGGTTAATGTATGCATGTATGAGTGATGTATTGTAAACATGCTCAATGGCAAACAGCTGAAAAAGACTGAACAAATCAATAACCCAAGGAGGTCAAAACCTGCTGTGGAGTCTTGACTGTGATAATTGTACTACGTGGTGTACTCAATTCTATTCTTTGAAAGGTTTTCCTATAATAATAGTTAAGTGTATAAACCTTTGAGCAATATTATATCTTAAAAATACCTGAGTACCTGCCCTTGAAAAACAGGACTCCCTGACCACAAAAGGTTGATTTCAGGTTGATATGATTTCATATAGCGTGACAGAAAGGCAGTACTTAAACCCTGACAAAGTGTTTTACTTCCAAAAGGACCAACGGGGTACAATTCCACATTCAAAAATTGATCTTGGTTATCCATGCGACTCAAGATGTGCACAGCACAATTAGAAGAAATTGTCTGGATATCCCGTGCAATATAGAATATAAAAGTGTGTATGTCATGTGACATGTGCATGCATTTGTTACCAATGAATATTCCTTAATTGGTCTATGAGCCTTAATGGAAATAGTTTCTATGATCCAGCTGCAAGACATTTGAGCAATAACCCGTCAAACATGTTTTGCGGGAAACCTAACAGAGCCTTTGAGATTCTTAAATTCCTTCTCTGATAAAGTCAACATTGAAGAGATAGTCAGTGCCCGAAGAAATGCGAAGCAAATAACCTGAAACTTTACCTTAGACCAAATGCTTATAGTATATGTTAACTCAATGTCATCACTGTCCTTATGCACCCTGAAAGATATGTTCACCTCATAAACAGTAATCCAATGTCCATCATGCATTGGGGTGTTCAAATGCAAACACATTCAAAACATTGATGCAGCATAAATCAATACCTTATCATACAAATGATTTTCAATGATTGACCGAAATGTGTCGCTTCCTTCAAAGGACTTGATCCGCATGGCACGTTGCACAAGACCACTTTAAAAATGACATTTAGAAAAAAAACATGCCATTGTAACAGTATAAAGTTGAAATCTGGAAAGGTAAACAACTGTTCCAGAGGGACAATACCACTGTGTTGGCATTGTGGAGTGGCACCGCATCACGAACCAAACCCTCTGTCCTTGTAGTTTCTCACTCTAAATAAGTAAGGGGGGCACTGACATTTCCATGGCAGAAGTAGCATGCACAGCTACAGTAGGCTAATGAATGGAGCTAGGCTAACAAATTGGAATCCTAGCATCATAACCTAGAAACCCAAATGGAGCTAGGCTAACAAATTAGCATTCTGGCATCAAACCTAGCGACCTCCATGGGTAAGACGGCTTGATTCTCTGGAGAAGAGGCCGAAGGCTAAGTCTCTCTCTCTCAGTCTTTGCTCTCGCTGCATGTTCGTCGGATCACAGAGGAGAAGAAGCTGTTGCCTTGTGGGGGACCCATCAACATCGGGGCCTGGTTCTTATGCACTATTTCAATCTGGTGTGGACAGAGAGGGAGGGAAACAGGACAGAGTTACATGGTGGTATGCTATGGTTGGGTGAATGCTTTCATAACATGGAGCACATGGACCCACTGAACATCCCTGTACACTGAACAGCGAGGGAGGTCATGGCCTGTGTAATAATGTAATCATGCCATTCCAATAAGCGACCACAGAGAAAAGCTTGATGCTTGAATTCTATGAGTATTGGACGCTATTAATATTTCAGAAGAAGAAAAAGTGAAACTACCACAGATCAATGAAATGGTAAATATCAACCATCAAGGTATGCCCTGACCTGGACGTAGCTCATTATACTATAGCCCTCGCAGTACAAACAAGAATAATGAGCAAGGTGAACAGTATCACCAGCATAAAAGAAACCCTTCTACTTCAAAGAGAAGCATGCCATTCATCGTTCATGAACTCTAACACTGTAGTGGTCGCTATTGTGCGTGGGCTTGATGTGCAAATCATATTCAACATGACTGAACTGAATGTTACTGGAGTATCATTTAATTGACACATTAACCTTTCCATGAGAATTGAGGTCAAAAAAAAGGTTCAGCACAAAATAAGGACTTGAAAGAGAAGCTGGCCGTGTTTGAAAGCTTAAAGGACTATAAGAGTTTGTATTTTATGGTAAAGAAATTGATACTAATTTTCAAATAGATTAATTAAAGGGGCAATCTGCAAAGCACAACAAAGGGGCGACCCTACCACTGTTTTGGTAAATAGCTGAGGGATGGGTCTGGAGAATGTAACCAAACAAAGCTGTCAATACTGGGACTGACCATCCATTAGATCAAAATGATAGTTTTAACCATGTTTTAAAGCTACACAGTCAGTGTTTGTTCCCAATTGAATGGTTTACAAACAATGGAGTAAAACAAACGTATATTTTGGGTTCTGATGGTGTACAACAGTTAAACTAAGATAATTAAGGAATTTATAAGTTATAGTCGTCAATAATCAATGGTTATATATACTTTAAAAAAAATGTATGGCCCTTTAAAGGTGATGCCAGTGTACAATAGCGATGTAGTAATACAAGTTATAAGTGCAAATGAATGGGGTTAATTATCTTATGTATGCAAGACATGATTTGCATAACTGTTGTTGCTAATAATTAGTTGGATAACATCCCATTTGAATGAACTTTTAACAGGTTGACCGATTCAAAATTCAGCATCGAGACATCTGTAACTCACCATGGAAATCACCCAACACACAATTATGTGTTGTCAGAGCCTGACTTTGATTTGTGGAGTTTTGCCAACAGACACAAGTGCACTTCTAAACTACTTGTTTTGTCATGCACTAGATTCTCCCATAATGACTGAAAGATCTGTATGTAAATTCTGGCTCCACTTCATCTGTGATGCTGTCAGAGGAGTCACATTGTAATTAAAAGCAAACACTGGTTTAATCAGCACAAATTGAGCCATTTCATTTTGAAAAGTGAACAAAATGTCTAACAAAACAAACACTCCTACTTGTGCAGGGGAGTAGTTTGAGGGACCAGGTGAATACATTCAAACAAAGGTCTGTGTTATTACATATCAGTTAGGATAAATTACAAATATTTAAAACAATGCAACTTCACTCTCAAGAACTTCTGCCGGGGTACTTTAAAGCATTAATATCTTATGTGGGAACATAGAGACAATTAGAACTGCATTAGAAATGCATTAATACCAGAACATTGACATGACTTACAGTACAGGGAGTCTGCATCCAGGGCTCTCCATCAATCTGCATGGGGAGGGCTTTGGTGGTCCTGACAACGACAAACAAAAATCCATCTTAAAACATTATTCTTGACTTCTGTTATGTCTTCCATCTAGATTGTTTCGATGTTGTTAACAGTGTTCAAAAAGGCAGAATGTTGACTGGATGGGATTAAAGAAGGTGACTGTGGTCAGACAGTGATCAGTGGTTGTGGTCAAGGGGTACTGACCTGATGGTGACCGAGGAGCACTGGGCCAGGCGTCTTCCTGCGCTCCTCAGGCCGATGTGGATCTGTCCCATCGCCATGGCTCCCTCCAGACCCACCACCTCCAACAGCTGGTCTGACGGGTCTACAGACACAGAGACGCAATTACACATAGAACTCAGACCATCTCTCCACCATCCTGTCGAGCTGAGCAGTTTGAATTGATCCTAAATCAAGCCATTGGGTAACTCTGGAATCCGTGCATCTTGAGTAAGAAGAAGAAGAAGGAGAAGGAGAAGGAGAAGGAGGAGAAGAAAGATGGTGAGAACAGGAGGGATAAAAGAGGCAAAAAGGAAGCGTGCTTCATTTTCAAGGTGCACAGTTTGTCTTCCGCTCTCTGAAGCCTGAATATTCACTGTTGAAAGGGGAAAAAAGCAACAAGAACAACAACCAGCAGCCATAAACAAAACACCTATTAATTAGATTGCGCCGGCAATGCAAAGCAATCTTGTCTTCCTATAATTATTAATTTATTTTCTGTTTTGAAGTTATGAGCATTGATTTTGCCCCTGCTGGAAGCCCAGTGTCGCGCTGAGCCCATCTGTTTCAGCGGGCCTGTTACTCCTCCTACTCTCAGACTACTCACCCCTCCGCAAATTAAACCCTGTTGGGAGTGCAGAGAGACACTAATTGAAACTAAGACCCATTTTAGGGACTTGGTGGGTATGGTAGAACAAACTAGCATGCTGTCATTGATCGTGCTACTGTATGGTGCTGTTGCTAATGCTAGGTTGCTGCTGCTAAGGCCAGGCTGATGTTCAGGGCTTCTAAGATGTTTGAGTGATGCCTTAGATACAGTATATAAATCAACCATATTTGCATTTCTATTGATGTTACTGTTGAGGGGTAGTGTCCAGCTGTCACTATAACAACAGGCTGGGTGGGCACCCTCTGTGTTAAATTGTGAATGGAGAGCTTGCCCTGCCATGAGAGCTAAAAAGAGAGTTTGTGTGCGTTCGCACGTGCATGCTTGTGTGAGAATACATGTGTGTATGTGTGTGTTTATGCCTGCATACCTGTGTGTGTGTGTGTGTGTGTGTTTATGCCTGCATACCTGTGTGTGTGTGTGTGTGTGTGTGTGTGTGTGTGTGTGTGTGTGTGTGTGTGTGTGTGTGTGTGTGTGTGTGTGTGTATGACTCCATGCCTATGTGTGTGTGTGTACACAACGTGCTAGCCCCCTGTCACTGGGCCCTCCCTCCCAGCATGCCTTCTCACGTTAGCGCTGCTGGCTCACACAGCCCCTGGCTGACACGTATGATGGACAGCGTCACCACGGCGATGGATAAACGTGTAGTGATTCCTAGTTGCCCGGAGCTACACACAGGTCATATAGTATACCCCAGAGTGCTTACTGTGGGCAAGGCCAGGAGCGTGCTCTGCTCTCAGCAACCAAGGTCAGGGCAGGGAGATCGTCAATGGACATAAGGCTTCATGATTTTGCCTATGTTTGAAAATAGCAAATGATTGGTATATGATTAGTCTAAACAGTGGTGGTTGTATTAGTATTTTCATGAGGCTACTTCAGTTGTTTAAGTATAAGCCGTTGGGGGAGGGGTGCGGGACTAAACTAACATTTGGAATTATTTTTAGATGGCCATACCATGGATCATGTAGCTATTTGATTTAGAATTTAATCCCCCCAAAATAAAATAAAATAATTTGAGAAAATATTGAATATTGCCTTTACTACTATAGTCCATAGAAATGCATTGAATAACACATTCATGAACTTGCTAAATTCTATTTTTTTGTGGCACAAAACTACCTCCATATTTCCATTAGTTTGTACTTCAGATGAGTCCCGTGACACTTGTGGAGGTCGTAGAGCAAAATGGAGAACATCGCGTTGATGAGACTCTCACTTTTCCATAGTGGGGTCATATTAGTTTTGTAGGCCAAACTGTTCGGGACACTACATATGTTTTCTTGAGAAGACCGATTTTCGGGATGTCCCATGGTCTGACAAACACTGCTGTAGCTCTGCCACCTTCCAAGGCTGACATAGGCGGATGAGGTGGATTGAGACACAACCATGCAAAAAAAGTGATAGCTTTAGCTTAAACTGACGGATTTTGATGGGGATTTTATGATTATGTTACTTAGATTGAGGCAAAGGTGAGTCAATAGACACTTAAGGATGAATGAATGCCTGTATAATACTATCTGACTGTTACAACCAGTGCAGTGCCCGTTTAATAATAGTGATGGATGCGTAACTATAGCCTGGTCTGTAGTCTATAGTCATGGAAGAAAGAACAGACTCCAGTTTTCCCTGATTTGAAAAGGGTGAGCTCAGAGGCATTGGTTGCACGTGTCAGACGAGAGAGACCGATTAAAGATTCATTTTTCTTTCTTCTTTTCAAGTGATTTTTTTTAAAAAGGGCAACACTAGTTACACCAGCACTTCCGGACAGGTTTCTCTAACTCAGAGCCATGTAAATATATGGCTCTGCTCTCACTTATCTGTCTACTACATTCTGGTCAAGTGTTATTGGTTGAGAGTTGGTCATAGCGGAGAGGTTTTGGAACATATCATCAAGCTTTGTACTCTGAGAGAAGACCGTCATCCACTCATCATGCAGTGTTTAAAGGGGTAAAGGTGGAGGGTGAAGTGGAAACATAGATCTTGCAAAAATAAAAACTTTGTTAGTGTTGAGCGATTAGTGATTTTTGAGGTCGGTTCAGTTTCGGTTCAATTACAAAAAAATGATTGGTTTAGATGGTTTTTTTTCTCACATTAAATGCATCCTGCCTGTTTGGCCCTGTCCGGGGGTATCATCGGATGGGGCCACAGTGTCTTCTGATCCCTCCTGTCTCAGCCTCCAGTATTTATGCTGCAGTAGTTTATGTGTCGGGGGGGCTAGGGTCAGTCTGTTACATCTGGAGTATTTCTCTTGTCTTATCCGGTGTCCTGTGTGTATTTAAATATGCTCTCTCTAATTCTCTCTTTCTCTCTTTCTGTCTTTCTCTCGGAGGACCTGAGCCCTAGGACCATGCCTCAGGACTACCTGGTATGATGACTCCTTGCTGTCCCCAGTCCACCTGGCCGTGCTGCTGCTCCAGTTTCAACTGTTCTGCCTGCGGCTATGGAACCCTGACCTGTTCACCGGACGTGCTTGTTGCACCCTCGACAACTACTATGATTATTATTATTTGACCATGCTGGTCATTTATGAACATTTTAACATTTTAACATTTTGACCATGTTCTGTTATAATATACACCCTGCACAGCCAGAAGAGGACTGGCCACCCCTCATAGCCTGGTTCCTCTCTAGGTTTCTTCCTAGGTTTTTGGCCTTTCTAGGGAGTTTTTCCTAGGGAGTTTTTCCTAGCCACTGTGCTTCTTTCACATGCTTTGCTTGCTGTTTGGGGTTTTAGGCTGGGTTTCTGTACAGCACTTTGAGAATATCAGCTGATGTACGAAGGGCTATATAAAAATAAATTTGATTTGAAATTTGATTTGATTATGAAATAATGACATTAAAATGATTTTAGAGCTTTTTAATGGAAATTCCAAAGCCAAAAATAGTGAACATTCAATCGCCAAAACATTGAAAATATTCCATTGTCTCTGTCAGGTCCACACTGGGTAGACATCAATAGAAACATAGAAATGTACTATGAAATAATACAATATTTCAGTTGTGTATATTACTTAATTTTTACTTGATTGCTTTATTATTTTTCATTCCTTAAAATCATCATCTCATCTCTGCTCTGGCAGTAGAAGCCATAATGTACTGTCTGTAGTCATCCTATTTAGCTAGGCTACCCTGCATAAGTATGCTGCAGAGCTGTCTGAAGAAATCATTTTACTAGTTCTTCAAAGTAGATAAGGCATACTTTCACAAACTGTCTCTATCTCTATCACTCGTAGTAGTGTTGTGTACATTCCATTCTCATGTGGTTCATGTGGTCTCTGTGTATCTAAGCTAATGTAGCAGGCATAAAAGTGTATCCATCTCTGTCTGAGCCAGAAAGAACAGGCGCAATAGATTATGGTCATTGTAGTTAATTGCCATGTTTCTGCACTGAACTAGGTTAAATATTTGCTTAATGAAAACTACAACTCCCTTCAGCGTCCAACATAGTTCTTGACTTGATTTCTCTCATGAATAATTTGATTTAGCTTTCAGAAAACTTCACATGGGCTCACAAAAAAACAGAACTAAATGGAATTCAAGTAATTGAACTGAAGTTCGGTCAATTAGTTGTTTAATAACTGGAGGGGAAATGATTTTGGTTAATTGCTTAGCACTACAACCAGTCCTTGTAGATAAATGGAAAATACAGTCATACAAATAATACAAATTTAGTTTTACACTCATAGTGGTTTCAAAACAATCTGTTTTAAAAGAGGGGACCGAATAAAGACCAAATCGTTCCTGATTGCACATCAACATCACTTGATGTTACAGATGTTACAGTGGCTTACACACACAGCCAAGTACTATATTAGGCAGCCCACGCCTCATAATCGAGTTGTCACAGTGCACGATTAGTCCCAGCATCCTTGTCATTGTCAAATACCTGTCCAGGGCAGTCTCTACTCCACTGACAACATGCAGAGTGACAGAGAGGGAGTGGGTGAACGACGTTGAGACCACCTTTAGAATCTCCATGGTACATGTCTCAGGGCATCAGTCCCCCCCCCCCATTACTACTCCCCTCTGTCCCCATTCTAAATAATTCACCCATAGCCATTCCCTTCCACCTGAGGGGCTTGTCTCCTGGCGTCAACAGCGGGATGACTTAACAGCTCCAGAAAGGTCAGTCGTTTTTTCCCCCCAGTTTGATCCGCACTTCGCACTCTGTGCTCTGGGTACGTGTACAGCCCCCAGTCCCCACGACCCCCAACCCCACCACAGCCCCCCAGGCTAATGCACTCGGTGTTTATGGGCCCCTCTAATACTCCATTCTCTGATCTGACAAGTTGGGCCTCTCATCTTGAGCACACCTTCAGCAAGGGCAACCAGCAACCAGCACTCACTCACTGGCCACTAAGTGCCTTTTCAGGTTCAGGCTGAGGGTTAGGATAAAACAAAAAAAATCCTTTGCACCAAATCAAATGATTTTTGGGTGAATTAATGGAAGGGAGGGACTACTGTAGTGTATTGATGGGGTGGGAATTGATCATCTCCGACCACCACTACCATCTTAACCCATCTTGCCAAAGCTGTCATTTCTAAGGCTATGTCCATTGCCTTTCTCCCAGTCTATAAGAGTAGAACTCAGTGAAATGGATGATGTCCTAGGTTATTAGAAAGAACATGCATGATCCAAATGGGTGCATTCATCAGTGCTTGACTCGTATTGACTGAAATTAAAGAGCAGGGGGAATCTCCTCGATACTCCACTGTTGGCGAAGCACACAGGCAGATAATGGATTTGGTACTTTGATTTTAACTGAGGAGGATACATCCCAGAATATGTAGTCAATGGGTTGCCTATTATACAGTGCAGTGTACATCGCAGTGGTACTAATTCATGAAAACATCCTTGGTATGATTGCACATTTGACAATGAAAAATGGTCACATACCCAGTCTTGTGTGATTTGACTTTCACTATGCACTGTATGAATCTGATTTGGTTGATCTATGATCTAATCAAGCCTGGACATAATACACCAGCAAAATACTACCACATTCTACAGATGTAGAATCTTAATTTGATCACTCTTTTGTTGCTGAGAATCTTCCTGCGATGCAGCAAAGGCAGATTAGTTTAGTGATTTACATAAATTCACTGAAAACCCGCACTAAAACACGGTTGTATTGACAGCATAGCACTTTTCATGTGGCCGACTTTTGTCCAGCTAATAGCCTAACCACCAATCAAGCAACATTATGGACTAAACGTTTAAATCCTGTAAAATACTGTACACCTGATACAAACACCTTGATCACAGCTACAGCATCATCTGGACATGTGTGTAACAAAAGTTTAACACTCACCATTTCTGTCAAGCGGTCTACACATACAATTTGATGATATGTTTAATGAATCCAAAGCACGCACCTCACAGAACTCACTGCAACTGTCTCTGCAATGTAATGCTGCATAGCAAATGCAGCGTTCCTTTGGAAATGAATGTACTTATGGTGTACCAAAACGCGATAACGCTGTCGCTGTGATCAAGGTGTAAGTAGTAGCCCTAGTCCACTGTGATTTGCACTTCCCTCATTATGCTGCTCCATGTGAGGACAACCCTCTACACTGTATTGCCTAAGAAGGCGATAAATGTTTTGACAGTAACTTAACCAGTGACTAAGGTGATCATCCACAAACTGGACATGAGTAGACAGTTTACCAGTTTACTGGCTGACCTTAACTCCTCCTAAACAATAATCTGTGTTAATTCAAAGATTCTCCTTGATGGGCTTCCCATCTGACATATTTATGTATTCAGTGCCCATAAAGGCAGCAGAATTCACACTGAGATCCCTCAGTCTGCTCCTATTAGGCCTGGTTGTCCACTTCTACCTACACAAGCCATTACCAGTCAAGTGACAGTGCGAAACAGTGACATTAAACCGCACCCCTTCATCCCAAACCAAATCTAAGTACTGTGATTCAACTTGTCATTGGTGAAATATTCATACCAGCGCCAGGGGAAACTTTGTCCCAAAGTTTGTCTCTGATCTGTCTAATGTGAGCTTGGACAAGGTCTTGCCTCTTAGTGTCACAGGTTATTAGGAGAAAGGCTATTCTATGCTAACCAATCTATACACAAAATGGCAGCCGATCAGACATTGAGTTGTAGCATTTCAAGCCTGTTATCCTGTGTATGTTTGGTTGTACTACTGATCTGTAAGAGGCATACCTGAATATGAGCAAGCCTTTGACATTTTAAAAGACCTTAAAGGACCTATGTAAAATACCCCCAAGTAAAATAAATGTGACAATGTGAACAATGTTTCCTCAAAGTTGGAATTGCAATGAATACATTTCAAATTCACCAGCATCCATCATTACGATAGCTACCTTGGACAGCAAATTGAAGCTCTTTGGGGTCCAGCACTGTTGTCCTCTTATCCTGGGTCTTCTTCCCTCCCCGGCGGTTGCTCCGCCTTTTCCTGCTCTCACCCCACAGGTTGGAGCCGCCATGCATGCTGGGAATGTTTAAAATGGCGATGCCTTCCAAAGAGATACTGTCTAGGTCCAGAGTGATGCCATCGCACTTTACAAAGGACAAGGGTCAGGAAAGAAAGCGAGAGAGAGAGAGAGGGAAAATGGAGGGAGCAAGAGAGAGAGGGATTACATCATATCAATAATCAAAGTGTTCCTCTTGAAACATTTGTGTAGCAATAAAATAACGTTAAGTAGATCATGCTAATTATGCTTCTCAGTGAGGTGTTATCAAAACTTTACCACGCTCATCTGACAGCGTTCATTGCTGAGTGATGATCAACAGTTTATGTCGAAGCCATTTGATCTTTGACAAGCTGGAAATGTCCACCAGAAGGGGACCTGCCACCAGCCATGACTCCTAACAACCTTATACAAGTACGGCATCCATATTAGGAATACCCTCAGTTGCCAGCTGTATAATAACAGGCCACTTCTCTGTCCTCTCTCTCAGTGGAGTTTAAATACATGGCCTGTATTCCACAACGAACCTGCTCCCCTTCACTACCATACTAAGTAGCCATCCACGGCTAATTAATGAAGACCTCTGCCACCGCTGATGGCTCTGAGGAGGGGGAGATGGATCAGATAGACACCACCTTCATTATCCCTCAATATCACACACAGCAGGGCCGTGCCGGGATAATTACCTGTGTGTTGGGCTGAGTATCCGTTAGGGGAGTGGGAGGGGGAGAGGGGAGGCCTCCCTCCCTCCTCAACACTTCCAGACTGAAATTGGTACAAATGGAAGGCTATTTGTGGATCAGGAGGTGGCTGGTGCTCAGTGTCTTAAAATGGTGTGCACTAGATTAGAGGCATTATTCTTTCTCCCAGGGAGATTGGACCTAGGTGTTTTACTTTTTGCTTCTTGTTCTCACTGCATTGTGTCTGCTTTCAAAAGACTTCATTTTGCATGTTGACAGTAGGTGTTGTTGTTGCAGAGAACAGTACAAGTGAGAGTAGTTTATGTTGAATTATTGCTTATTCATTACACAGTAGTGCAATTAAAAGGTGACAAGTCATAGCATTAAATGGCATAAAAATACTTAGTCCCAATCTCCCAAAATTGAAAGCAGGCAGTTGTATTTACCTCAACCTCCAGAAAGTCGTGGAGCTTCTTACATGTGGCCGAGAAGGTCTCAGAAGTGCCAAACTCAAAGTACCACAGCTTATTCTTTGTTCTGAAAAACAAGACAACAAGAAGTGTAAGGGGACTAGGAGGAAACAAAAATCTATCTCTCCCCACATCAAAATCTACTGCCATACAGTCAGTAATACAAAAAGTGGATGAAGTGATTTCCCTCTCTCTCCTCGCAATTTCTCACTTTTAGTTAGTCTGGGTTTTATGGAATAGCTCTCTGTCTATAATAGCTTTGATTCATGTACAGTTTGTCAGAAATGTATTTATTTCAGACTTTTCAGAATTGACTTGGAAGTATTCTCCACCATTGTTTATCAACCAAAAAAAAATCTAATAATAAAAAAAGTTTTATTGTCACATACACAGGAGAGGTGCAGTGAAATGTGTTGTTTTACAGGGTCTGCCATAGTAGTACGGCGCCCATGGAGCAAATTAGGGTTAAGTGCCTTGCTCAAGGGCACATCGACAGATTTTTCACCTTGTTGCCTTGGGTATTCAAATCAACAACCTTTCGGTTACTGGCCCAGCACTCTAACCGCTAGGCTACCTGCTGCCTTATAACCCGCTACCGCGAATACCATCCACTATATTTTGAGAATTTCAAATACATTTAATATTGGATTTAAAACATATTCACAAAATCCAATCTCCAAAAACATACAACGTCATTCATTAATCCTAATGTCTCACACACGTAGAAGCCCAAAGACTAACGTAAAGCCGATTAACCACTAGAGTATGTGGGGTGGGTACCTAGCATTAAAACACAGCAAGGGGTGAGAGAGGGTAATCTAACTGGACCTTCAATTAACTGAGGACTGGGGTGCTGCTCCCCTGGTTCATAGGGACACATCCCAGAGCTAAGCCTGATGATCAATGACCCTGACAGTTAGAGTCACCATCTGTCTTTATAACAGTGTGATACTCTGTATAGAGCCTGTATGCTTTTACTTTACTGAGCCCGGCTTGTATTTATTATAAGCGTCTCAGAGCAGGAGTGCAGATCTAGGATCTGGTCCCCACTGTCCATTCATTACAAATTAAAAGGTCAAACTGATCCTAGACCAACACTCCTACTCTGAGATGCTTTATGAATACTGTCCCAGACGTTAATCTGAAGATTGATGCAGAATGTAGGCTACACCTTAAGACAGAGCAAGCTGTAAAACCAAGCAAATAGAAACTCTGAAATACTCCACGTGGACCGCTGAGTGAGAATGGATAACTGTAGGCCTAATACCCAAAGGGAAATGATCATACAGAACAGAGAACAAAAATCTCTATGAAGAAAGGATTTCTTATAGACTCTCCAGGCTTAAAAGGCCTACAAGGTGAATCAATATTACTAAACGCTCTGGTAACCACAGTTTGGCCAGCAAAGATTACTTGTCTCAACTTATGCACTCTGCCCATAGAGTTCGTGAGCCTTGAAAGATTCATAATAACTCACAGCTCATCCCCCTTTGAGCAAGAATTAAGTGGGGAAAGAAGATATCTATCAACATGTGTTAAGAAAGATGTTCAAACCTCCTTAGCCTGGCAAAAACAGATGGAGCAGTCTTTGAATGAGGAATATTAGCTACTCTTTGTAGATTCTGTACTGTACATGTAGTACACATTGGAGTTCAGTTTAATAAGTGAATTTATTGAGGCATTAATCAACCTCAGGAGGCTGAAGGAATTTGGCTTGTCATCTAAAAACCTCACAATTTTTGGGGGGCAAGTCGGTTAGGACATCTACTTTGCACATGACACAAGTAATATTTCCAAAAATTGTTTACAGACAGATCACTTCACTTATAATTCAATGTATCGCAATTCCAGTGGGTCAGAAGTTTACATCACTAAGTTGACTGTGCCTTTAAACACCTAGGACAATTCCAGAAAACTATGTCATGGCGAAAAGTGCAAATCAATCCTAGAACAACAGCAAAGGACCTTGTGAAGATGCTGGAGGAAACAGGAACAAAAGTATCTTTATCCACAGTAAAATAATTCCTATGTCAACATAACCTGAAAGGCCGCTCAGCAAGGAAGAAGCCACTGCTCCAAAACCTCCATAAAAAGCCAGACTACGGTTTGCAACTGCACATGGCGACAAAGGTTGTACTTTTTGGAGAAATGTCCTCTGGTCTGATGAAACAAAAATAGAACTGTTTGGCCATAATGACCATCGTTATGTTTGGAGGAAAAAGGGGGAAGCTTGCAAGCCGAAGAACACCATCCCAACCGTGAAGCAGAGTGGTGGCAGCATCATGTTGTGGGGGTGCTTTGCTGCAGGAGGGACTGGTGCACTTCACAAAATAGATGGCATCATGAGGTAGGAAAATTATGTGGATATATTGAAGCAACATCTCAAGACATCAGTCAGGAAGTTAAAGCTTGGTCGCAAATGGGTCTTCCAAATGGACAATGACCTCAAGCATACTTCCAAAGTTGTGTCAAAATGGCTTAAGTACAACAAAGTCAAGGTATTGGAGTGGCCGTCACAAAGCCCTGACCTCAATCCTATAGAATATTTGTGGGCAGAACTGAAAAAGTGTGCGCAAGCAAGGAGGCCTACAAACCTGACTCAGTTACACCAGCTCTGTCAGGAGGAATGGGCCAAAATTCACCCAATTTATTGTGGGAAGCATGTGGAAGGCTACCCGAAATGTTTGACCCAAGTTAACCAATTTAAAGGCAATGCTACCAAATACTAATTGAGTGTACGTAAACGTCTGACCCACTGGGAATGTGATGAAAGAAATAAAAGCAGAAATAAATCATTCTCTCTACTATTATTCTGACATTTCACATTCTTAAAATAAAGAGGTGATCCTAACAGACCTGAGACAGGGAAGTTTTACTAGGTTTAAATGTCAGGAATTGTGAAAAACTGAGTTTAAATGTATTTGGCTAAGGTGTATGTAATTTTCCGACTTCAACTGTATATATTCTTATTCCATTCCATTCCTTATTCCATTAGGTAGTTGTTGTGGAATTGTTAGATATTGCTTGTTAGATATTGCTTCACTGTCGGAACTAGAAGCACAAGCATTTCGCAACAGTCGCAATAACATCTACTAACCATGTGTATGTGACCAATAACATCTGATTTAATTTGATGGTGGACTGAATGCTGCTCTAACATTCATAGCATCACATCCCATCCATATAGAGAAGGTTTATGAGCACCAATGTCTCTTTCCTGCTAAACGCTTGACTTTCTTTAGAGATTTCTTTGAAGCACAACTCACAGCCATTGGTTAATTTAGCCAGAGACCCCAACAGATGATTTATCATCATGGGGGCTTTCGCGAGAGAGAGAAAAACAACCTTACTTCAGTGCTGACATGCAGAACTGAATGCAATAAAAAATGGCCTTGTTTTCGCTGGAATCAAACCCTTACTAGCGGGATGTATTAGTGTAAGCAGAGTAACAATCACTAAATTATTGATTTCCTCATTAGGAGTTTTGTCAGGACCATTTAGCCGCTTTATAAATTAGCTTTCATTAGCCACTTGCAGGATAGCCCGGCTCGATGTTGATTTATAATGTGCAAGATGGTCAATAGGTGCGGGAAGAGAGGAGTAAGGAGAGAAAAGGAGAGCAAAAGAGAGAGCGAGAGAGAGAGAGAGAGAGAGAGAGAGACAGTGGGGGGAGACATGGGGCATGCTGAGAGGGCCTACTACACAATAACACATCTAGTATCTCTCAAACAGGACTTCCAACAGCTGCCCTGGGCTCCATGTGCAAACCTCACCATAAATCTGTGTGCTTAGCAGATCTGGGTTAAAATATTCTCTGAAATCATTTGAAATACTCAATTTGTGCTTGATTGAACTTGCCTGTTGCAATGTACTAATAGAAAAGTCCCAAAAGTGCCCCCCCCCCCCCCCCCCCCCCCCCCGACCTAGGCTAAAGCAAATGCGCAATGTAGGCTACTTCAAATACTATTTGAACCCAGGTCTGGTTCCCTCTCATGAGAAACTTGTCTATGGCAGCCGAGAACGAAAACACACTCCTGTTGTAGACAAAACACAAATACAGACGTGAGCATAATTTGCAAGAAAACAAATGCGGTGGCCTATTCACGAGTCTATTCAAAAACAAAGCAACTTGTGGTGTGACTGAAACTAAACGATGTGCAGTCTTTACACCTGCAGTGAGCTGTTGGACAAATAATTTTTTTGTTTGTTTGTTTTTGTTATTTTCAAGAGGCTCTCGCACATCTGAAGCACTGCGACCTTTAAGACACAGGGGAACTACCCAGGTCTCCAAGCAGCTGTATTATTTGGTTGCCAGGCGGAAAGTTTCTCTCTGTTCACATGAGAGGCAAACTCAAGAGGCTATTATTCTCCTCTGACGTACACTACCTTTTTGTACAGTGCACCACATATCATCACAGTAATAGGCTTAATACAGCATGTCTAAACACATAACATACAGTACACACAGCACATACAGTACAATATAACCAAAACCAAACACAGCACTTTCTAGAGAGTCTCAAGTTGACTTTGTAGTAGTTCAAAATGGGAATAGACAGCTGACATCTGAATGTCCTGTTGTCATTTATTTAACTAGGCAAGTCAGTTAAGAACAAATTCTTATTTTCAATGACAGCCTAGGAACAGTGGGTTAACTGCCTTATTCAGGTGCAGAACAACAGATTTTTACCTTGTCAGCTCGGGGATTCGATCTTGCAACCTTTCGGTTAAAAGTCCAACGCTCTAACCACTAGGCTACCTGTTTGTTCCTTCCACTTAACGTAGGATGTCTAAAACACGTGTAAAATATACAGTAGTTTACGCAGCAAATTCACTCTTATAGTACAATATCAAGGTTATATTTTACTGTAACCAAAACCAAAACGCAGCACTTTGTCGTCCTCAAGTCTACTGAATGTAGTTAAACAAGGGAATAGATAAAGTCAAAATCAACATATACTACTACAGCATTGACTTCTTTACAGTACAATATAACCAAAACCAAAACGCAGCACTTTGTCGTCTACAACTTTGTGTAGTAGTTAAACACGGGAATAAATGGAATTGATAGAGTCGACATCTGACTGTCCTGTCGATTCCCTCCACTTAACCTAACAAGAGAGCCATGGCAACAAATCACAGCCTTATCTCCCTGCTCATTAGATAATTAGGAGCATCCCATTGGCCCCATCGGATTCCCATTCTTTATGTGCTGATAGACTGGCGCTCAGCACCATGATCTGAAACACAGCTGGGACAGGGAGAAGCTCCAATGAGATGGCCATTGAGGATCAATGGAGAATCAACTGAAAATGATCGTCTGAACAACGTTTAATGTGGGTCAAGAGATTTGACTTTGCAATAAAAGTGAATATAAAAGTATTTCATTAACCAGAGTGTGTCCATAATATCATAACTTATAATATATCGCAAATGTAAGTTCATTTTGAAGATTAGATAAAAAAAGAAAGGTACTTTTTCCACCACTGAGTGCACGAGAGGCAATTTGTAGCTACAACTGCAATGTCAAAGACAACAGTGTCTCAGGTTTCACCAACCACTGAACCAAGCAGTTCCCTGCGCAGGCTTAACACGGTATTATGCCCCTGTTCTCTCCTCATCAGTCAACTCATCTACTTTATAAACCCCTGTCTCGTCACTGTATTAAAACGTGTCAAAGGCAAACAAGCTTCAGTGTAGCATGGCTAGGCTATCCCCAGGCCACAGCACCTTTTAATACTCTTTAATGCTCTTTCTACTGTCCACTGTTAGCATGAGGCACAGAGCCATTGATTTTTCCCTCTGACACTTAATCTAAGCCCCTGTGATCTATGACCTTATTTTCACACTAATTTATTTTTGATCAGAGGTGATAAATATCACATTGACATAACCAACTCTTTGTGCATTGCATCAATGCACTGTTTTGTTTAACATGACACCGCCCCGAGTGCTACAACTCTGACTGGCAGCTTGAAAAATGGCCTGTGTTGTGTTGTCTCCCCTTTCTTAAAGAGATATGCCAAATAAAACAGTACAATGAATGGGTTTGTTTGAACTACAAGAAAATGATCCCTGGGTGTATTCATAATATCAGTATCATCCCAGCAAACCAAAATTGTTCTCATAACACAAAAACTGTTCAGTCTTGCTGATGATTATACAATGTTTGTATAAAACATTCACCTGATGTTGCAAGATCGTTCCCAGAACACATTTAGTCTGTTCTTTAAAGGTTCCCAGAATGTTTCATTAAATTGTCGGAACATTGTGGGGATATCACAAGGTTCCCAAAACACTAAAACTGTCCAGTTGTGCTGACATTCAGATAATGTTTGTATCAGGGTGCACAAAACATTCCTTTGATGTTGCAAGAATGTTGACAGAACACCGTTTGAGTTCTTTAAAGGTACCCAGAACATTTAATTAGCTTATGGGAACAGTGTGGGTACAAGATATGATCAGTTGTGATGACGTTCATACAATGTTTAAGTTATGTTGCACACGACATTCCCTTCACGTTTTAAGAATGTTGACAAAACACCTGGTCAACTTTTTTTAAAGGTTCCCAGAACATTTAATTAAGTTATGGGAGTTGTCTGGGATGTTGCAAGAATATTCTTGTGATTCTCACATATTGTACTTATAAGGCTGCACAAAACATAGCCACAATGTTGCACAATGTTGTCACAATCTTCACCTTCATCTGAAGATATTTCGAAATCATCATCTGACCAATACGCAGCGGCTTGCGTGCTCCACATCATTTTATTTAAATTATGATGGACACGGACAAAACAATAAACATGAACGACTAGACAGTTTCACAGGCTATGTACACACATACAGCAGTGCGAAATAAAACAACCCACAAAAACCAGGTGACAAACACACTCCTAATATATGACTCCCAATCAGGAACAACGATAACCAGCTGTCCCTGATCGGGAGCCACACAGACCAACATAGAAACAGAAATACCAGAAAAACACATACAGTACTTCTGCCACGTCCTGACCAAAAATACTAAACAACTACTCCCTCTGCTGGTCATGACGTGACAGTACCCCCCCCCCCCCCCCCCTAAAGGTGCATACCCCGAATGCACCTAAAAAAAGAAAACACAAAAATCCCCAATACCACAACAAAACCCAAAACCAAATACCCCCTAAACAAAAAAAAGGGAGGGAAGGGAGGGTGGCTGCCGTCAACGACGGCACTTGTGCTACACCCCCCCTCCCCAACCCACCTATCCTGGAGGTGGCTCTGGTTCGGGCCTACTGCCCTCCAGACTGTAGACAGACTTGCTTGGCTCCGGACCGTAGTCAGACTCACTCAGTTCCAGGCAGACACATTCCGTTCCGGATCGTAGGCAGACTCATTCCGTTTAATGCTGTAGGCAGACTCATTTAGTTCACAGTTAATCAAACACTTATTCAGTTCCGGACTCACTTGCTTCCGGATCGCTGACAGACTCCCTCGGTTCCGGGTCGCAGGCAGACTCCCCCGGCTCCGGGTCGCAGGCAGACTCCCCCGGCTCCGGGTCGCAGGCAGACTCCCCCGGCTCCGGGTCGCAGGCAGACTCCCCCGGCTCCGGGTCGCAGGCAGACTCCCTCGGTTCCGGGTCGCAGGCAGACTCCCTCGGTTCCGGACTGGACACTATTGCCGGATACTCTGGACTGCACACTGGTGCCGGATACTCTGGACTGCACACTGGTGCCGAACTCTCGAGGCTCGGCTGACGCACTGGAAGCCTGATGCGTGGGGCTGGTAGAGGAGGTACCAGGCTGAAGACACGCACCCTAGGGCTAGTGCGGGAAGCAGAAACCGGCCGAGAGGAACTACTATTATGCACTATAAGCCTAATGCGTGGTGCTGGTACTGGAACTGCCAGTTTTAAACCACGCACCCCATGGCTAGTGCGAGGAGCGAGAACAGGCTGACTAGGACTAGGCTGACCCATGGGAAGCTTGATCCGTGGTGCTGGTACTGGTCTTGCCAGACTGGAGGTACTCACTTCCGGGTCAGCACGAGAGGCGGGAACCGGAAAGACTGGGCCATGGAGGCGCACAGGTGGCCTTGACCGCACCTCCTGCACAACCCTTCCTGGCTGGATGGAACTAGCAGCCCTGCACGAGCGGGGTGCTGGTACAGGGCGAACTGGGCTGTGCAGGGGCTTGATGGTTACCATGCGTAGAGCGGGCGTAAGGTAGCCTGGTCCGAGGAGGCGTACCGGCGACCAGAGGCGCTGCGCAGGCATCCTCCTACCAGGCTGGATGCCCACTCTAGCACGGCATCTGCGAGGGGCTGGAATAGCACGCACCAGCCTGTGCGTGCGTATGGGCGAGATTGTGCGCACCTCAGCAAAACACGGCGCCCTCCACTCCATACGCTCCTCCACATACTCACGGGTAGCTGGCTTATGGCTCTTCCTTGGCCTAGCCAAACTACCCGTGTGCCCCCCCCCAAAAAAAATATTGGGGGTGCCTCTCCGGCTTCCTCGCCAGTCGTGTACCCCGGTAGCGTTCTCAGTCCTCACCAGCCTTCCTCCACGGGCCCTCTCTGGCCAGAATCTGTTCCCAACTCCCTCTCTCACGATAGTCCATATCCTCAACCTGCCGCTCCTTTCTCCGCTGCTTGGTCTTGGTTTGGTGGGTTGTTCTGTCACAATCTTCACCTTCATCTGAAGATATTTCGAAATCATCATCTGACCAATACGCAGCGGCTTGCGTGCTCCACATCATTTTATTTAAATTATGATGGACACGGACAAAACAATAAACATGAACGACTAGACAGTTTCACAGGCTATGTTCTTACATACAGCAGTGCGAAATAAAACAACCCACAAAACCCAGGTGACAAACACACTCCTAATATATGACTCCCAATCAGGAACAACGATAACCAGCTGTCCCTGATCGGGAGCCACACAGACCAACATAGAAACAGAAATACCAGAAAAACACATACAACACAGTACTTCTGCCACGTCCTGACCAAAAATACTAAACAACTACTCCCTCTGCTGGTCAGGACGTGACAAATGTTCCACAATTTCCAAATGAGTCTGTTTTTATTACTTTTATTTGTTTTAGGTTTAGCATATTATTCCATTGATGTTCACACAATATATATTTTACCTTGTCTTGGAGGTACCCTGATGAAGACATCTTGTCTTTCAAAACATTGGTTATTACATTTTTGCATCTGAACTCCTAGAGTGTGGCTCTCATCTTTTTCAAGTGTTCTACTCCGCTAGCCAGCACCTCGCCTAAACAGCTGTTCTACTCCGCTAGCCAGCACCTCGCCTAAACAGCTGTTCTACTCCGCTAGCCAGCACCTCGCCTAAACAGCTGTGAGTTTCTTTCGCCTCCAGATTAACATTGTCTTGGAAGCCCTCAGAACATCTCAAGAACATTTAGAAAATGTTATATTAAAGTTTTACCTAATAATATCACAACATTCTCAGCATACATATTTCTAGTTCCTTGAAGCATAAGAAGGCAGATTGGAACACATTCCAATTATGTTTCCCTACAGATTTAATGGCAATTTGCATTTGAAGATTGTACTGTAGGCCAACGACAAAGTGATATAGACACACAGCATTTAATTTCATCCATTTAATTAAATGTTGTTATCAAAAATATTATTTTAATGTTTTTGGGATGGTATCATCATAACGTTAATAAAACCCTAACTAGAACTTAATGGGAATCTTAACTAATGTTCTGGGAATGTTCCCGGTTTGCTGGGATAGCTCTAATCATTTTATCTGAGTTTATAAAAAATTGTCCTTGTCATTGGAACTTTTCTGTTACAAAGCTCAGCTCATACTAAACTCAGCAAAAAAAGAAACGTCCTCTCACTGTCAACTGCGTTTATTTTCAGCAAACTTAACATGTGTAAATATTTGTATGGACATAACAAGATTCAACAACTGAGACATAAACTGAACAAGTTCCACAGAAATTGAATAACATGTCCCTGAACAAAAGGGGGGGTCAAAATCAAAAGCAACAGTCAGTATCTGGTGTGGCCACCAGCTGCATTAAGTACTGCAGTGCATCTTCTCATCATGGACTGCACCAGATTTGCCAGTGACTTGCTATGAGATGTTACCCCACTCTTCCACCAAGGCACCTGCAAGTTCCCGGACATTTCTGGGGGGAATGGCCTTAGCACTCACCCTCCAATCCAACAGGTCCCAGACGTGCTCAATGGGATTGAGATCCGGGCTCTTCGCTGGCCATGACAGAACACTGACATTACTGTCTTGCAGGAAATCACGCACAGAACGAGCAGTATGGCTGGTGGCATTGTCATGCTGGAGGGTCATGTCAGGATGAGTCTGCAAGAAGGGTACCACATGAGGGAGGAGGATGTCTTCCCTGTAACTCACAGCGTTGAGATTGCCTGCAATGACAACAAGCTCAGTCCAATGATGCTGTGACACCACCCCAGACCATGACGGACGCTCCACCTCCAAAACGATCCCGCTCCAGAATTCAGGCCTCGGTGTAACGCTCATTCCTTCGTCGATAAACGCGAATCCGACCATCACCCCTGGTGAGACAAAACCGCGACTCGTCAGTGAAGAGCACTTTTTGCCAGTCCTGTCTGGTCCAGCGACGGTGGGTTTGTGCCCATAGGCGACGTTGTTGCCGGTGATGTCTGGTGAGGACCTGCCTTACAACAGGCCTACAAGCACACAGTCCAGCCTCTCTCAGCCTATTGCGGACTGTCTGAGCACTGATGGAGGGATTGTGCATTCCTGGTGTAACTCGGGCAGTTGTTGTTGCCTTCCTGTACCTGTCCCGCAGGTGTGATGTTCGGATGTACCGATCCTGTGCAGGTGTTGTTACATGTGGTCTGCCACTGCAAGGACGATCAGCTGTCTTAGGCGTCTAATAGTACGGACATTGCAATTTATTGCCCTGGCCACATCTGCAGTCCTCATGCCTCCTTGCAGCATGCCTAAGGCACGCTCACGCAGATGAGCAGGACCCTGGGTATCTTTCTTTTGGTGTTTTTCCAAGTCAGTAGAAAGGCCTCTTTAGTGTCCTAAGTTTTCATAACTGTGACCTTAATTGCCTACCGTCTGTAAGCTGTTAGTGTCTTAACGACCCTTCCACAGGTGCATGTTCATTAATTGTTTATGGGTCATTGAACAAGCATGGAAAACAGTGTTTAAACCCTTTACAATGATCTATGAAGTTATTTGGATTTTTACAAAATTATTTTTGAAAGACAGTCCTGAAAAAGGGATGTTTCTTTTTTTGCTGAGTTTATAAAGAGGGGTCTTGTTTTTTTGTTGTCCAATATTGAAATACAAATAATCCTAGATTCATCACAATAAATATAATGAAGTAACAAAATGGCTTGTAAGGGATATGGTCCTATCAATTGTTATAATATAGGGACTACAATAATCAGACAGGTAAAATCTAAAAACGATCTATTTATTTAATGTACATTATTTTCTGTCTGTTATCTCTCACCCTAGACGTGAACATACTGCTGGTGGGAAGGTGTGAGAAGGGAACCGTGTAGCCAGCTGGTGGCTCTGCAGGGGCTATGGGGGCTCGACAGAGGATGGGGGACACAACAGGGACTAGGAGGCTTTTGGAGGAGTGATGGGGAGTCAGTATGTGGCTGGGGTCTTGGACAGTAAGAGCTGCTGCTACAAAGTGAGAAATCAGAGGGCATTGAGACTACTATAGGGCTTTCATCTACAATCTTAGAACAAAAGGGTTCTACGGCTGTCCCTATAGGAGAACCCTTTATGGTTCTAGGTAGAACCCTTTTTGGTTCCATGTATCACCCTCTGTGGAAACGGTTCGACATGGAACCCCAAAGGGTGATATCTGGAACCCAAAAGTGTTCTACACCTTATCTTTCTAAGCCTGTATAGAAGTATCATATGAAATATTACATACCAACCAGTTTGAATTAGAGTTTATGGAATTTACTCAAGAAGACTGGTGGCTCACTTCTGAGGTCCAGACAAGTGTGAAACTATGTTTATATAGGATACGGCTGTGTGTGTGTGTGTGTGTGTGTGTATGTCCATGCATTAGTGAGTGTGTGCGTTTGTTCATCTTTGTGTGTACAGTATATGTATGCGCTCACTTGCCTGCGTATGCGCATGTGTGTAACTGTGTGTACATTCACGCTGGGCTGGGGATAGGGCCACAGGTGAGATCTCTCTAAATTACACTCACAAGTGGCCATTAATTATAGATGACATCCTGGTCAGACAAACGATTTCATCCTCAAATGAGGTCCGAGGGCGGCCCCTGCCCAGGTCCACAGGGGCCCTGCGGGGAAGCGGTTTGGGAGTGTGTGTGGCAGTGTGCGAGTGGATCCAGTGGGCCCTCCGCACACGGCAGGCTTTGATGAACACACTCATTATGCTAAAGAGCGCTCCATGCCTGGGCTTCCCTGTGCCTCCAGGAAAGGTTAACGCCAGAGTGGTTCAACAGAACAGCCACAGGCTACATGAGGGAGAGTGGTAATAGAACCAGTGCTTAAGACAGTAGTAGTAATAGTAATAGACTGCCATACATCATATACAATACCTCAGGCTTAGAACACAGACCTGTGTCGGTGGCCATTGAACTGTTGCTAACAGGTTATTGAAATTGGCTGAAAGTGTAACTGCTTTTGAGGGTACAAAGGCAAAAGACGACGAGAAAATCTCTCTCGCTATAATCACGTATTTTTCTTTCTTTCCATCTCTCTCTTTCTCCCCCCCTCCCTTATTTTCTCTCTCTCTTTCTGAGGCAGAGATTAGCGTGTAATTACATGGGAGATCAGTAACAAAGAGAGAGAAAAAGGAGCAGTGTGTTTTAACTAGGCAGAGGGAGGTAGTGTGCGGCGTCGTCACGGGTCGACTGATTGTCTTACTTTTAATCCTCGACCTCATTATCACCTCTTGGTCAGGCTGCAGTCAGTAAATGAATCTATCTGCCGACGTGTCAAATCTTCACACATTCTCCCTCATAATCACCCAGAGGTGCCAATACAGAGAGGGAGTCACCCCGGACCCGGCCCCGGCCCCAGCATTCATTACATTCATCAACCAAATCCCCTCATTCCATAATTTAAAAAACAATATGCCATTATTTTGTTGCTAATTAAACCTGATCAAATATGTATGTCTTCTTTAAGGTCAACCCGATGACAAATGTAATTGATATGCTCTGAAGAAAGAGAGAAAGACTGAGAGAAAGAAATGAGGAAAGTAGTGCAGAGTCGGTTGTGATTTCGATGGGGGAGGAAGGGAGTGGGGAATGCTTCTTCCACTCATTGTAACTTAGTAGCCTCCGGTGCCAGGCTTGATGGCTGCTGAAAGACTCTAATACAGTAACTGAGACATGGTGAATATATCTGATTTGGAAGAGTCATACATTTATGTGTAGTTCAACTGTGTGTCAGGCTGTGTTTTTGAGTTGGGACTGCTGTGAACTTTTAATGTGTCTTGGTGTTGGCTTTACACAGGCCCAAATGTTCTATCCTGCACAGACAGCGTTCTCTGCCTTATACCCGCTATTGAACACTGTTCATACACTCGGAAGGAAATGGCTCCATGATAAGTTGCATTCTACTTGCAATGGACATGAGCCCCTTGGACAAATCCAACAAAATATACGCTACCTTGAAAAACTATAATCATGCATTATTCAATTGGCAAGGATAGTGTGTAATAGAGATACTAAACCCATTCCCTCCGGTAAATTATTCATTGAATTCAAATAACAGATGGTATAATTTTCTTTAAATATCTCAATCATTTTTCACATGAGCTTAAAATGGTATAAAACAATGTCTTTGATGTCTTTGTATACATTCTTTTTGTCCTGTGTATTAATATGTACAGCCATATCGTGCTACTGAACAGTTTGGGAATTGAGATTTAACCCAATGATTCAAAAATATACAGTGTGGCTAAACCTGTACCTTCAATTGTATGGCAACAGTAGCATTGGAATATGCCTAAAAAACACAAACTGCAATGTAAGGAAAATGTGAGTTCTCTCACATATACCTCTTTGCACTGCAGCAACCCTTGCAGATCACGTAGCCTAAACGAACCTTTGGATAATAGTTTGCTGAATGTTGAACTAAAGTCAGAGTAAACATGATAAATGAGTACAAATGGGATTATTAGGAGACTGTGTGTCATCACTCCGACAGACGCATGATGTCAAACTACCCAAGCAAATTCAATTACCCACGCCATTACTCCCTACTGCTAGTGGAGACGTATTGGTCGTGTTAAATATTGATGGCAACATAGATGCCACATTTGTTCATCTCCAAAGGTGAACACATCTATTTAAGGTAATCACAGATGCTAAATATGAGGCAAGTCCATTTACTGTATCAAGTGACTACTGAAAAAAGAAGAAGAAGAGTCTATTGCAATGAGGGTTCCGGCCATGTTTTTAGAGCTTTCTGACTTGGTGAGTATTTCTGTTCATAGATGTCACACTACCAGAGGTTTTGAATGCCACTTTTTTACCATATTGCTAAATGAATGATCAACTTCAGAACCATTCCTAGTATGTTTGAACTATATACTTTGACAGAACCCACTGTATACATTGACCAATCAAACAATCTAAAAGTCCCCCTTGTACCAATGCAAAATCCTCTTGACTCATACATATATTTGTAGTAAACAAAATAAATTCAGTAAGATATGGGCTAAAGTATGAGGAGAGAGAGAGGGAGGAAATACCAGAGCTAACCATATACCAGTTAGAAGTGGCAGCTTCACAGGTGCTGACAGTCAACAGTGGGGGAGGAGTTAACATGCAGTGTTGGTGAAGTGTTGGTTAAAACCCAACAACACATACCTGCTGTTAAAGCGTTCAGGATGTCTCTCCCTCATCATGTGGAACCGATGTGCAATGGAAGCATCCTAAATAAGGGAGAGAAAATAACATGGATTCAGCAATGACTTTTATTTTGATACTCATTTATACAGTGGAAAAGGCCTATTAACCAATGGACACACCTACTCATTCCATTTTTCCACTTTTTTGGTTGCTACATGATTCCATATGTGTTGTTTCATAGTTTGATGTCTTCACTATTATTATACAATGTAGAAAATAGTAAAAATAAAGAAAAACCCTGGAATGAGGAGGTGTGTTCAAACTTTTGACTGGTACTGTATATTAGGGGTATAAACCTATATAAATATTTTCATTTTGAAATAAGCTACACAACTAAAATTGTTTAGATTTCTATGTGTGATATTGTTATTTCAATTAATTAATTGATGAGATAAAGATGTCGCAAAATACAGGCAAGATGTTGGTACTAAAATCAATACAATGGCTTTTTAACACCAATTAAAGTCAACTTCTTCCCCTCTGCTGATAAGCATCTCAGCCAACGTTCTATTGCACCCAAAAAACGACACATATGCCTGATGCATATTGATATGTCTAAACAGAACCAGGGTGTTTTTGAATTCCTGGCCAACTGGAAGGCGGGCGGTGGTTGAGGTTTGAGCCAGGGATGAGGGTATTGACAGAGAGCTTGACGAACAGCACGCCGTCTTTCCACACAGGCTAATTAATTAAACACACATTGCTAGTAATCACAGCTCCCAACGTACAGGATGCTGCCGGCTCCCCTGGCAACCAACTTGTTCTCTCTCTCTCTCTCTCTCTCTCTCTCTCCTCTCTCTCTCTCTCTCTCTCTCTCTCTCTCTCTCTCTCGCTCTCTCTTTCTCGCTCTCTCTCTCTCTCTCTCTCTCTCGCTTTCTCTGACCCGGGGCTAGAAGTGCACCACATTGGTAGACTTACTGGCAGTGTTGGGTGTGAGCGTGTGTGTGTTTGCGTGCAGGCATGCGTGATGAGAACGACAGACTGTGAGATTGACAGCTACTCTATTAATCAAGAGAATCTAAGGACAGTAAATCTGTGCCTGTTTGTTGAGAAATCTGTGTCTTCTATGAAATGCTACCAAAAAAAGTATACTAGCCTTGGGCCGTTTGAAGATGAAACCTCACTAGAATTTACCGTGGTCTTTGTGAGTCACGATGATTGCCAAGTAAAAACAACAACTGACGAATAGTCTTCAACCACAAAAAGGGGGAAAACTTCAGGAAACTTTTAGGGTTTGTTCCTATCCCCCCACTCGAGCAATCTGTTTTGACCCGCTCCATGTTGAGTGGCTCTATTGAAACGCCAGCCACAGGGAGGACCCCCTGCTAGCTCTCAGTACAACATGTAGGAGAAAACCCCCCAAAAAATCGATGCAGTTTTCTTGATGTCTTTTCAAGACGCTGTTAAATAAAGACCAAAGAATTTCCAAGATCCCCGCAGACTCTATTTATCTTCAACATGAGCCAGAAAAGGTGAGATGATGGATATATCTGAAAGATTGTAACTTGATTTTCTTACAAACAGGACAATAACTGAAAACGAGAGAGTGAAAGGAAGGAGGAGTTGTTTGAAAATATACTGTAGCTCAGAAACCAGGGAGCATCCACTTCAAGTAACCTCCAAATTGAAGAAGGAACACTATAACCCTGTATACAGCATGTTAAATCAAATCAAAGCAAATTGTATTGGTCGCGTACACATATTTTGCAGATGTTATCGCGGGTGTAGGGAAACACTTATGTTCCTAGCTCCAGCAGTGCAGAACAATACACGCTAACCCAAAAAATACAAATAAAGGAATTAAGAAATATAGAATTATTAGAATGAGCAATTTTTGAGTCCGGTGTGTTTAGACATTGGTGTGTACAGACATTATGGACAGTATATGAATGGAAAATGTGTGTACAGTAGTAGTTATATAGGACGAGCCTTGACTAGAATACAGTATATACATAAAAAGAGATTCATCAGATAAAACAGTATGTAAACATTATTAAACATTATTAAATAGTCACTACTAGCTGGCCTCTGCCCAGTACCCTGCCCTGAACTTTAGTCACTGTTACTACCTGGCTAACACCCGGTACTCAAGACAACTGCCCTATGTACATAGTCATTGAACACTGGTCACTTTAATAATGTTTACATACTGTTTTATCTACTTCTTATGTATATACTGTATTCTAGTCAAGGCTCGTCCTATATAACTACTACTGTACACACATTTTCCATTCATATACTGTCCTTAATGTCTGTACACACCAATGTCTATACACACCGGACTCTAACATTGCTCATTCTAATAATTCTATATTTCTTAATTCCTTTATTTGTATTTTTTGGGTTAGCGTGTATTGTTCTGCACTGCTGGAGCTTTGATGCACTTGTACTGTCTCCACCTTCTAGATGGTGGCGGGGTGAACAGGCCGTGGCTCGGGTGGCTGGGGTCCTCGATGATCTTCTAGATGGTGGTGGGGTGAACAGGCCGTGGCTCGGGTGGCTGGGGTCCTCGATGATCTTCTAGATGGTGGCGGTGTGAACAGGCCGTGGCTCGGGTGGCTGGGGTCCTCGATGATCTTCTAGATGGTGGCGGTGTGAACAGGCCGTGGCTCGGGTGGCTGGGGTCCTCGATGATCTTCTAGATGGTGGCGGTGTGAACAGGCCGTGGCTCGGGTGGCTGGGGTCCTCGATGATCTTCTTGGCCTTCCTGTGACACCAGGTGCTCTAGATGCCAGCACCCTCTGGAAAGCCCTGCAGTCCCGGACGGTGCAGTTCCAGGCCGGTGATACAGCCCGACAGAGTGCTCTCAATGGTGCGCCTGTAGAAGTTCCTATACTTCCTGTAGAAGTTCCCGTCAGTCTCGAACTGTAACTAGATGGACTGCAACTGCAACTACATTCCACTAAAGCTACTTTGTCACTTAGGGCCAATGTAATGTAGAGCAAGTTCATATGTACATTAAGAGGCCATTAACAGTAGATCATCTGAACTGATGATACAAACATCTTCAACCTCAATCCCCAAACAGCAGTAGGACAATGAAGTCTCTCTCTCACGCTCCCTTTCACTCATCTTGGGGCCGCCTTCAAATAATTACCATTGTAAAACTCTGGCACCCAAATTAATACAGTACATGTGTAATGTAATATGCCCTCATAGCTCAAAGTTTAGTCCAATTATGAGTGGTGCTCAGGCAGCTGATGACTCTCCTTCACAGGGAGAGTAATGACTTTGACATGCGAGCCTGGGTCATTAGACGAACTGACTGCATCATCTTAGGACCTCCTCTGTGATTAGGTCTGTCCCTCAGCACACTAAGCCCTGATTGAGATCATTACACTTCACGTCACTTTAACGTCCTCATAAAGGGATGATGCCATTAATTCCATTCAACTGGATGGAATGGCTAGATTGGAAGGATAGGAACAGGAGGTGTGCTAAAATAGTTGACGATGTGGTCGGATGATGGGCCATTGGGAAGATTTTATGACTTGGAGTTTGGTGTAAATCTTGTAAAAATGGAAGAGGAAGTTGTAGGTGATCCTAGTACTTTGTGAAGTTTGACAGGAATGGTACGTTTTGAAATATACTCTCCCCATCCAACACTGTTACCCATTCATTCACCAACCCCTGGGCTTGTACAAGTTCAAACAGACGCCTTTCGGTTTGTGCAATGCCCTAGCCACCTTCAACGCCTGATGCAATGGCAGGTTGATGCTTATTGTCATGAATCTTGCCCTGGAGGCAGAAATTAGCGATTGCCACTAGATGGGCCAGCTGCAAAGTCAAAATTGGCTACATTGTAAAAATTCAGGACAACAAGAATGATATTTTTGGTCTTAATTTAAGGTTAGGTTTAAAAATCTGATTTTATGACTTTGTGGCTGTGCCAGCCAGTAACCATTCTGCAGAGCTGCCTCCAGTGCAATAATGACAATACAGTGAATGCCAACCTGTGATGCAATGCTTAGAATTTTTACGATGAAAAAAATGTGCACTCTGTACATAAAATGTTTGAAATCCAAGAATAAGATGCTTATGATTACACTTATCTGTGGCTCGACATAGTGAAACCTTTTGGTCACGACTGATCCTCAGAGTTTGACTCTACAGAAATGTCATTACAGAAACAATCTTTCTTCATCTGCATAATCTCTGAGGTAATTATTAGCTTGACTTGTTTTGTAATCTTTATTGTATTCAGTGTTTTTTTTCCCAACGGAAAGCAAAATATGATGTGAAATGTGACACAAAATATATCACACTCAATTCCATCGAGAGCTCCGAATCTTCCTAATCCTGGGCAAACAACTTCATTTCTCAGCACGTTCGTTAGATATTAATCCCACTGTTAGAAGGCCATGAAAATAGTGTTATAACAATGAAGTTGATTGGTTGCAATGGCTTAAAGTAATACTTCTGCTAAGGCTACTACTGTTGTTTGGTAGAAGGGTATTGCAATATCTGTACATACATTCCGAAAACATGTTTTGCCTCAAGCCATGACGAATATTGAGAAATGATCTTTATTTACTCCAATGCTTACAGCCCCTTCGTCTGTTAAGTGGACCTACCTTCGTCAATACAGGACAAAGCCAAGGCATGTATTTGACTAACATTTGTAAGGACATGCATCATTCATTTCCCCGTCATATTCGAATGTCACAACACCAACCTGCAAATGTCAATTACCATATTTCCCCTGACATTTATCAGTAATGACCCACACGGGCTGGGTGTAATCAGTGTCATTATGTTGAAGATGGACAGAGATGGGCTTGACTCTGCTGTCGATGAGTTTAAAGGTGCGTCACATCACGCAGATGCACAAAATACTACATATACTTCAATCAGAGGTGGTTTAAGCTTAAGCACATCTCAATAAAGGCGTATTAACTAGCATTTGATCAAAATGAGTAAGATTACTCAGAAGAACATATGATTACGTTGCTGCTTTAAATTCGGTATACAGTGTTATCCAATTGAGGACTTTATAGAGATTATTCGATTGAAATGGATGATCCACGATAAGCATGACGTTGTCAGTCTTGTTGTTTTAGGTGAGAGCCTTAGATCAAACATGGCCCTCTCCTACTGACTAGTCCAGTTTGTTGACCCACTGTTCTTGCTTAAAGGGATAAGTTTGAGATATTTAAATATGTGTTTACTTATCTTGAAAGCCGTCTATGGACATGGAGCGACTGCAATCCACACTTTCGTTTTTGTTAAAACAGCCACTGCCAAGATTTGCTAGTATTAGGAAACACATTTTTCAAACCGCTGAACTATGCCTTTAATGTGACATATGCTCTGTATATTAGTGTAAGTAACTCACCACCCCAATAGAGAAGTAGTTGTTGACGATGCTGTAAGGCACAGGGTCTCCCCTCTCTTCTTTGTCCGTGGGTGTGACGTCAATCTTCCAGCGGTCCAACATCACCTCAGAGCTGTTCTCTATGTCTCTCAGGATGTTCAGAATGCTCTCTCCCTCATAACCTAATACACAAACAACATAGGAAAGCTCATGTTGTAGATAATACCCCAGAACATAAGCTAACACACCTTATAGTACAGGCCATAAATATTTTAATATAACATTATTCTCTGGAATGTTAGCTATTCTAACTATTTATTTATACTGATTTACTCCTACATGAAAACATAGGCAAAATAAAATATAGTCAAATCTAAATTCAATATCATGCATCATGTAATTGGACAAAAAATAGAGGCCACACATTTATGTTTCCTTCATTTAAGAGGAATAATATAATTCATTAAACATTTTTTGTACACTTTGGGTCATTAAATTGCTAATAAACATACCTCCTCCCCATCGCAGACACCTTGCCAGGTCATTTCCTGTTCCAAGGGGAAGTACACACACAGGGGGGTTCCTGTCCAGGTTGGCCTTATCTACACAAGAGGTACAACAAAAACATCATACTTTATTATTACTACTATGCCATTTAGCAGACGCTTTTATCCAGAGAAACTTACAGTCATGCAGGGCTCCTGAGTGGCGCAGCAGTGTATGGCACTGCATCTCAGTGCTAAAGTCATCACTACAGACCCTGGTTCGATTCCAGGCTGTATCACAACCGGCCGTGATTGGGCGGCGCACAATTGGCCCAGCGTCGTCCGGGTTTGGCCGGTGTAGGCCGTCATTGTAAATAAGAATTTGTTCTTAACTGACTTGCCTAGTTAAATAAAGCATTTTACGTACGGGTGGTCCTGGGAATCAAACCTACTATCGTGGCATTGCAAGCTCCATACTCTACCAACTGAGCTACAGAGGACCACACACCCACATTCTGACCACAACAACAAAACTGAACACGAATCCACTTTAATATACTGTATTTTTTTTATTTGATTTAACTTTGATTTGCCAAGGTCTCTGAGTAAAAAAATAAATACATCTCAGTCAGTGCAGCACGGTTATCTGACCATCACTCAAATCTAAAATCTGTGCAACAACAGATAGACCTTGACGTGAATGTCCAGTCTCACAGGCTATTTCTGGAGTACTGTAGCATTCATTCTGTCCATGTTATTACTTCTCTTTGTTTTGATTGATAAAAAATTGAGGCAATTTTTAAAGGCAGAACAAGGAATAAGTCTTCAAGAAAAAATTGACTTCAGGCAGGCTGTTTCTCAAATGACGACTAATATGCCGATTTTCAACTCACATAATCATCCTATTTTAACTCCCTTGAATACGCAGGCTTGGACGTAATGAAAATATTTATATACAAATCATAAAAGTATATTTGATGATTTCTTGCAAAATAACGAGAGCACTGTTTATTTCACCAAAGTAATACAACATTATAATAATCAAGACGCACAAAAGATTTCACTGTACAGCACAAGGTTTTGAAGAGAGCACAATGAAATGTTAAGGAAAGGGGAAAACTGTTATAATGCAAAAGTTGTTATATTTAGAATATAAATACAATTTTTATTATGAAATTGTGAGGACCAAATTCGTACTTAGGCCTAGTTCCATTCATCCCACTAGTATACTCACTAGTATATACCAGGATGTGTTCACCAGTCTGTTCACCAGTGTGACACTGGTGTGGCAGTGGAAGTGCACACTCACCTATGAAATCCAGAATCCAACCGACTGTCCCATCCCCACCACAAGCTAACACTCTGAAATCTGGAACCTCTCGGAAGAAATTCAACCTTGAACACAACCAAAAAATCATATATACAATACCAATCAAGTAATGCATGAAATAATCCCCTTTTAGAGAGAAACATATTCTTTTCTTTATCTACTATAAATTCATTAAAAACCTTTAGACATTCTACCCTGAAAAAATGTACTATTTTGTCCAATAGTAAATTGAACTCAAGGCTACCTTATTCAAAGGTACTGGAAGTGTTTGATCTCCATACTTATCCCTGTTTTATCTCACATCTATATTGTAACTCTGCTGCACTGGAGCGGCTTTGCAAAGGCCCCTATAATCTCACAAAATAACACAGATCACATTGACAATTATTCCTTCAGCCAGCTAGTCTGTTCAGAGGCTAATCGGATCAAGATGGCCAATGTTCAGTCCAACTTCTTCCGTTCCTTCACAATAACAAAGCCCTAACTGAATGAGGGAGCCTCCAAGCCTCATATGGCGGATAAATTATTCGCTCAATTACTCTCCAACTGGGACTGCAAACCGTATTAGGTGCAAAACAGACGGCCGTGAACATGAAAGGCAACTTTGGGGATATTTAAATACCAAGAAACAAACACTTAATTTGGGCTAATTGCGTTAGTGCTAGTGCTAATTGACAGCAGTGTGTGCGGCTGCCTCAGCCTGCTAGTGGCCACGGTCACCAGTCACCTTGTTAATGCCAACCGCATTACATACACTTCACCAAATATTAACAAGGTTACAGCCGGACAAGGTCATCTGGAATGTTCCCAGCTAAAGACAGAGAGGGGCTTCTTCTGAGTGCAACACGTCTCTAAGAGCCTCGTCAATAAACATGGCCTTCCCAGCCAACAAAGCTCCAAACACAGAGAATCAATAGCGAAGGCACAATATGGCCGACAAGGTCAATTTCAAATCTTACGACTGTGTAAGATAGATCTATGGAGTAAAGCCATTATTTTGCCCCTCTGGGCCACTGTAATTATGAGCACAAACTAAACCGTCTACAAAAGTTTATATTGGACTTCCTCTTCGCAAACCATTTACATTCTGCTTTCAAAACATAATCAAAATCCAGCGACATTAGAGCACGGCAGTGATGTGTTCCTGCATTTCAGAATGCTCCGAAAGTGATGTGTTCCTGCATTTCAGAATGCTCCGAAAGTGATGTGTTCCTGCATTTCAGAATGCTCCGAAAGTGGTGTTCCTGCATTTCAGAATGCGCCGAAAGTGATGTGTTCCTGCATTTCAGAATGCTCCGAGGGGCCGCACAGTGCGCCGAGTGTGTGTTCCTGCATTTCACAATGCTCCGAAAGTGATGTGTTCCTGCATTTCAGAATGCTCCGAAAGTGATGTGTCTAAAACAAAAGGGGCGGAACCTTGTGCATTGAAATGATCTGCTCATCTTCTTAACCATAGACACGGATAGTCCCCAGACCCCAGGCCCCAGACCCATACCTGTGCAGCCTACAGCGGTATGCGTGATCACACATCAGCATGCCTCGCGTCACTCACAATATATCGCTATTCCCACCCACTGTAACCAATACTAGACTCAAGCACAGTGTTGTTGTCTCACTGTTTGGGATCTCTGATCTCACCTTTCAATCACGTCTGCATATGAATCCTGATTGAGTGAGAGGCTCAAATTGAGAGACCTCCCTTGCATGAGATGTTGGATATTATGACTGGGCAACAGCGGAATACATTAGGGCTTTGTAAACAGTCGCTCATCCACCACTCTGATTCCACATGTAACTTGAGGATAATAATGATAGTTGAATCATGACTGTAGAGTGTTCTGTGCAATTTAGGTGATGTTGCGGAGTCTGTGTGAGATGATTAGAGCAGAACTTACCCAGGCATGGGTCCGTTCTTGGCCAGGTTGTATACCTGCCGAGGGTTTAAGAGGTACTGGAATTTTCTGTAGATTCTGGAGGAGAGGAGAGGAGAGGAGAGGAAAGGAGAGGAGAGGAGAGGAGGAAAGAGGAAAAAGAGGAGAAACAAGGAAAGGAAGAAAGAAGAGGATGAAATTGTGACAACCAGCAATACAGTGTTGAGTTGACCCACAGAAACCTAATGAAACATCTCCCCCTTACAGCTACCACAGAACATCTGGATCGTGAAGAAAAGTCCAAATGCAAACACTTAACTGAACCCCTGTACATTGTCTGTATGCCGTTTTGCTACAGTATGATTGACAGCTCCAATGCCCTATCCCAGTGTCATTGTCAGCAACTGGGAGGGCTATAGGAAGAAGTCATTAGAAAGACTAATTCATTTTAATTTCCATTTCATTATATCAACTGGCTCAAGTCATATTTTGATCTCATCATTTAAACAAATGAGGACTGGAGTAATAAGGAGTAGAATGAATATGTTCAGTAATAACCCAATTAGGCCCTGGGTTAAAGAAGGAGGTCTAATCTATACACTGACAACCAGGGATGTGACAGTCAACGACAGCGCCATCTAAGAACCTCTGCTGAATCAGGCAGGAGTCCGTAGGTCAATGTTATTGTGTTTCTATTTGACTAACTAAGCCTTGAGCACTCTGTGTGCAGCCGGGCTACGCAGCTCTTTGATTGAAGAGCAGTTCTGAGAATCCCTTTTTTTACAGAGAGGTAGAGTGTGGGGAGAGAGTGTGCTTACCTGTCGCCCTGCTTCCCTCCACTCTTTGGATTCACAAACACCAGCAGAGGATGAGTTCCCTCTATTGTTGTGATCTATGGAAAATATATCGAAACAGAAAGCGATTTCAGTCCAAATGCTTATAATGTAGTAGGCTGATCTTACGTTAAAGTATAGCGTAAAATCATTATTATAAACTGTGAATAAAAAATATTTATATTTATTTTAAAAAATTGCCTGGCTGCTTCACCCTGGCCCCTCTTGTTACTGGTATCGACAATTAAAAGTTTAAACATTTCTCACGAGAATAACAGACAATACCCAACAAAATCCCAGGAAATCAACTGAACAATACCCCTCCTAATTCAAGTTATAACCATCACCATCTCCTGATTGGGAGAAGCAGTTTGAGTCTTGAGTGACACGGGGGCTGTCCTTAGAGACAAGCCTCTCTATCGCTACATCTGGTAGAGCAGTGGCTAGAGAGAAGCAGTAGGCCTCTACCACGCTGGAGGCAGCCAGGGCTGAGGCGAGGCATAAACAAAACAAGCCCTAATCGCAGGCTGTAGCCTGTGAGTTGGCCTTCCTGCCACTCAGTGGCGGGCGGCGGTGACAGTGCGCCCGTGCAGCTCCCTGACACAGATGAAGCTCTTAACTCTCCCTGTCTGCTATCCCAGCAGGCCGAGCGGTGGATTAATGAGCTCCCTGTCCAGCCAGGAGTGATCCATTACTTCCTCTAATTATAAATAATAATCCTGATTATTATGCTGGTTAGCCGGAGAGGGCTGAGATGGATGTGGCGGGGGGATGATTCAGGTTGATTGTCACCAGTAGTCTGTCTGTTAGATATTAAGGAGGATTTGGATGGAGCTGATTCTTGTTTTGTTCACCAGTAGAAACTAATCTCATATTAATCCGAACAGAGTCATTTTATATTATCCTGCACCCATCAAAGTCTAAATTGTGGTTAGATTTGAAATATCAATTTAAAGTACACATTTTTCACTAAATTCTACTAAATGTTATCCTGATGCTTCTATAGAAGAAAAAGAAAAAGGTTTGGATTGTCACCTGTAGTCCTTGGCCATCCACTGTGACTGAGTTGGCTCTCTGCATCTTCCCTCTGCCTCCTGATTGGCTGGATCTGGAATCTTTCCTCACCGTAGACTGTCTTTCCTGGGGGTCAAAGTGCACAGACAGTAGAAATGGGCATCTTGAAAACAATCTAATACACGTTATCAACAATATGGGAAACTGTGATCTACGTATGATAAAGCTATCCTGTGGTAAATGTGTATATAAGCAGAATATGGTATCATTTTGAAAGTTAAATTCACCAGTATGACAGGACAGATTGTGTTGGGGGGCAGGACATGGTCCTTCAGTGGTCCACAGTCACACTCAGGTTTCACATGGGAGGCACACTTATTATGAAGCTGGATGAGGGGAATCAATTACAACCATATTAGTATCAGGGTGACATTCAAGATCATTACATATTATTCAATGTAACCTTTCATTTGATTGTCATTTGTAATTTGATATTAGAGTTCAGTGCCTTTAAAATGTATGGGGGCCATAAAATATAACGTTCAGTTTGTATCAGCTATGTAGAATTGTTTTTAGCGAAACACCAAGTGCTGTTGAGTAAAAAGCAAGAGCATATAAACCCAATGTTAAGAGGTGTGTTTTTGGAAATTACACAAAATTAAAAAAGACTGATATCAAAACACATTTTAACTGTGGTTTATTTTCCATTAGCAGAATACTGGAAATAACTGTTACTTGGTGTAAATTGGTAAAGTGAGAGGACTCGGATAAAAGGTGCAAAAAATAAATCATAAACAGCAAGAAACAGTGGAAAATAATGAGGAGGTGGCTGACTCTCCTGGGGGGGGGGGTGTACCGTGATTTGGCACCACACACAGTGAAGCCCAGTCAAACCCTGGTAACACTTAATGGTTTTGTGACACTTGTCACACTTGGTCGGGCAGTTTCCCTCCACCCAGAAATGGTGCATCACCTGTGGAGCGAGAAACAGAGAAACAGAGGAGAAAAGCAGAACAGAAAACAAGTGAGACATCCATAACAGTAAGAAAGAAAGAAATCAAGAAAGAAAGATTTTTTTTTTTACAAAAATGTAACAATGTTGTTTGTGTGTTGGGCATGTATTTAAACCAGACTAAATATTGTAATTAGCTATGCTTAATATCAGAATGGCTTGTTTAATTCCATTAGTGAGGAAGGAGCCCTGGATCTAAGCTCCATGGAGCATCGCTGATCCGAGCGTGCCGATTAGTAAACACTCCAATTGGATGCACCTCTGTGTTTTTCTTGCTCTTCACGTAGGTTTTGATGCACGACGGAGGAGCACGGGCTACACAGCGCTCATGGACAGTGTACTTGCAGACTGGGAGAGGTGGAACACATTTTGACAACAACAAAAAAATCACAAAAACAAGTAAAAATAGCAAACATTAAATTGAGGTTGGAGATCCACATTTTCAAGGGGGGATTTGGGTCACAAAAATGCCTTCTTAATGATGAAAAAGTGCATGGAATAAACCTTTTATGAATGGTATAAATTAGAGTAGACATGAGGAAACAACTGTTACTGTTACCATACTCACATGAGCAGCACAGCCCTTGCTTGCCCAGGCCTATAAGCATGTTCAGGCACAAGTTACAGTAGGCCGGCTTGTTGAAGTGCTTCAGTCTCCACACATGCTGCCCATCGTCTTTCACATTCTAAAGGAAAGATGATTGATTGGTTTGATTGATTGGTTAATTATTGACTGGTTGATAGTTGGGTAATTCGTTACATGGCAGATATAAATAGGCCATGTAAAACAAACATGCCTCTCTGACATGTACAATAAGGAATCACATCGGCTCTATCGTGGCATTTTGATCTGCAGTGTTTGACAACGTTTGGCAACTGAATGTGGGCCATGTAAAAGGTTTTGCAAATTTTTTACTGTTCTCCAAAGCCATCAACTTTAGTGGGGAGGATTGCCTGGGTTCTTCCCTTTAATCCTGTGTCATTAATCATGTCATCTATTATGTCAATCACAGCAAAATGACAGTCTGACGTCACTGTAAGAGACTGTCTCATTAGCCTTTGATAAGTGATTACTTGTTCAAGATCATTGACGATAAAGGCAGCAAAAAAACTGAAGAGATGACTCCATCTAGTGGACAAAGAGAGCTGGGACATCAGTGGTGTCGTCTGACGAAGCTGTTGACTAGTTAGGCAGTGGTGGGAATGTCCAGACCTTGTACCTGATTCACACAATAGGGCCCACCACAACCATGCTCTGCTGGCTCAAATATTGTTTTCCCACATTGTCCTTTCCAGCACGGTTCCAGCAACTACGGTGGATGAGGAAGCAGGCTGGCCTAATACAGCTGGCTTTGGCTTGGTTTGGCCTGGTAGTGTGAATCAGGCTATAGAGGGTTTAAAGGCCCAGCGTAGTCAAAATTCTGTCTTCTCTGTGTTTTGCATCATATTATACAACAGCTGATGAAAATAACACTGTAAAGGTCAGATTTTTTTTCTTCTGTGTTGTTTCCTGATAGTTGGGTCGTTCCACCAATCCGGTGCCTTTTAAAAAGTGTAACTTGGTCAAAAAAGACGTTTGTTTTCACCTCATGTTAACATTCTGAAACAAAGACCACATGCTTTCCCATCTCAAGAGGTAAAATAACAAAAACGACTAAAGTAAGTGCCTATTAAGTGTCAAATAAAGTAACCGAGTTGAATGTAACAGGGGAGTTGCAACTGAATGCAAGCTTCACAAAAAAATGTAACATCTAAAACATTTCTAGCCTGGGTTGATGTGTTATGCCCGACCAGCTCCTTTATCTACCACAAAACACCAAAATGGCCAAAAAGAGTAGAACCAGCTCACCTGCTTGTACACTATGATTTGACTATTTGATGTTCAATGTTTCTTTAGAAAAAAAAACATTTTCAACGGAATAGTTTCACCATATTGAAACAAGAGTTCAGTTCACGCAACAGCTTTCTCCTGAAAATGAGGGACATACGTAAATGAATCACTAATCACATGAAGAAAAAAATCATCATCTTCAGAGATCCCTTTGTCAAAGCAACAACAATAACTAGGGCTTTACAATAATTATACTTTGATAGATTTTTGGATGAAGTAGATTGAAATCTTCTTAGAAGTGATTAGCAAGCCTTTATTCATATTAAAAATACGATTTATTGAATTCCTCATGTGGTCTATATTAAAGGGCACTTCATTTAATATGACATGCTTTTAAAATTCAATATTGGTGCACAATTCCTACTTAAGATATCAAGTGGATGCAAAAGGCACCCATTTTGTGTAATGACCCAGTTGCTGGTTGAAAATGCAATCTACACAGGATCTTCTAATCAGCAGTTTTTGCATGAATGGAGTTCCGGCTTCCCTGGTGACATCACCAGGCAGTAAATAAGTTAATAGACCAATAACAAAGAGAGTTCCAAACCTGCCTGCCAATAACAGCTGGTTTTCAGTTTCCCTTCAGACCACTACCAGACAGTCCTAGCAAAATTCTTGCTTGAGAAATAGCTTTTGCAGTAAGGTACTTAATTGTTACCCAGATATGATTTGATATTGATATAAAAATGGCTGCATTGGGCCTTTAACTGGGATTGAACTAAATCCTGCACACACTCTGGCCATCCAGGACCAGAACTGGATACTTCAGAGCCATACATAGACAATCTCTTTGGCTCCGGTCTAGAAAATCTGCCATTGAAAGTAAAAACAGTGATGATGTTTAGGTAACACATTCGTGACTACTCACCGTCTCTAGGCCCAGTAGTACCAGCAGGGGGATGGTCGTGCTGCCTCCCTGGATCCACTCCACTAGAGAAACTGTGCCGTCATGGTCATAGTCGATCTCCTGCATCATCTCCTGCAGAATCTACTCACAACCAATCAGAGACAGTACAGTGGGATCTGTCAGCACAGATTATATATGACACCCTCATTCAAGATATACAAAGTTACAGTATTTTCTTGTTATTCATATAACTGAAACTAGGGGGCCCTAGAGCTTTATGTCTATGGATCTGCAGTATATTAAATGTTTATGAAAAAATATGTATTTTACCGGCTTCAGTTCTGTCACATCCCATTCCAAGTACTCAGCAACATGCATCATTTGAGAGATGATGTGCTCCAGTTCCTAGAAGTGGAAAACAAATCTTGCATCAAAATATATCTATGGTACAATAGCCATTCTTCAGTTGATGAACAGTATGTAATGGTCAGTTGGTACAATCTTCTCTCTCCAAAGGAGAGTTGTACAATGCACAACAAAGGCAGCTTGAAAACTGATACAGGCTTGATGACTTAATTACAATGGTTGCCCTAAGGGAGGGCAATTATCGTCTAGTGGAGAGTCATCACATGCAGACCAGAGCAATGAACAGGAGACATTTATCCACCTGCTAGGTAGCATTAGGTAGCTATCATGTACCATTGTACCCAGCCTGGTCTCATAGACTAGACGTAACATAGTAAAATAAATCTGGGACACTCAAATGAGTATGATATGTTATGTTTGGTGTAGTTAAATAAGACAGAAGGTTACTTAAGGTAAAAAACAAAAGCAGGGTGGTTGGTCAGGTTGGATGGGTAGACTTATAACACGAACGTCTAGCAACCCAAAAGGATTGCGTGTTAGAATCTCATCACAGACAACTTTAGCATTTTAGCTAATCAGCAACTTTACAACTACTTGCTACTTTTTAGCTACTTTGCAACTACAAGCATGTTAGCTAACCCTTCCCCTAACCCTAACCTTAACCTAACTCTTAACCCTAACCTGAACTCTAACCTTAACCCCTGCTCGCTATAGCAGCTTTATTCACTCTTCTTCTTCTACTTGCTAGCGCTAGTTTTAGAGAAAACTGCTGTGGAAAACTCAGCCAGAAACTAGCAAGTGTCATATGAATCCACAACATCACCACAAACGTCTTTTCAAGCCAGGTAAGTTACAATCGTTTGAGATACTACCTAGTGATGTTATAATGTCACAATTTATTATATAGATAGATGATCTGACCAATAAGGTTTTAAATAGGTTATGCTAGCTAACGTTAGCTATGTAGACTAAGTTAGCTAGTTAGTTTAGGTAGCTACTGGTAGCTAGGTTAAACATTTTTCACATGTAAGCATGCAGTGGACGGGCCATTTTGAAAATATGATTATATTAAGATAATGGACAATTAATTATTATAATATTTATTTGTAGATTACAATTTTAATGGTTTGGCATTATAATAAGTATTGTGAAAATATATTTATACATTTTCATGGACAACATTAGCATAATGTTTTCTGTTAGAGAGTGGAGAGGAAGGAGAGGAGGAAGACTGGATAGGAAGAAGAGTGAAAGTGTCACGACAGTGACGGACGGTGGCGCCCCTCCTCGGCCGGGCGGAGCTCGGCGGTCGTCGTCGCCGGCCTACTAGCTACCATCGATCCCTTTTTGTTTCACTTTCTGTTGGTTAGGTCTAGGTAGGCATGCACCTGTTTTGGGTTAGTCATTAGTAGGGGGGGTTATTTAGTTTAGCGTAGGATGTATGTGTTTGTGCGTGATTGTGTTTCTTGTCCGGGTTTTGTGCGATAGGAACGTGTACTGGTTTTTTCCCTCTGCCTGTGGTTTGTTTTCATTGTGTACACCACCGCAGAATAATTTAAGGGCTGCGCCCCTATACTTTTGGCGACCACATCCAGTTGCTTTGAATAAAGAAGTGTGGTCAAGAACTCTCTGTCTCCTGCGCCTGACTCTACCTCTCCTGTTGTTTTTTCGAGCCAGCCCGTGACAGAAATCACGCACCTCAACTTGATGGAGTCAGCAGGAGCTTCAGCGCCAGCCCTGTCCATGGAGGAAACCGTTGACCAACACTCCACCCTGCTCCACCGTCTGGGGAACGCCATGGATCAGGTGTTGGCGCACATGGAGAGCTGGGACCAACGCGCTCTCGGCCCCCTGAACGCGGAAGGTCAACAGCCTGCGCCCCCACCAGCACCCACAGCACCCAGTACCAGTGGGGTGAAACTCGCTCCCCCCAGGGAGTACGATGGGACGGCCGCTGGGTGTAAGGGCTTCTTACTCCAGTTGGAGTTATACCTGGCGACCGTTCGTCCCTCTCCCTCGGGGGAGGAGAGCGTCAGCGTCCTCGTCTCCTGTCTCACGGGTAAGGCCCTGGAATGGGCAAACGCCGTGTGGGACAGTCCGGACTCAGCCAGGGATAACTACCCAGAGTTCACCCGCCGCTTTCGGGCAGTATTCGATCATCCCCCGGAGGGGAGAGCGGCGGGTGAGCGGCTGTTTCACCTGAGGCAGGAGACGAGGAGCGCGCAGGATTTTGCTCTCGAGTTCCGCACCCTGGCCGCGGGAGCAGGGTGGAATGAGAGGGCCCTTATAGATCACTACCGTTGTAGTTTGAGGGAGGACGTCCGCCGGGAATTAGCCTGTCGGGACACGACCAACACACTGGACCAACTGGTGGATCTGTCCATCCGACTGGACAATCTGCTGGCCGCCCTCGGACGTCCAACCCGGGCCCTGCTCATTCCACCCTCCAGCCCTCCTGCTCCCACGCCTATGGAGATAGGGGGGGCAGCAGCCAGGAAGACTGGAGGGGGAGTTCGCTCCTGCACCTCATGTGGTCGCAGAGGGCACACTGTGGACCGGTGCTGGGGAGACAGTAAAACGAAGGCGACCCAATTACCACCTCATCGACGAGGAGACTGTGCGATAAACCTCCAGGTGGGCGCTGCACTTCCTCGTAGTCACGTTTATCCCCTGTCTCAGGAGGAAACAGCGGCTATGGAAACATACGTCACTGAGTCTTTGAGGCAGGGATACATTCGGCCATCTAACTCACCCGTCTCCTCGAGCTTCTTTTTCGTGAAGAAGAAGGAGGGAGGTCTGCGCCCGTGCATTGACTATAGAGGTCTAAATGCCATCACAGTGGGTTTCAGTTACCCACTACCTCTCATCGCCTCGGCGATGGAGTCATTTCACGGGGCGCGCTTCTTCACGAAATTGGATCTCAGGAGTGCATATAATCTGGTGCGTATCCGAGGAGGAGACGAGTGGAAAACTGCATTTAGTACCACATCTGGCCATTATGAGTACCTCGTCATGCCGTATGGGTTAAAGAATGCTCCCGCAGTCTTCCAATCCTTTGTGGACGAGATTCTCCGGGACCTGCTCAGTCAGGGTGTAGTGGTGTACATCGATGACATTCTGGTCTACTCCGCTACACGCGCCGAGCATGTGTCTCTGGTGCGTAAAGTGCTTGGGAGACTGGTGGAGCATGACCTATACGTCAAGGCTGAGAAATGTGAGTTTTCCAAACCAGCCGTCTCTTTCTTGGGGTATCGCATTTCCTCATCAGGGGTAGTGATGGAATGTGACCGCATCTCAGCCGTGCGTAATTGGCCGACTCCCACCACGGTGAAGGAGGTGCAGCGGTTTTTGGGATTTGCCAATTACTACCGGAGGTTTATCCGGGGCTTTGGGCAGGTGGCGGCTCCCATTACCTCACTGATGAAGGGGGGCCCGGTGCGGTTGCAGTGGTCCGCGGAGGCGGACAGGGCCTTTAGTCGTCTGAAGGTTTTGTTCACCGACGCTCCGGTGCTGGCGCACCCGGACCCCTCTTTGCCCTTCATAGTGGAGGTGGACGCGTCCGAGGCTGGGGTAGGAGCCGTGCTGTCCCAGCGCTCGGGCGCCCCCCCCCAAGCTCCGCCCCTGCGCCTTCTTCTCTAGGAAGTTGAGTCCGGCGGAGCGTAACTATGATGTGGGGGACAGGGAGCTGTTGGCTGTGGTCAGAGCCCTGAAGGTGTGGAGACATTGGCTTGAGGGGGCGCGTCACCCTTTTCTCATCTGGACTGACCACCGCAATCTGGAGTACATCCGGGCGGCGAGGAGACTGAACCCGCGTCAAGCCAGGTGGGCGATGTTCTTTACGAGATTTCGGTTTAACATCTCGTATATCCCAGGTTCCCGGAACACTAAGGCCGACGCACTGTCTCGTCTCCATGACGCCGAGGAACGGTCCACCGATCCCACGCCCATACTTCCAGCCTCCTGCCTGGTGGCACCGGTGGTCTGGGAGGTGGACGCGGACATCGAGCGGGCGTTACGGACAGAGCCTACTCCTCCGCAGTGTCCAGTGGGTCGTAAGTACGTTCCGCTCGGTGTTCGCGATCGTCTGATTCGGTGGGCTCACACGCTTCCCTCCTCGGGTCACCCAGGGGTTGAGCGGACAGTGTGTTGTCTTAGTGGGAGATACTGGTGGCCCACCTTGGTGAGGGACGTGAGGCACTATGTCTCCTCCTGTTCGGTGTGCGCTCAGAGTAAAGCTCCCAGGCACCTGCCTAGAGGGAAATTACAACCCCTCCCGGTTCCACAACGACCATGGTCCCACCTGGCGGTGGATTTCCTGACCGATCTCCCGCCGTCTCAGGGCAACACTACGATCCTGGTCGTTGTGGACTGGTTTTCTAAGTCCTGCCGTCTGCTTCCGTTACCCGGTCTTCCTATGGCCCTGCAGACCGCGGAAGCCTTATTCACCCACGTCTTCCGGCACTACGGGGTGCCCGAGGATATCGTCTCAGATCGAGGCCCCCAGTTCACGTCCCGAGTGTGGCGGGCGTTTATGGAGCGACTGGGGGTTTCGGTCAGTTTGACCTCGGGGTTTCACCCCAAAAGTAATGGGCAGGTAGAAAGGGTAAACCAGGAGGTGGGCAGGTTTCTGCGGTCCTACTGCCAGGACCGGCCAGGGGAGTGGGCAAGGTTCGTGCCATGGGCCGAAATGGCTCAGAACTCTTTGCGCCACTCCTCCACCAACATGTCACCATTCCAATGTGTGTTGGGTTATCAGCCGGTCCTGGGGCCATGGCATCAGAGCCAGACGGAGGCCCCTGCGGTGGAGGAATGGGTTCAGCGCTCAAGGGAGACCTGGGACGCTGTGCAGGAATCCCTGGAACGAGCCAGGGAGCGACAAAAAGCGAGCGCTGACCGGCACCGCAGCGAGGCCCCCGTGTTCACCCCAGGGGAGAGAGTCTGGCTCTCGACCCGGAACCTGCCCCTCCGCCTGCCCTGCCGGAAGCTGGGTCCGCGGTTTGTGGGGCCATTTAAAGTCCTGAGGAGAATAAACGAGGTGTGTTACAGATTACAACTTCCTTCTTATTATCGTATTAACCCCTCGTTTCATGTGTCTCTCCTCAGGCCGGTGGTAGCTGGTCCGCTGCAGGAAAATGAGGTACGGGAGGTCCCTCCACCCCCCCCTGGACATCGGGGGGCCCCCGGCGTACACAGTCCGGTCCATCTTGGACTCCAGACGCCGGGCGAGGGGCCTGCAGTACCTCGTGGACTGGGAGGGGTACGGCCCGGAGGAGAGGTGCTGGGTACCGGTGGAGGACATACTGGACCCAGCGCTCATCCGGGAGTTCCACAGCCTCCATCCGGATTGCCCTGCGCCTCGCCCTCCGGGGCGTCCTCGAGGCCGGCGTCGGCGCGCTGCGGGAGCCGCGCGTCAGGGGGGAGTACTGGCACGACAGTGACGGACCGTGGCGCCCCTCCTCGGCCGGGCGGAGCTCGGCGGTCGTCGTCGCCAGCCTACTAGCTACCATCGATCCCTTTTTGTTTCACTTTCTGTTGGTTAGGTCTAGGTAGGCACGCACCTGTTTTGGGTTAGTCATTAGTAGGGGGGGGTTATTTAGTTTAGCGTTGGATGTATGTGTTTGTGCGTGATTGTGTTTCTTGTCCGGGTTTTGTGCGATAGGAATGTGTACTGGTTTTTTCCCTCTGCCTGTGGTTTGTTTTCATTGTGTACACCACCGCAGAATAATTTAAGGGCTGCGCCCCTATACTTTTGGCGACCACATCCAGTTGCTTTGAATAAAGAAGTGTGGTCAAGAACTCTCTGTCTCCTGCGCCTGACTCTATCTCTCCTGTTGTTTTTTCGAGCCAGCCCGTGACAGAAAGAGAGAGAGGAGGAAAGGTAAAGATATGATTACAGAGCCTGCCAATTTATTATTCCAAACCATGTTTTTAAGATAAAATACAAAAATGAGGCAAGCAATGGGAATCTGTTAACCAAAGTATTTGATCTAATAGTGTACTATTTATTATTAAAGATTGGAGAGGAAGGAGAAGAGAGTGAGAATGAAAAATGAAGGGAGTAAAAAGAGTGAAGCGAGGAGTGTGTAGAAGAGTGAGGTGGAAAGGTAAAGAGAGGGAAAGGAAGAAAGATAAGGAAGACGAGTGAAGAAAAGAGGAGGAGAAAGATTGGAGGAGAAGAAAAAGTTATAAGGTGAATGCACCAATTTGTAAGTCGCTCCGGATAAGAGCGTCTGCTAAATGACGTAAATGTAAATGTAAGAGAGTAAAAAGAGTGACACAAGGAGAGTGAAGAAGAGCAGACAGAGGAGGTACAATGGCTCTTTCCAAGAAACGGAAATTCCATTTTAATGACAACATGATGAGAGAATTTCAATTTATTTTTATTTTTTTATTTCACCTTTATTTAACCAGGTAGGCTAGTTGAGAAAAAGTTCATACAGTAGAACAAGTCAAAAAGTCTATATACAGTGAGTGCAAATTAGGTAAGTTAAGGCAATAAATAGGCCATGGTGGCGAAGTAATTACAATATACCAATTAAACACTGGAATGGTAGATGTGCAGAAGATGAATGTGCAAGTAGAGATACTGGGGTGCAAAGGAGCAAGATAAATAAATAAATACAGTATGGGGATGAGGTAGGTAGATAGATGGGCTGTTTACAGATTGGCTATGTAGAGGTGCAGTGATCTGTGAGCTGCTCTGACATCTGGTGCTTAAAGCTAGTGAGGGAGATATGAGTCTCCAGCTTCAGAGATTTTTGCAGTTCGTTCCAGTCATTGGCAGCAGAGAACTGGAAGGAAAGACGACCAAAGGAGGAATTGGCTTTGGGGGTGACCAGTGAGATATACCTGCTGGAGCGCATGCTACGAGTGGGTGCTGCTATGGTGACCAGTGAGCTGAGATAAGGCGGGGCTTTACCTAGCAGAGACTTGTACATAACCTGTAGCCAGTGGGTTTGGCGACGAGTATGAAGCGAGGGCCAACCAACGAGGGCGTACAGGTCGCAATGGTGGGTAGTGTATGGGGCTTTGGTGACAAAATGGATGGCACTGTGATAGACTGTATCCAGTTTGTTGAGTAGAGTGTTGGAGGCTATTTTATAGATGACATCACCGATTTATAAGCTCAGGTCAAGATGATAGAATGGTTCACTGCACCCTTTGTGATTCCTCTTTTTCAATTGGCAGCGGGGGAAGAACGGCAGTGGTAGAACATCAGCAGACAAAAAGAATAGAGCCTATCTGATTGCCCGTGTTGGTATGCCCTCTGTCACCACATTCTTCAAGAAGGTAGAACCTTCCCAAGAAGAATATGGTTTAGCTGTGCAGGAGGGTGTCTTTGCATACCACACTATGCGACACAATTATAGTTACAGATCTATGGACTGCCCAGCACAACTGACACGGAAGCTTTATGAGCCAAAGTTTACATGTGCTAGGACAAAATGTGATGCCATAGTGAGTAACGTGTTAGCACCATGTGCTAGGACAAAATGTGACGCCATAGTGAGTAACGTGTTAGCACCATGTGCTAGGACAAAATGTGACGCCATAGTGAGTAACGTGTTAGCACCATGTGCTAGGACAAAATGTGATGCCATAGTGAGTAACGTGTTAGCACCATGGGCAACTACTTTGGTAACACAGGACCTAGACCAGGTTGAATTTGTGTCCCTGTCCATTGATGCGTCCAATCATGGACATGTAAAGCTGCTGCCAATAGTAGTCAGATACTGTAAGATATATGATGGTAGCACATCTGTAGAAACAAAACTGCTCGATTTTGTTGAATTGAAAGGAGAAACAGCAGAGGAGATTGCAGCTGAGGTCCTGGTGGTCATCCCAAAATTTGACCTGGAAAACAAAGTCATGGCATTCTCTGCCGACAACACAAATACCAACTTTGGAGGACTGAATAGGCTGGGGAGGGTCAATGTCCATACCAAAGTTAAAAATGCTCTGCAGCGGGAGGTGATTGGCTTAGGTTGTCCTGCCCACATCATTCATAACACGGCCAGAACAGCTTTGGATATGTTTCCCCTTGATGTTGAGTACCTGCTCACAAAGATATTTGGATATTTTCATATTTTCACCGTCAGAATAGAAAAACTGAAGGGCTTTTGTGAGTTTGTTGGCCAGGAGTACCATAACATTTTAAGACACAGCAATGTTCGCTGGATGTCCATGCTCCCTGCTCTAGAAAGAGTGCTGAAAATGTATGTGCCATTGAAATCCTTTTTTCTTTCTGAAGACAAATGCCCTGTTGTCCTGCGAACAATGTTCGAAGATCCACTGACTGAACTTTGCCTGGCCTTTGCCCATGGAAACCTGACCATATTCAGTGACACGATCAAGATGCTTGAAGGCCAGGACCGCTGTGCTGTGGAGTCAGCTGCAATTGTGAGAAACGTTGAGGCAAAATTGACTGCAAGACGTGATGACATCTTCATGCCAGTTTTGGTCAGAGGACTTCTGAGAGAGCTAGAGGAAAATTAAGCAATGTCTAAAGAGAGCTTTCTCAAAACATCCCAATCATTCTTCACTACGGCTGTGAACTACTTGCAAGCATGGGGAAAGCACACAGATAATCTAAAAGATTTACATTGTCTCCTGTTAAAAAGGCAACCTCAGCTTTTTTAAGATCCAGAAGGCAGCAGCCACACTGCAGGAAAAATGCCCCAATGTGACCATCAATGAGGATACATTGTGCGATGAGGTTACTGGCCTGCAAAAGCTCATAAAGGGGAGATCGCTTGAAGAATGGAAAACATCTGAGACACTGCTTAGTCAGAGATGGAGCATGGTGGTTACCCACTTCAAAGAGAACGACATCCCACACACTAACCTGGCTAGATTAGCGTCTGTTGTCATGTGCTAACCTGGAAGTAATGCACCAGTCGAGAGAGTGTTCTCCCAAATGAATGATATATGGATAGCAGCAACAAATAGGTTCACTGTTCCGACCGTCAAGGCCATGCTTATTGTGAAGACAAACTTCAACCTCCCCTGCCAGGAGTTCATGGAGAAGCTGGCCAAAGACAGAGCAATCCTGAAGAAGATACATTCTTCTGAGAAATATACAGATTAGGTTGGTATAAGTATATTATGTAGTTACCAATCTCATCATCATCTTGTCTCTTTGTTATTTTGTTAAGTATTTCACATATACTATTATCTCTGTTTTTTCAATTTTGCTTATGTTCTCTTCTGCTCTTATTCTACCCAGACTACCAGGACAACTGAATGGCTGTTTAGATTGGACAGTTCTGTCTTGTCTGTAGGGTTTCTGTAATATAGTTGTTTTCTCTATCACAGTGTGCCTGTTAGACTAAATACATGAAACCGGAATTGTCCCCCTTTTTAATTTCATAGATAATAACATTGGATATTTTGATGATATATTGACTGTCGAACTGGAAATGTCCCCTGTTTTTATTTCAGAAATCTGGTCACCTTACCCTAACCCCTAGCCTAGCTAATGGTAGCCACCTAGCTAACGTTAGCGTTAGCCACCTAGCTAATGTTAGCCACAACAAATTGGAATTCGTAACATATCATACGTATTGCAAATGTGTAACATATCATGCGAAATGGATGACATACATCCACAAATGAATACGTACCATACCATACCATACGTAACATATCATTCTAATTGGAGTGTCACAGATTTACATTTACTATGTTAAATCTACCCTTGAGTTCAGGTTGCAGCACCAATAATTTTTCATTACAGTAAATAACATGGCATGTATAGGACAGAACCAAACATGGCTCTGGTATAGGCTTTAGCAAATAACAAAGATGATGTTTCATGTAAGGCTGTGTTCAAATCATTTGTTTGGCATATTATTTTGAATACGTATGAAGAGGGAAAAATGATTACCGAACCATCCAGAGACCCATTCCCATCAGTATCATAGAGACGAAACATAACTGTGGAGAAAGAGATCAAACATTTATCCGTTTCAATTGGTGTTTGAGATGCAATAGATGTCATTGAGACACATTCTTAGTACCAATTTAGTTTCACGAATGCACTTTACTATGTTGAGGAACTAAAACTTCCTTTCGTTTTTTTAAGGGTACAATCAGCTATTGCACTCCCATCAATTCAAAGCAATGTTTCCCCACATAAAAGTGTTCTTTCTTAGCATCTCAGTGTTGAAGTCTGATTGGTTCCTCCACTAGCCCCCAGCCACCACTCAACACCATCACCATGGAAACAGACAGCTCCCTCACCAGAACAGTAATTGGCTATCCAATACAAGTGTGACTGACAGACAGACAGAGATACACACACACACCAGTTCTATAGTAATATAATCGTGACAACACTCTCCTCTGCCCCAAGTAATTTACATACTAATGGATATTCCCAATACGTGGAAAAGTGTTTTTAGCCCAGTCTCAGCATGACGCTACCCCCTCCCCCAATATCAGTAGCGGAGCGGCTCGTGACAAACCCAGCTGGATTGAGGAGGGTGAGCCGGTGAGTTCACTAAGGACTCGAAGAGGGGGGTTGTTAATTTCATATGGGGTTGACGTCAAGCTGCTGTTTGTCAGACACTAATTAGGAGCTAATTGACAGCTTCCTGCTGTGGTGCGGTCAGGAGGAAGGGGAAGTGAGGTAGATGCCTGGAGGATTGGGAACTCTGCTGGAGCTGGGAAGGTGTTTGTGGTGGCAATCCAACGTGGCCACAGGAAGGTGATGGTGTGTAGAGAGATGGGAGGAATAGCATACAGTCGAGTCACTCCAAAAAAAGGATAGAGCTAAGTTGTCTAACCATATGAACCTACAGTATAAAGACTGTTATTTGTCGTTGTCCTCACCTGCTCTTCAAAGCTGGATTAGTACTAGTTGCAGTAACTTTTACTGAATCCACTGTAGTGACATAGGTTATATTTCCTCAGTCATACAGAACCAAGGGAATTTAGCTTGCTACTGATGATGATCAATACTCACTTTTTAGATGTTTCTCATTTTGCCATGCATTCCCTGACTTTGCGCAATGTATGTAGACCTACAGATATAGCAACTACAGTGAACGTACTGTACTGTAAGTGTATATTGAAACCAGTCATTCTTAGAAGAACCAGCAGAGGGCCCTGTTTAGCACCCCAAGACATCAGCGAGGCTAGACGGAAGGAGGGGTAGGGTGGGCAGAGTGGGATTCTCTCTACGAGGAGAGATACTGTAGCATCCAAGGCTAAACCAATGATGTGCTCCCTGGGCCAGACCTGCTAAATTATTAACACACTTCATTTTTAATGAACGGCTCTGCTCTTCAGCAGTTGGATGAGAATTATAAGAGCACATAAAAAGTCTGATGTTCAATTATCTAATATAATGTCATAAATAAATAAGTACACATCTAAAGTTTAAGTAGAATAAAGAGATACCATGGCACCGCTAATAAGGGCTTTCAGTAAACATAATGATTCAAGTAGACTACAGTGAAAAGGGTAACCTGCTGCTCCTGCTTAGGTAATGGGAAATATATAGCAGTGTATTGTGATGAAGCTCTAACTTGTTTGGCTATGAGTGTTTGTATTTACGGTACACAAATGTCATTATTCTCATGGGTAAAACCCCAAAATAACATTCTTGTTCTGGAAATCCCAATTCTGCATTATAGCCAAAGGAACTCCAGTATATTCCCCTTTCAGAGGAACAACAATCATTAGTACTCACACTCCAGTTTGTCCTCGGGTCGGCCACCCTCCAGCAGTGAGAGGTAGCAGACGATGTCCTTCAGTTGAACCATGCCTAGAGGTCTGGGCAGAGTCCTGGGTAGAGTGGGCACCTTCAGAGGGGTCGAGTTCCCTTTGATCAACTTGAGGCCTGCAGAGAGAAGAAGGCCAGAGAAGAAGGTCAAAATGTAGGCCGGTTATGATCATTGCTGAGCTTATGCCTCTAATGTCAACCTCAAACTGTCTTTCAAACTGTCTACCAATAAATCGAAATTCATGTTGTGAAATTGATTGCAGATGTTATATAAGTGTAGTTTTTGCCAATATTATGGTAGTAAATGTTGACTAGACAGCACAGTTTTAGTTTGTGAAGATTGTAGTTAGTGCCTCAGGACACGTACATTTTGGACATTTTGTGAAAAAGTACAAGCTGATGCTACAAACGCTGCACTCAATGACTTGCCTGTAAGCTACAGTCCACGACAACAAGGCAATCTGGGGTGGTCTGACGACAGAGTTAACAACACTGAACCAATTACAACAGTATCACCCAGGGACACTGCTCTTTGTGGTAGGAGTAAACACTAAAGTAGACCTAAACAACTTTAGGCTTTTATTTGATGTTAGAGAGATTGTTTGTCTGCTGCTGAGGTCATAGTTTCTATGCCTTCTTGATATGTTCCTTTGTTTGTGTCTAAAGTGAAGGTGCGGTGGTCCTAAGGGCAAAGTAGCTTTAAAAATTCAGTAACAGCGCACACAGACAATATAAAAGCTACTTTGCCCCTTAAGGACATCATCTGAAGGTTATGGCTGAAGTGCAGGGTCTTACCAGTAACTCTGGGCTTGTCTATGGAAGAGGGGCTGGGTTTTGGTCCCTTGTTACTGAATGATAAGAAGAGGTGTTGACAGAACTCCTCTGCCAGCTCGCTCTCCAGAAACGTCTGCATGAAGACCTTGAAGCCTTCAAAGTCAATCTCCTGAAACAACACACAGAACATGATCCTGGTTGGTATAATTCCCACGAGGGAAGATTTAATAACCATATCATTACCATATCATGCCTGGAAGAACAAGGAATTACATTACCTGATTGAGTATGTCTTGCTTCTATGCAGCATTGAATAAAGACATTGGGCATCTCAATAAATCAAACTTGAAAAAAGTAAGTTACTCATATCCTGAAAAGCTGGTGTGACATTTTCAGCATCCCCTCTATAACCAAAGTAAGTAGTGCCTCTTAATTTGAAATGCCAAAACTAACAAAGATATTGGTTTGAGGTGAATATAGACCGATAACATTGATGAATGTTGTTGATATCAAAATGACCAAGACTTGGTAGCAAGTCTGAAGTGATGGTAGTGTTCTACATTATAAAGAAGCCTCAAAGTAGTTCTGCAATGGTTCATGCAATGCTAATGATGCCACATCACTACCAGAACAGTGTCTTATGGAAAGAATGACTACCTCCTCTGGGTTATATTTCGCCAACACTCCATCTCCATGGAACTCCTGCAGCACATCTTTCAGCTTCTTGGTTGAGTCTAAAATAAAAACATTCAGCACATGTTCTAACCATAAAGGCTTCCCATTAAATAGCAATTGATACCATCATGTCCATGAAGGGAGATCCCACTGCGGGATCTCATCTAATTGTCTCTGAAAAGGTTCAGTCTACAGCTCTGGAGGAATCAGATCTGACACCCAACAGACCGCATCGAAACCACTGGAGGAATCACCAGACTCTGGAACGGGTAACAGTTTAGACTCCTCTGCCTGGTCCGTTTGGTCTGGTTCCTGTCAAGGTCTCTTCCTGTATTTTCAAACTATGGGAGTTTAGCCCCAGGAGTGTCCTGGCAGGACTGGTCCATTTGGGCCCCTGGTATAGACATTGTTTTATTATATTATTCTAGCTCTTCCATTATGGTATTTGTAGTGGTTAATGGTGTGTGTATATAGATTGTGTATAGGCTTGTCTACCATATGAATCTTCTCTTTGTGTCAGACTGGGTTCAAGTGACTTCTGTTTCTTTTTTCTGTATTTATTTGTCTGAATATGGTACAGTTGAAGTCGGAAGTTTACATACACTTAGGTTGGAATCATTTAAACTCGTTTTTCAACCACTCCACAAATTTCTTGTTAACAAACTACAGTTTTGGAAAGTCGGTTAGGACAAGTAATATTTCCAAAAATGGTTTACAGACAGATTATTTCACTTATAACTCACTGTATCACAATTCCAGTGGGTCAGAAGTTTACATCACTAAGTTGACTGTGCCTTTAAACAGCTTGGGAAATTCCAGAAAATTATGTCATGGCTTTAGAAGTTTCTGATAGACTAATTGACATAATTTGAGTCAATTGGAGGTGTAACTGTGGATGTATTTCAAGGTCTACCTTCAAACTCAGTGCCTCTTTGCTTGACATCATGGGAAAATCAAAAGAAATCAGCCAAGACCTCAGGAAGGAGACGCGTTCTGTCTCCTAGAGATGAACGTACTTTGGTGCAAAAAGTGCAAATCAATCCCAGAACAATAGCAAAGGACCCTGTGAAGATGCTGGAGGAAACAGGTACAAAAGTATCTATATCCACAGTAAAACGAGTCCTATATCAACATAACCTGAAAGGTCGCCCAGCAAGGAAAAAGCCACTGCTCCAAAACCGCCATAAAAAAAGCCAGACTACGGTTTGCAACTGCACATTGGGACAAAGATTGTACTTTTTGGAGAAATGTCCTCTGGTCGGATGAAACAAAAATAGAACTGTTTGGCCATAATGACCATCGTTATGTTTGGAGGAAAAAGGGGGAGGCTTGCAAGCCGAAGAACACCATCCCAACCGAAGCACGGGGGTCGCAGCATCATGTTGTGGGGGTGCTTTGCTGCAGGAGGGACTGGTGCACGTCACAAAATAGATGGTATCATGAGGCAGAAAAATTATTTGGATATATTGCAGCAACATCTCAAGACATCAGTCAGGAAGTTAAAGCTTGGTCGCAAATGGGTCTTCCAAATTGACAATGACCCCAAGCATACTTCCAAAGTTGTGGCAAAATGGCTTAAAGACAACAAAGTCAAGGTATTGGAGTGGCCATCACAAAGCCCTGACCTCAACCCCATAGAAACTTTGTGGGCAGAACTGAAAAAGCGTGCGCGAGCAAGGAGGCCTACAAACCTGATTCAGTTACACCAGCTCTGTCAGGAGGAATGGGCCAAAATTCACCCAACTTATTGTGGGAAGCTTATGGAAGGCTACCTGAAACGGTTGACCCAAGTTAAACTATTTAAAGGCAATGCTACCAAATACTAATTGAGCGTACGTAAACTTCTGACCCACTGGGAATGTGATGGAAGAAATAAAAGCTGAAATAAATCATTCTCTCTACTATTATTCTGACATTTCACATTCTTAAAATAAAGTGGTGATCCTAACTGACCGAAGACAGGGAATTTGTACTAGGATTAAATGTCAGGAATTGTGAAAAACTGAGTTTAAATGTATTTGGCTAAGGTGTATGTAAACTTCCGACTTCAACTGTATGTATGTATGTATGTATGTATGTATGTATGTATGTATGTATGTATGTAGGCATATATGCAGTGTGTATGTATGTATGTATATATTATTGTATATTATTTTACTGCTCTATGGATATAATTATTGTTTGGATTACCTTATTTACTATTATTTATTAATTTACTTTTTTTCATTTTTCTTTCATTCTTTATGTGATGCGCATACAGAGAACGCCAGAAGAAGAATTAACATTTAATTACCACAGTGAATTATTGTAATGTTTGTTTATGTGTCAATTAATCCCATAAGGGACGGGTTGCCAATTGGCGATTTGACACGAAAATAAAATGTCATTAATTCATTCATTTCATTCATTGTAGCTTCTGGAGCAACAACACTAGATTTGGAAGGATGACCATGTGAAACTATGAAGCGTGTGATTGGGTGCCTGTGTGATAAACCCACCAAAAATAAATGAAAAAGTATTAACTCATGCATTGTTTTTTTATCACTCCTCTACATGGTCAAAAAACTATCACGTTGTCATCCTAATGCTAACACTTAAAAGGAAATTACTTAGCGTAGGTTACTTTAGGCCAAAATGCATGTCACATCAATGTTCTTTTACACAGCACCTGGACAAATACACACCGCAATGTCACTGAGCAAAAAAATCCATTCTAATAATCGTCTCTGATTACGAAATCATAACTGCAGTGAAGTAGACTGTAGAGTATTGGTGCTCATGCAGTATGTGAAGTGAGGAAAGTGTGCAATAGAGCTCACTTCACTTCAATGAGAAGAGAGGGGGCTAAAGTGAGCTGGAGGGACTGAAAAGGAGGGAGGGAGAGGTGGAAACAGCAGAAGGTCCATTGTTGCACCTCGGAGAATGGGATATTTTATAACCTTTCGCTGCACAGGGAGCATAATGACTAGCTGTGAGCCAATTTGAAACACGATTATCCAAATCTCTCTGTCACACACTGTCCCTCACTCTTTCTCATTTCCCCCCCGGTCCCATACCCTGTTTCTTCTCAGACTTTCAGACATTATAGTGGAGCTGGATTTTTTTTAGGTGGTAGATCAGTTTTAATATTGCAGATAGATTGTAGTTTCCATCAATGTCATTGTCTGCATCATTTCCAATCCCCATATATCTTTTTTGTAAATATATATATACATTTATGGAAAATATTTACAAAAAATACATGGAGGATTGGAAATGATGCAGGCAATTACATTGATGGAAGCCACAATCTAACTGCAATATTAAATCTGATCTTAAGTCCCCCCCACTTCTAAAACCAAAGTTGCGCCCCTGGTAAACATTGCAGAAGAAGAAAAATCGATCCCAATCGGAGACAGTAAAGATAGGCTGGAGAGCTGCTTACAGCCGGCGAAACAATGTTGTCAAAACGCGTAGAGCAATTAACAAGAGAGATGTCATGGCCAAGTGAAACCCTTTGCATGCAGAAGAGATCTCAAGCAAAAAGCATTAATTATTTAGATTTGGACTGAGGTCTGTGAATATCTAATAAAATAACCTCCAGTCAAGACGCTATATAGACTTAGGGTCCTTATTGCTGCTCACATTAGCTCTGTTGTTTTAGTCTTCTCTAACACACTGAGATTAAGTTCTTATTGTTGTGGATATGTGGGAAGTCTTTTGAGAATCCTTCCTTTTCCGAAAACCATTTTAAAACCAAAATATAATAAATATAGAAAATAAAAAATAATATAGAAAATAAATAATAATACTAAACCTAATTGTTACCCTGGAAACAACCAACGCAAGAAAGGTTTCAGGATATCTCACTAAAGGCAAGAAAACTCATCCATCTCAAAACATGCACAGTCAAATTTTTCATTTACGAAAACCTGAATACTTGCAGTAGCGTTCTTGAAAATAACTTAAAGACGTTCATAACTCTCTTTGGCCTGCAGGGGATGCTTTTGTGTTATGATTGATCATGTTTTAACATAAACAGCACCAGAGCACCAGACAGATGTAATGCTTGAGCTGGTATTTCTGCAAAATCAGCAAGGGGCTCCAATAACAGATTACAGACGTATGGATGATTCCAAGTCATCAGAGAAAGAGGGGGGGTTTTGTACTGTTTGAGCTTTACACCAAATGAAGTTGGATTAGGCTGGGTTTCATAATGCAGTGGCAGTGCATGGAGATATTCTCTGCTCTGCTCTTAGGCAGTCACCATTACAGTAACTGGGCTCTGTTATCCTGCCATAGTCAAGCAGTAGGTAAAATCTCTCTCTGTGTGAGGTGGATCAGGACATACTGCTGGGATGGGATCTACAGTAGTTTACTAATCCAGTGTCACATTTCATACCTGACTAGATTCCATTTTCAATGAAGTTTAAACTTGATTGCGAGCGTAAAGTGACGGTGTACGCATGCACACACGCGCGCACACACAGACACACACACACACACACAAAGACACGCTCACACATTCACACCCACTGTCAGAGACACAGACTTACATTGAGCGTACTCCTGCAGAAGGGAGAATTCAGCTGGGGTCAGAGTGACCCACTTGTCCTGGTTGGTCATTGTGATGAGTCCTCTTCTCCCTCACATCCCCAAACTATCAGCCCACAGTCCACTCTCTGGAACAGAACTTAGAAAAAGTTGTTAGGCCTCTCATTATAGTCTCTTGTGGCAGACTGTTAACAGAACGAGATTTGGTTTGGGTTCTGACATTCATTTCATCATCACTGGTCATAAAATGGCATAAAATTATTGTATATTGATCCTCTGATCATTACATTGCTACAGTACAGTATAGTAAAGTATAGGATAGTATAGTTTAGGAGACACCAAGAAATGCTTATGTCCATCTATAACCAAAAAGTATATCAGTCTGTCAGTCAATTAGAGACTGAGGCTAGGGACTTGTTTGATTCATAATACTTACTGAATCCCCTAATGAATGCATTTTTCGTGCTATCATAAGTATTACATCAGACAAGTACATTACTCTTAGTATGACTGACAGTCAAGCTAATGCTACCTTGTCCTATCCAGGACTATGTGCTATAGCTAGCTAGCAATTTGCTAACTGGCATGTCAATGTCCAACAGGAACTCACCAACTCACTGCATTATTTTACATATGTCTTACTTATAGATGTAGGATCTTAATTTGATCACCCTGTTGCAGGAGAACTTTCCTGCAATGCAGGACATTTAAAACATGTAGTGTATTTGAGGTTTAAAAATGCTGAAATTTCAGACTTTGTTTTCCCTTACAAGAAATATATCAACCCCTACAAAAATGTCCATTAATTATAATCCACATAATAATTCACATTTCCTGTTGCCTGCTTTAGCAAACTCGCTCAAATTAAGATCCTACAGCTGTACCTAGGACAACATTTAGTTTATGTGTAAAGAAACATTTATGACAGACAGTATAAGGGACATGTAAGAGTTTAAGTCATGATTGACCAGGACTGCTGCTGCTGTTTGACAACAACAGAATGATGGGCCGGCTGCCAGCTGGCATCACTGATTATGGACAATACCATGGTGACAGAAGATTAGACAGTGTCAGAAAAGAGGGGATGTTATGCCACTTTTATGCCCCCCCCCCCCCCCCCCCCTTCTGAACAAGCACACACTCTTACACACAGCAGAGGGGGGGGGTCTAACACACACACAAACACACACACACACACACACACAGACACACACACACACTCAATGGGTTGACAAAATACAAGATATGCTTACTGTAAACTTAATCCGTTCTACATTGTAACTACTGTAACTACTGAGAAGGGTTCAAGAAGCATTACACATTCATGTAAAGAGAAATAAATAATGTGTGAGTGTGTGTGTGCATGAGTGTTTTGGGGTAGTCGGTTGCTACAGTATATAGCCTAGAGTATTGTGTTCTGTGGACTACTGAAGCTGAATGTTCCACTCCCCCCTGCTCTCTTAATGCACCTGTGTTAGTCTCAGAGCCAGCTTCCTTCCTTTTTGACCCAATTCCCTCTGACCAATTATAAAACCTCACAGCAACAAGTGCATGTAACAGTATTTTACCACCTCAGTTCACAACTATTTCCTAATGAAAGAGCTGGCATGGAATCATCCGTGTGTGTACTAATGCATGTGTGTGTCTGCGCATATATGTGTATCTGTGTACGGGCATAGTTAGTATGTGGATGTCTTGAACATACCCATAGTAAACGCACATTTCTAACCTTAAGGAACCCCTGAGACACTTGAATATGCATGGACACATACGGTGCATTCGGAAAGTATTCAGAACCCTTCCCCTTTTCCACATTTTGTTACGTTACAGCCTTATTCTGAAATGATTCAATTATTCTTTTTCTCATCAATCTATACGCAATACCCCATAATGACAAAATTAAAACAGGTTTATATAATAAATAAGGCATATATTTTTTGTAACATATTTACATAAGTATTCAGACCTTTTGCTATGAGACTCATCCTGCATCCTGTTTCCATTGATCATCCTTGAGATGTTTCCACAACTTGATTGGAGTCCACCTGTGGTATATTCAATGGATTGGACATGACTTGGAAAGGCACACACCTGTCTATATAAAGGTCCCACAGTTGACAGTGCGTGTCATAGCAAAAACCAAGCCATGAGGTTGAAGGAATTGTCCGTGGAGCTCAGAGACAAGATTGTGTCGAGGCACAGATCTGGGCAAGGGTACCAAAACATGTCTGCAGTATTGAAGGTCCCCAAGAACACAGTGGCCTCCATAACTTCTTAAAAGGAAGAAGTTTGGAACCAAGACTCTTCCTAGAGCTGGCCGCCCGGCCAAACTGAGCAATCAGGGGTCAGGGAGGTGACCAAGAACCCGATGGTAACTTTGACAGAGCTCCAGAGTTTCTCTGTGGAGATGGGAGTACCTTCCAGAAGGTCAATAATCTCTCCAGCATTCCACCAATCAGGCCTTTATGGTAGAGTGGCCAGACGGAAGCCACTCCTCAGTAAAAGGCACATGACAGCCAGCTTGGAGTTTGCAAAAAGGCACCTAAAGGACTCTCATTCCATGAGAAACAAGATTCTCTGGTCTGATGAAACCAAGATTGAAATCTTTGGCCTGAATGTTAAGCGCCACGTCTGGAGGAAACCTGGCACCATCCCTACAGTGAAGCATGGTGTTGGCAGCATCATGCAGTGGGGATGTTTTTCAGCGGTAGGGACTGGGTGACTAGTCAGCATTGAGGGAAAGATGGACGGAGCAAAGTGAAGAGAGATCCTTGATGAAAACCTGCTCCAGAGCTCTCAGGACCTCAGACTGGGGCGAAGGTTCACCTTCCAAAAGGACAACGACCCTAAGCACACAGCCAAGGCAACGCAGGAGTGGCTTCGGGACAAGTCTCTGAATATCCTTGAGTGGCCCAGCCAGAGCCCGGATTTGAACGAGATCTAACATCTCTGGAGAGACCTGAAAATAGCTGTGCAACGATGCTTTCCCATCCAACCTGACAAGGCTTGAGAGGATCTGCAGAGAAGAATGGGAGAAACTCCCCAAATACAGGTGTGCCAAGCTTGTCGTGTCATACCCAATAAGACTTGAGGCTAGGTGCTTCAAATCAAATCAAATTGAATTGGTCACATACACGCGATTAGCAGATGTCATTGCGGGTGTAGCGAAATGCTTGTGCTTCTATCTCCGACAGTGCAGTAATATCTAACAAGTAATATCTAACAATTTCACAACATATACTCAATACACACAAATCCAAGTAGGAATGAATTAAGACTATGTACATATGGACGAGCGAAGTCAGAGCGGAATGGACTAAGATACAGTAGAATAGTATAGAAAACAGTACATACTTATGAGATGAGTAATGCAAGATATGTCAACATTATTAAGTGAATGAGATACCGTAGAATAGTATAGAAAACAGTATATACATATGAGATGAGAGATGCCAGATATGTAAACATTAAGTGACTAAGATACCGTGAATAGAATAGAATACAGTATATATATATATATATATGAGATGAGTAATGCAAGATATGTAAACATTATTAAGTGACTAAGATGCCGTAGAATAGTACAGAATAGAGGTTGACCGATTAATCGTAATGGCCGATTAATTAGGGCCGATTTCAAGTTTTCATAACAATCGGAAATCGGTATTTTTGGACACCGATTTGGCCGATAATAAAAATAAAATAAATTTTAAAAAAAATGTACACCTTTATTTAACTAGGCAAGTCAGTTAAGAACACATTCTTATTTTCAATGAAGGTCTAGGAACGATGGGTTAACTGCCTTGTTCAGGGGCAGAACGACAGATTTTTACCTTGTCAGCTTGGGGATTCGTTTTGCAACATTCCGGTTACTAGTCCAACGCTCTTACCACCTGCCTTACATTGCACTCCACGAGGAGCCTGCATGGCAGGCTGACTACCTGTTACGCGAGGGCAGCAAGAAGCCAAGGTAAGTTGCTAGCTAGCATTAAACTTATCTTATAAAAAACAATCAATCTTAACATAATCACTAGTTAACTACACATGGTTGATATTACTAGTTCATCTAGCTTGTCCTGCGTTGCATATAATTGATGCGGTGCCTGTTAATTTCTCAACGAATCACAGCCTACTTCGCCAAACAGGTGATAATTTAGTACTGTCATTGCACCAAACCTAACCATAAACATCAATGCCTTTCTTTAAAATCAATACACAAGTATATATTTTTAAACCTGCATATTTAGTTAATATTGCCTGCTAATATGAATTTCTTATAATTAGTGAAATTGTGTCACTTCTCTTGCGTTCCGTGCAAGCAGTCAGGGTATATGCAGCAGTTTGGGCCGCCTGGCTCGTTGCGAACTGTGTGAAGTCCATTTCTTCCTAACAAAGACCGTAATTAATTTGCCAGATTTGTACATAATTATTACATAACATTTAAGGTTGTGCAATGTAACAGCAATATTTAGACTTAGGGATGCCACCCGTTAGATAAAATATGGAACGGTTCAGTATTTCACTGAAAGAATAAACGTTTTGTTTTCTAAATGATAGTTTCCGGATTCGACCATATCAATGACCAAAGGCTCTTATTTCTGTGTGTTATTATGTTATAATTAAGTCTATGATTTGATATTTGATGGAGCAGTCTGACTGAGTGATGGTAGGCAGCAGCAGGCTCGTAAGTATTCATTCAAACAGCACTTTCGTGCGTTTGCCAGCAGCTCTTCGCAATGCTTCAAGCATTGAGCTGTTTATGACTTCAAGCCTCTCAACTCCCAAGATTAGGCTGGTGTAACCGATGTGAAATGGCTAGCTAGTTAGCAGGGTGCGCGCTAATAGCGTTTCAAATGTCACTCTCTCTGAGACTTGGAGTAGTTGTTCCCCTTGCTCTGCAAGGGCAGCGGCTTTTGTGGAGCGATGGGTAACGATGCTTCGAGGTTGGCTGTTGTCGATGTGTTCCTGGTTCGAGCCCAGGTAGGGGCGAGGAGAGGGACGGAAGCTATACTGTTACACTGGCAATACTAAAGTGCCTATAAGAACATCCAATAGTCAAAGGTATATGAAATACAAATGGTATAGAGAGAAATAGTCCTATAATTCCTATAATAACTACAACCTAAAACTTCTTACCTGGGAATATTGAAGACTCATGTTAAAAGGAACCACCAGCTTTCATATGTTCTCATGTTCTGAGCAAGGAACTTAAACGTTAGCTTTTTTACATGGCACATATTGCACTTTGACTTTCTTCTCCAACACTTCGTCTTTGCCTTATTTAAACCAAATTGAACATGTTTCATTATTTATTTGAGGCTAAATTGATTTTATTGATGTATTATATTAAGGTAAAAGAAAAGTGTTCATTCAGTATTGTTGTAATTGTCATTATTACAAATACATTTGAAAAAATCTGCCGATTAATCGGTATCAGCTTTTTTTTGGCCCTCCAATAATTGGTATCGGTATCGGCATTGAAAAATCATAATCGGTCGACCTCTAGTACAGAATACCGTATATACATATGAGATGAGTAATGCCAGATAGGTAAACATTATTAAAGTGCCTAGTGTTCCATTCCTTAAAGTGGCCAGTGATTTCTAGTCTATGCCTATAGGCAGCAGCCTCTAATGTGCTAGTGATGGCTGTTTAACAGTCTGATGGCCTTGATATAGAAGCTGTTTTTCAGTCTCTCGGTCCCAGCTTTGATGCACCTGTACTGACCTCGCCTTCTGGATGATAGCGAATGATAGCTTTGCGTCAACAAAGTACTGAGTAAAGGGTCTGAATACTTATGTAAATGTGATATTTCATTTTTAATTTTTTTTTATAAATGTGCAAAAATGTCCCTATGAGTGTTAGATACACAGAAAAGAAAAATGCTCAAAATGATTCTCCTTCTCTATTGTTTATAATCCGTTTACATCAGTGGAGGCTGGTGGGAGGAGTTATAGGAGGACGGGCTCAACGTAATGGCTGGAATGGAATGAATGGAACGGTATCAAACATATAAAACATATGGAAACCACGTTTGACTCCCTTCCATTTAGTCCATTCCATTCCATTACAATGAGCCCGTCCTCCTATGGCTCCTCCCACCAGCCTCCACTGGTGTACATACAGTATAATGCACATATCCTCATCAAAATGTCCATAGAACTGCAACGACATTAGCACAGCAGTATTTCAACCCTTTAGCACATTTCTCAATGCTGCGAGTCTAATTCCACGAGCAGTGTTCAGTACCTACAGTAGCAGCACTGGGATACTGATAGGCTTGATTCATTTCCAGTGGTGCAACAGTAGGTTATCAAACACTGTTGCTGTCCTCCTCTCTCTTAATCTCTGTATCTATCAATGAATTCATCGACAATATCAACCCCGGTAGAGGATTCTACTGCAAGAGACATCAGCGATACAACTAGAGAGTAGCTGACACTACACATTAACAAATACACCCACTACATACACGCACACACTATATACACACTCACATACAGTCAATGAACGAACAAACAATAGAATGCAGTATCAACATGATACTCACCTGCTGGATAGCCAGGGCAGACTGCCGGGAGCAGGGAGTAGTCTTCCAGACAGATGTTTACAGATGACGCTTACACACTCTCACACACACACGCATCTTGCTCTTTCTCACACGCTCACATACAAATACACACACTCACTCACTCACATCATGTCCCCGCTGAATGTACTGGAGGAGAGCTTAGAGGCTTTGTCATTAGATGGTGTGTGTGTGTGTGTGTGTGTGTGTGTGTGTGTGTGTGTGTGTGTGTGTGTGTGTGTGTGTGTGTGTGTGTGTGTGTGTGTGTGTGTGTGTGTGTGTGTGTGTGTGTTAGACCCCCCCTCTCTGCTGTGTGTGTAAGAGTATCCGTGTGTGGCTGTGTGTGTTTGTGTGTGTTTGTGTGGGAAAGTGTGTGCTTGTTCAGAAGCAGTCAGTGCTAGAGGATAGAAACTCCAATAGAAAAAGGGGGAGTGTGTGTGTGAGTGTGTGTGTGTGTGTGTGAGAGAGAGGGTGATAAAAAGCACAGAACGATCTACCGCTTGTCTGCAATGATAATCAGTTCCCATACTCACTGCTTACGTCACCCTTATCCCTCCTCTCCTCCTCTTTCTGCTCCCCCTCTATTCCCTGGTGAGGCTGATGTCCTGAGCTCCCGCTCTCTCTCTCCCTCTCTCTCCCGCTCTCTCTCTCTCTCTCTCCCTCTCCCTCCCTCTCTCTCTTCCTCACTCTCTCTCCCACTATCTCTCTCGCTCTCTCACGCTTTCCCTCTCCCTCACTTTCTTTCTTCCGGTCTCTCTCTCTCTCCCGTTGCCGTGGCGCGTGTCGCCATTAGCATTCAGCAGGCAGGTGGTAACCGCGGCGACCTGTGGGAATACCTCTTGATTGAACTGATGGGATGTGAAAGGGGCAGGGGCCGAGGGTCTAGGGGAGGGGGTGTCGTGTTCAACAGACTTGAATCAGGAGTAATATTCTCTCATCACTGTGGTGCTGCAGCTGTGGAGGGCTATTAAACAGCAGCCCAAGGCCAATTACATTCAGAATCAATAGGAAAAAGGATAGGCTGGGCCCTTGACATTTTAGATACTTAAAATACAGTACATTCCATGGCTGTAGCTGAAATGCAAAGGGAAAAGACTGGAGGGCTACAATATATTATAGTTTGACGAAAAATGTTCACCAAGGAAGCACACATCATATGAATACAATAATAGCTATTGCTGAAAAGTAGCAACATTATTTCTACTCATACAGAATGAACAACTTGCTGCTGTTATATAGCAGCCTTACAAAAAGAGAGAACATGTCGGACAAAACACTATGCCTCCCAGCAGTCTACTCTGCTATTTGGACCAAAGCTAATACCCACCAATTCATTTAACAGTCCCGGATTACGCATAGTCAGCTATCTATCGCCCCCACATCTTTCACACAACCTTCCAAATAATGGCTTTCTCATTTGACACTAAGGTCTCAGTGTATTGAATTGAATATCAGATCCCTGAAACGATGAGTGAAAATAGAGGCTAAGTCATTGACCAATGTGCCAAATCTGCCAATACCGTTTATGTTTTCAGAAACACCTACAGGCTCTCTCTCAGTCTTTAGCCGACCGAGGCCAAGGGTATTTGTGTTGTTTGCCAGTGGGCCTGGCTCCAATCTAGGTATTGACATTTTCTCCAATGTGACAGTCGGGGGTTGGGAGAATGCGCATCACATTGACGTAGATAACATACCATTCCCTAGCAGTTGTTTATCACATTTTATCAGCAATAAAGAACATGTACTTGTCATATTCCACTCCAGGTTTCAAATTGAATATGGATTTACTATACAGGGTATGTCAGTGCTAACCCATGACTGTGCAATTAGTGTATATAAACTCAGCAAAAAAAGAAATGTCCTCTCACTGTCAACAGCATATATTTTCAGCAAACTTAACATGTGTAAATATTTGTATGAACATAACAAGATTCAACAACTGAGACATAAACTGAACAAGTTCCACAGACATGTGACTAACAGAAATGGAATAATGTGTCCAGGAAACAAAGAGGGGGTAAAAATCAAAAGTCACAGTCAGTATCTGGTGTGGCCACCAGCCGCATTAAGTACTGCAGTGCATCTCCTCCTCATGGACTGCACCAGATTTGCCAGTTCTTGCTGTGAGATGTTACCCCACTCTTCCACCAAGGCACCTGCAAGTTCCCAGACATTTCTGGGGGGAATGGCCCTAGCCCTCACCCTCCGATCCAACAGGTCACAGACGTGCTCAATGGGATTGAGATCCGGGCTCTTCGCTGGCCATGGCAGAACACTGACATTCCTGTCTTGCAGGAAATCACGCACAGAACGAGCAGTACGGCTGGTGGCATTGTCATGCAGGAGGGTCATGTCAGGATGAGCCTGGAGGAAGGGTACCACATGAGGGAGGAGGATGTCTTCCCTGTAACGCACAGCGTTGAGATTGCCTGCAATGACAACAAGCTCAGTCCGATGATGCTTTGACACACCACCCCAGATCATGACGGACCCTCCACCTCCAAATCGATCCCACTCCAGAGTACGGCCTCGGTGTAATGCTCACTCCTTCGACAATAAACATGAATCCGACCATCACCCCTGGTGAGACAAAACCGCAACTTGTCAGTGAAGAGCACTTTTTGCCAGTCCTGTCTGGTCCAGATGGTGGGTTTGTGCCCATAGGCGACGTTGTTGCCAGTGATGTCTGGTGAGGACCTGCCTTACAACAGGCCTACAAGCGCTCAGTCCAGCCTCTCTCAGCCTATTGCGGACTGTCTGAGCACTGATGGAGGGATTGTGCATTCCTGGTGTAACTTGGGTAGTTGTTGTTGCCATCCTGTACCTGTCCCGCAGGTGTGATGTTCGGATGTACCGATCCGGTGCAGGTGTTGTTACACTGGCCTGCCACTGTGAGGACGATCAGCTGTCCGTCCTGTCTCCCTGTAGCACTGTCTTAGGTGTCTCACAGTACGGACATTGCAATTTATTTCCCTGGCCACATCTACAGTCCTCATGCCTCCTTGCAGCATGCCTAAGGCACGTTCACGCAGATGAGCAGGGACCCTGGGCATCTTTCTTTTTTGTGTTTTTCAAAGTCAGTAGAAAGGCCTATTGAGTGTCCTAAGTTTTCATAACTGTGACCTTAATTGCCTACCATCTGTACGCTGTTAGTGTCTTAACGACCATTCCACAGGTGCATGTTCATTAATTGTTTATGGTTCATTGAACAAGCAAGGGAAACCATTTGCAATGAAGATCTGTGAAGTTATTTTGATTTTTATGAATTATTTTCTGAAAGACAGGGTCCTGAAAAAGGGATGTTTCTTTTTTTGCTGAGTTTAGTAGGGTGGTAGTGGCTGGCTTCTTTTTGGAGGGAGCATACACGCACACGCATCACCCATCTATGCTATGGATGGATCCAGTGACGCAGACCAAAACAATGGCGGCTGAACGACATGAAAGCCCCACTACGTAAATGCTAATAGAAATGCATACGATCAACATGCAGTAGCTAGATAAGTCAGATTGTCTGCCTGTTGTGCCGTGCTTACGTCATCCCTACTATGAATGAAAACAGTCAGTCGCCGTGGTGATGAATAGTCACTCAAGCAAAGTATGAGCCAGGGCATAGACTAGACCTACGTCATTCCACTTCCTGACACAATCGTTATTGATCTTAGCATCACTATAATTGACTTTTGTCTTCCGTAGATCATCCACCACACAGATGAGGCTTTAGCCTGTGGGCTTAGTAATCAAATATTATTACTTAGCAAATATAGAGCAATATGATAAAGCTATAAACTATACAGTTGAAGTCGGAAGTTTACATACACTCAGGTTGGAGTCATTAAAACTAGTTTTTCAACCACTTCACACATTTCTTGTTAACAAACTATAGTTTTGGCAAGTCGGTTAGGACATCTACTTTGTGCATGACACAAGTAATTTTTTCAACAATTGTTTACAGACAGATTATTTTACTTATAATTCTCTGTATCACAATTCCAGTGGGTCAGAAGTTTACATACACTAAGTTGTCTGTGCCTTTAAACAGCTTGGAAAATTCCAGAAAATGATGTCAAGGCTTTAGAAGCTTCTTTTTTTTTTTTTTTTTTTTTTTTTTTTTTAGTCATTTAGCAGACGCTCTTATCCAGAGCGACTTACAGTAGTGAATGCATACATTTCTTTCCCGTACTGGTCCCCCGTGGGAAACGAACCCACAACCCTGGTGTTGCAAACACCATGCTCTACCAACTCTACCAAACACCATGCTCTACCAACTGAGCCACACGGGACCGTGTGGCTCAGCTCAAAACCGAGCTTCTGATAGGCTAATTGACATCATTTGAGTCAATTGGAGGTGGATGTATTTCAAGGCCTACCTTCAAACTCAGTGTCTCTTTGCTTGACATCATGGGAAAATCAAAAGAAATCAGCCAAGACTACAGAAAAAAAAATGGTAGACTTCCACAAGTCTGGTTCATCCTTGGGAGCAGTTTCCAAACGCCTGAAGGTACCACGTTCATCTGTACAAACAATAGTGCGCAAGTATAAACACCATGGGACCACGCAGCTGTCATACTGCTCAGGAAGGAGACGCGTTCTGTCTCCTAGAGATGAACATACTTTGGTGCAAATAGTGCAAATCAATCCCAGAACAACAGCAAAGGACCTTGTGAAGATGCTGGAGGAAACAGGTACAAAAGTATCTATATCCACAGTAAAACAATTCCTATATCAACGTAACCTGAACGGCCGCTCAGCAAGGAAGAAGCCACTGCTCCAAAACCGCCATAAAAAAAGCCAGACTACAGTTTGCAACTGCACATGCGGACAAAGATCGTACTTTTTGGAGAAATGTCCTCTGGTCGGATGAAACAATAATAGAACTGTTTGGCCATAATGATCATTGTTATGTTTGGAGGAAAAAGGGGTAGGCTTGCAAGCTGAAGAACACTATCCCAACCGTGAAGCATGGGGGTGGCAGCATCATGTTGTGGGGGTGCTTTGCTGCAGAAGGGACTGCTGCTCTTCACAAAATAGATGGCATCATGAGGCAGGAAAATTATTTGTATATATTGAAGCAACATTTCATGACATCAGTCAGGAAGTTAAAACTTGGTCGCAAATGTGTCTTCCAAATTGACAATGATCCCAAGCATACCTCCAAATTTGTGGAAAAATGGCTTAAGGACAACAAAGTCAAGGTAATGGAGTGGCCATCACAAAGCCCTGACATCAATCCTATAGAAACTTTGTGGGCAGAACTGAAAAAGTGTGCGCGAGCAAGGAGGCCTCAAACCTGACTCAGTTACACCAGCTCTGTCAGGGGGAATGGGCCAAAATTCACCCAACTTATTGTGGGAAGGTTGTGAAAGGCAATTTAAATGCAATGCTACCAAATACTAATTGAGTGTATGTAAACTTTTGACCCACTGGGAATGTGATCAAAGAAATAAAATCTGAAATACATCATTCGCTACTATTATTCTGACATTTCACATTCTTAAAATAAAGGGGTGATCCTAACTGACCTAAGCCATGGGATTTTTATTAGGATTACATGTCAGGAATTGTGAAAAAACTGAGTTTAAATGTATTTGGCTAAGCTGTATTTGAACTTTTGACTTCAGCTGTATATAAGCCGTATACTGTAAACACATTATATAAGTTATATATAAAGTAACTGTTCCGTGTTTCCAGATTTCTATGAAATATGACCTGTAATTAATTGCAATATGAGTGAAATAGTTTTCCTTTCTAATAATTTTTATTTAAATATGTTAAAAATAAGCTTTTCTCTGTTGTAATGGTGTAGGCGTACTCTAACAAACAGAATGGTGTGGGCATATACCGGCCATTAAACATATTACATTTACATTTTACATTTAAGTCATTTAGCAGACGCTCTTATCCAGAGCGACTTATTCATGTAAGTAGACCGCTGATTGGCCAGCCCAGCCAATGAGCCAACATGACATCATGTTTTATGGCCACAAATGCGAGTACAGGACGAGTCAACAACATTATCTGGGTGTGAGTTAACAGAATATTAACTTTGAAACTTTTTTCACTGAACAGATACTTTAACAATATCTGTACAGTAATCCTATGACCTAGCCTCACTGATGGATGGCAAAGCCTGTTGTCTCACAAATAGTACATATGGAAGGAAGTATGTTATTTCAACAAACACATATAATGACTACCCCACCTAAAGCTTCTTCCCTCTCTGTGCTAAATATAGCCACAGTATAGTGGTTGGAGTCTGTGTGGCTGGCTGGCTGTGTATAATAATAGCATATTACATAAGTGCCATCCCCAGTATACTCCAGCAACTACAATATGAATCCCTAGTGGCTGGCGGTCTGTTTTGATAGTTACCTATTGGACAGTTGGGCCTCTCATTGTGTATATGCCCACAGAGAGGTGCATGGGAGCATGAACTTTGAAGGGATTGACAGTTGTTCTCCACAGACCTCCTCCACACTGTCCTCATGTCATCACTCGTTCCAAATGGGCCTCTATGTTCTCTCAACTTCTCCATCTGTCCATCCATCACTCAATTCTATAGTATAAGACAGGGCACAAGAGCCAAGACAAGGCAGCGTTATGGTTTGGAAAGATTGAAGATGGATGGGATGGGGTAGTGGAGCGTTGTCTGATCGATGTGTCCGATCGGGGTGTGTGTGTGTGTGTGTGTGTGTGTGTGTGTGTGTGTGTGTGTGTGTGTGTGTGTGTGTGTGTGTGTGTGTGTGTGTGTGTGTGTGTGTGTGTGGTATGTGTACTACTCCTTCCAGTGCCATGCTGACAGTTGGTAGCACAAGGCTATAACCATAACATGAGTCACTAGAACATTTTATGGCAGTGGGAGAAGAAAAATCAAATTTTCTCTGTCCATCTGCTGGCTGGTGCCGTAGAAGAAGAAAAGCCCAGAAAAAGAACACATCTATTAGATATCCATAATTATATCATATCCCCAAACGTTGTTTTAGTTTCTTACTATATGTCTATCGATGCTGGAAAGGTGTTACGGCTATTTCAGACAGCATATCCTCTTGTATTTACGTCCAGGTTGCAATTACTGAAATGTCAGAGGTGAGAGATACTGAAATGCATTGCACAGGGGAATGCCACGGTGTGTTTCAGCTGACTGCTAACGTGAGTTAGTGGTGGTGGACTGAGCGGAACACTCTTAGACTCACACAAGTGCTTTGATGATATCACGCTGGCATAGCGTTATCTTCATACAGAGCCAGTGATGTAGGAAGAAAATGCAGTGTCTGTAATTCATCTCCTAATGCTGAGAGCAGGGAAGCAATGGAGGGGAGATTAAGCTACAGAACACTACATGACCAAACGTTTGTGGACACCTGCTCGTCGAACATCTCATTCCAAAGTCAAGGGCATTAATATGGAGTTGGTCCCCCCTTTGCTGCTATAACAGCCCAGTCTTCTGGGAAGGCTTTCCACCTCATGTTGGAACATTGTTACAGGGACTTGCTTCCAGTCAGCCACACGAGCATTAGTGAGGTCGGGCACTGATGTTGGGAGTACACAGTTGGCGTTCCAATTCATCCTAAAGGTGTTCAATGGGGTTGAGGTCAGGGCTCTGTGCAGGCCAGTCAAGTTCTTCCACACTGATCTCGACAAACCATTTCTGTATGGACCTTGATTTGTGCACGGGGGCATTGTAATGCTGAAACAGGAAAGGGCTTTCCCCAAACTGTTGCCACAAAGTTGGAAGCACAGAATCATCTAGAATGTCGTTGTATGCTGTAGCATTAAGCTTTCCATTCACTGGAACTAATGGGACTAGCCCGAAACATGAAAAAAAGCCCTAGACCATTAATCTTCCTCCGCCAAACCTTACAGTTGGCACTATGCAATCAGGCAGGTAGCATTCTCCTGGCATCCGCCAAACCCAGTTTAGTGGTGGTTCACCAGATGGTGAAGCGTGATTCATTACTCCAGAGAATGCGTTTCCACTGCTCCAGAGTCCAATGGCAGCGTGCTTTACACCACACCAGCCGATGCTTGGCATTGGGCATGGTGATCTTAGACTTTAGTGCAGCTGCTCAACCATGGAAACTAATTTCATGAAGATCCTGACGAACAGTTATTGTGCTGACATTGCTTCCAATGGCAGTTTGGAACTCGGTAGTGAGTGTTGCAACCGAGGACAGACGATTTTTACACGCTACGCGCTTCAGCACTCGGAGGTCCCATTCTGTGAGCTTGTGTGGCCTACCACTTCGCGGCTGAGCCGTTGTTGCTCCTAGACATTTGCACTTCACAATAATGGCACTTACAGTTGCCTGGGGCAGCTCTAGCAGGGCAGTTATTTGACTGGTTGGAAAGGTGGCATCCTATGATGGTGCCACGTCAAAAGTCACTGAGCTCTTCAGTAAGGGCCATTCTACTGCCTATGTTTGTCTATGGAGATTACACGGCTGTGTGCTCGATTTTATACACCTGTCAGCAATGGGTGTGCCTGAAATAGCCAGATCCACTCATTTGAAGGGGTGTCCACATATTTTTGTTTATATAGTGTATATTACAATACACTGTGCCATTCTTGTCCATACTATAGGCGTTTACTCAGAATTCATCCTGGAGTATTATTCAGTGGGGGACGTTTAAGACAAGAATAGAACAGAGATTGAATCAAGCGTTCCGACGAAGAAGCTTTCAGTCTTGGAAGACACTATGACAGTAAATAGCATTCGTGTCTATGCATTCTTATTGATGTCTGCCTGTTATAAATTCACAAGAAGGTGATGAAAAACACATTTTTTTTATTTATTTTTCCTTTATTTAACTAGTCAAGTCAGTTAAGAACAAATTAATATTTTCAATGACAGCCTAGGAAGAGTGCCTTGTTCGGGGGCAGAACGACAGATTTTTACCTTTTCAGCTTGGGGATTCGATCTTGCAACATTTTGGTTACTTGTCCAACGCTCTAACCACTAGGCTACCCTGGTTAGAACAATGTATCTGAGTCAGAAAATGGCTTTAGCAGAATATTGTTTGCTACTGACGCAGGTCAGGTCACAGCTGAGATCTTGTGTTGAAGGCTTGGTGTTCCCCGCGGGAGATGCAGAGATGCTTTACTCACCCACTAATTCTGTCTGCGAGTGATAAACGGGGGCCTGTGGAAGACCTTCATTTGTTGGATGTTATCGTGGAGCTGTTTGGATCGTTTTAGACTGTGATGGAGAGGAAACAATGTTTTCTTTAGTCAGAGAAAAGGCTTTTGTAAATTTCGATCATATACGTGTGACAACTGACAAAATGACGCTGTCGTAACACAAAACACTGTTGTGTCAGCTACAGGTATAACATGCTGTCTCTCACTGCAGCTATTGAAGAGGGCAAAACAAAACAATCCAGGTACAATACAATTACTGTATAACATCTCATACAGGAAATCTCACAAATAGTGGTGTCGTGTACTAGGTTTGACACCAATGGGCATCCTTAATGTGTGATGTCACTACTTGATACATAGTATTCTTGGACTAGGGAACAGATGCACATGGTGTGCCATGCAGTAAAGTGGATAGTCATGCGGTCTGAGTCTCATCGCATTCATTTACGATTTAGTTCAGTCCGTCTAATGAAGTATTAAGTCGGAGACAGAACAAGTGGAAGTAGAGGTAAACATATACAGAGGTTTCATTGAGGTGTCATTATGTTTGTCAGGGGAAATGACTGTTCCTAATTGCATTGTGTTTCCTTTGGCACAAGGGGGTGCCCAGTGAGAGCTTATTCTTATTGATTGTCTTTCCTTTTTCATTAGGGTCAACCCAGGGGGAGAATTCTCCCACACCCTTATAACTAACAATGCTTCGTGTAGAGATGCAACAAGCCCAATTCTACTACCCATAGTTAGGATTCTATTTCAGATATACATGATAGACCGATACACAGACAACAGGCTTAATTGATATTTAAAGACAATCAGTACACATCTAGAAGCAGTATAACCAACAGCCTCGCAAACGTATATAGCCTACACACTCTGTACATAACGTAGAACGAATTGCAACACTTCTTCTAGACTCATTGTGCTTGACACATTCTATTCAAACATTGACTCTGGCATTTGTATGCTTTTATTTCTCAATAGAGCCTCCGAATGGTGAGGAATTCTTAGAAATGAGACGGCATGCGTTGGTCCGTCTCAATCATGAAGTGATGATAGGTGGAGTGAGTTGGAGAAGTAATCCTGTCACATGAGATTCTAAAGCCTATGGTTGTAGCTTCATTTCTATCTAAAAGAGACATTGATCGGTGTCACAGAGCTTGTGCCCTACTCATTTAAAGGTTACGCTACTGCAACAGAGTTAAGAGCGTATCGTAACATCACTCCACAGCTAGCTTTTGTATAGCTCAAACGACTCGTACGTTGTCAAGCGGGCGGTCATGTGTGTTGGCGAGTTAGAGGACCCTGGTTCAGGTTCAGGGAGGAAGCGCTACATGCTAAGCCAGCACACTGACACCGGTTATACTACGTCTAATTTTGGACTCATAAATTAATATATGTACCAATTGATTCCTGAAGAATATAACTTAGAAATGCTTCATGAGTTTAGTTCAATAATTGTACCCCATCAGAACCCAAACTATAAGCTTATTTTACTCCAATGTTTGTAAATGTAAACAAAACACCATATAACCTTAAAACGATCCTTTTGATATCATGGATGGTCAGTCCAATGTTCTACATGCCATTCCAAAATGGCTGCTGTGGCTTCTGCTATTTAGCATGAGGACGAAAATGCAGTTTAATTAAAAACTAGCAGTATTTAAATCATCTAAATTTGTCAACTGGGATAAGTAGCAGTACAGCGACATCTTCCATCCCTGGATTGAGGTACGTTGTCGAGCCATATCCAGCCCCAGCTCTGCAATGCACTGGAACATGCTTCAGAAGTTTAAAGTTAGAGGAGTTAGTGTCTTTGCCTGTTTTTAAGACTCTGATCGACAACACTGTTTGTGATAACTGCAGTTGTTTCTAATCTTCAATTGTATCTTTAACTTGTGACACTTTGTGTTTTGTGTGTATTCGGTATTTTTCTGTAATGTTTTATGGACACGCTGCCATTTCCGACCTTACCCTAAACCCTATCCTTAACCCCGTCCCCTACCCTGACCTGCATGTTTAGGTAAAACGAAAAATAATGTCTCATTTTGGAACACTGACAAGTAGAGCATAAAAAAATATTTTAATGTTTTTTTTTTTTTTTTGCTCAATCTGATTGGGTGAGCCTGGCTCCCAGTGGGTGGGCTCGGGCCCATCCGTGCCTATGTGGCTGTTTCAAGTACCTGTATGCTGGAGGGGGAGGGGTCTGACACTGCCCAAATGCTCCGTTTAAACGTTGATAATTTCATATCGACAAGAAATCATTTCCAAAAACATAAAATGTTAAATTATTGCACACCTTTAATATGGTTAGGTCCCCACATGGCCATATGTCCATGTTACAACGCTTGTTTACGAAAGCAGAGACGCTGTTCTTAAGAGATATCTAGCATCTCTGAACACCTGTGTGTAATGGAAGGACGTCAGAAAAGTTTTGTAACTGAAAAATACTGTTAAAACAGTGTTAAACGTGTACAGTAACTGTATATTTTGCATTTGTGAAATTATTTTGATTTGATATGAAAGTAAAGGGCTTTATGTTTCTATAACCGTATCTCAATGAGAATCAATTCACATTTAGATGTAGTATTTGGCTGTTTTGGCTGCCGGAGCCAGTTTACCTCTGAACATAAGTCAAGGGCCCTGTGTTTTGGTTGATTATGTCACATGACCTGGATCAGATGGTCCAGCACCATCCTATGACATTTGCTTACATTTTCTGTGTAACTTTCATTTCTGGAAAAGGCTTAAAATGAAGGTTAAAATCCAGGTCAAGTGACATGATCAACCAAACACAGGGCTAAAATGTACATAACAAATAAAGTCCTTGGAGGTAAAAAGGAGTAGGCTTGCCTATTAATTGTGAATCTCCAAATAACAGTGAATGTGATATCCTTTCCTACACCAAAACAGCCTGAAATAAATACTACTGACTGAGTTGAACACATCTTTTATTTAACCTTATTTGGCATATGCTGTGTAAAATACTGCCATTTTGGAAAGCAACAGGGCAATATCAAACAGTACTGAGGGAATATGTGAGACAGAAGCCATCTGACGGTTTACAATCCTGTATGTTTTCGGAATAATTCACAGTGTTTTCACACAACAACAACAGAACAAACAGTAGCATCAGAGGACCAGGGATCAACTGCTGATTCTAGTGGCTCTGATACACTTCTATACCAACCAGAGACGTTGTTTCAAGTGCCATTAGTCGTATGTACGGGATACGAACGCAACAACAAGAAATAATAAAATATAAGAATACATACAGTAAATGGCTTAGTAGAATTTTGTTGTTGTTGAATAAGTATAATACAGGAAGGCACAATGTATAGTCCAATATTTACACGTGTTTTGGAGAAGGGGGGATTGGGGGAAAGTGTTTAAATTGTGCAGTATTCAGCAGTCATAGTAAGAGTCTGGTAGCAGCGGTTGTGATGTGTGTATAGCATGAATGTATATGTGTGTGTCTGTGTGGATATATGTACACTGAATATACTGTACCAAACATTAGGAACACCTTCGTAATATTGAATTGCCCCCCACCCCTCCTCCACCCCAACCCACAAGGTCTCAAAAGTGTTCGACAGGGATGCTGATCCATGTTGACTCCAATGCTTCCCACAGTTGTGTCAAGTTGGCTGGATGTCCTTTGGGTGGTGGACCATTCTTTATACATACGGGAAACTGTTGAGCATGAAAACCCCAGCAGCGTTGCAGTTTTTGGCACCTACAACCATAGCCTGTTGAAAGGCACTTTGTCTTGCCCATTCACCCTCTGAATGGCACACACACACAATCCAGGTCTCAATTGTCTCAAGGCTAAAATATCTTTCTTGAACCTGTTTCCTCCCCTTATTGAAACTGATTGAAGTGGATTTAACAAGTGACATCAATAAGGGATCATAGCTTTCACCTGGATTGACCTGGTCAGTCTATGCCATGGAAAGAGCAGGTGTTTTCTTAATGTTTTGTACACAAACGTGTATGTCTGTGTGGGTGTACTTGTGCTAAGGTGAGGAGAATCAGAGCAGGTGGTCAGTCCAGTTCAAGTGTTCAGCAGTCTGATGGCTTGTAGGTATCAGACTTCATACTTCGATACCGTATGCCCGATGGTAAGTAAGTGAACAGCTCATTGGACATTGAATAACAGGCACCAGAGATATGTACTGTAGATATGTACGAGTCTACTCACGTGTTTCTGCAGTTCGACTAGGCTACCTACAGTTTTTTTTTAAGTTTATTTTATTCTATGACCAGGCCAGCTGCCCACAGTGTGATGTACAGGTAACTACCAAAATAAAGGAAACACCAACATGAAGTGCCTTAAGAACAGCTTCAATGCACCTTGGCATATATTCTGGAACTCTGTTGGGGGATGCGACACCATACTTCCATAAGAAATTCCATCATTTGGTGTTTTGTTAATGGTGGTGGAAAACACTCTCTGGTATCGCCCCCACAACCGCTCCAGTGACCACTCTTGCCCTGTGGATGGGGGCATTGTCATCCTATGGGGGCATAGGCATGGAAGCCAAAAATAATGGTCAGCCCAGCTTTTTTATACAAGACCCTAAGCATGATGGGATGTTAATTGCTTAATTAACTCAGGAACCATACCATACCTCAATATACTTTGAATCCCTTGTTTACTCAAGCGTTTATATTATTTTGTCAGTTACCTGTATTAGGCAACACCAGGTACAGATCTTCCTCCTCCAATCCATACCTTAACTATTATTTGGGAAAATACAAAGCTGACCCAAGATCAGAGTCTAGGGGCAACCTTATCTATAAAATGAATGCAGTCTTAAGGCAACAATAGTGCCACCTGGTGCAGAATCCTTAAACTATTTTCCAGCCCATGGTAGTGAAGTAGAGAAGGCTTCTACTATAGTGTTACTTATTCAGATACCCTAATACGAATGAATCACAGTTTTAGTTATATAAAATACATGAATATCTAATACAGCATTTGTATCTGAAATTTGTCTAATTTAGTCAAGCATGATGTTCTGCTGGCCTGCAGACCAGCTAAAATTATGAGTGAGACTGGTAACAGAAAACTGTTTAGTCAAAAATGGAACTGAAAAATATAGAGTTAAGAAGTATTACATTTCATGAAAAAAGGGATCCCAGGAAAGGTTACCCTGCAGTTTTAAGAGGTATTTGTTGTACAGGTAAAGGTGTAGGTGAAGACAGTTTTAAAAGTCATTCATAATATTCTCAATGGCTCACTAAACAGGAATGTATTACATTGATTGTAATCAATCAATCACTGAATAGCACCATATAACAGTACAATTTGAACAAAATCAGAAAAGCTAGCTTCCATAAGAAGCGTAGAAACACTAAGCATGGCCACAAAGGTATAGTGCCTATGGCCATTCATACACACTACGCTTGTCCGATTAAAAACATAAACAAATATTATTATGAGGCAAGATATGCACATTATATATAATATTTGATTCATAGAAGCTTGTAAGTTGGTTAATATGTGGGAAAGTGTGGCCACCTAAAGTCATGGCTAAAGTCCTCCAAACATTTGATGGAGCCAGGTACAGTAAGCCAATGGGACTTGACAATCTTATGTTGTCTTCTTCTTGACTGCAATCAATTGGCTTAATGTCTGCAGGCCCCAGTACAGCAGGGAGATGGAGACAAAGGCCTACAGAGAGAGAGAGGGAGAGAGAGAGAGAGAGAGAGAGGTGTTAGGCCAATGTGTTCTTTACTTTATTAGGTGTCTGTGAGTACTGACTGACTCATTTTACACCTACATCTTGTTGGGACTAGATGAGCACTTACCCCAAACAAACGTTAAAAAAAAATGTACGTATATTTCCAAAATACTCTTTGATTTGCTTCCTTCTCTTACCCTCATTTTTGGTGTACCATTGTATGCATTCATTCATGTGCACTGGACATGATGGTCAGACTGACAGATCTAGATACATACGATAGTAAGGAAGGATCAATATTATATCCGCCCCACAATTGATAAAGGAGAATAATAACACAGCATCATCTTTCACTTAATACATGACTGAAAGAAGACACAGAAGGACTGCGAGCCAGACATGGGACACATAAGGAACGGCAAAGGTTAAGGAGTAGGGCAAAGTCATCTCCCATGATGCTCTCATGTTGGGGTCAAGAAGTCGAATGCCACGGGGGAATATGCCAGAAAATTCTGCCAAAAGCTGTCCTGTGGCGCCTGTCCCTCCTCCCCCGACCCCCTTTCCCTCTGTGATCTGGCCCATAAACTGCATCCTACCTCGCAGAGCAAGCCAAACCAGGCCCCTGTCAATCACAGGCAACGGCCTGATGGGAAAAAAGCAGCGTTTCCTCTAGACGCCACAGCTGTTTTCCTCCGAGAGGGAGAGTGGGAGGGAGTGAGAGAGCACAACAGGGCCTGGAATGTCCCCCAGCTTTTCCGCCCCTCACTACCTGTCCCGGCAACAGGTTCCCCACTGAGGGAAGGAGAGGACGGAGGGAGGGAAGGAGAGGACGGAGGGAGGGAAGGAGGAGGGGGGTTGAAGAAAAGAGAAAAGAAGGAGAGGGAGGCAACCTGGGCCTGAGACCAAAGCCTCAACATCTAGGGCGGATATACCTTTTTACACTGCAGCACTTTACAGAGACATGAAGTTGTGATGTGAGCTGTACCCATCCCGGAGATGGATTGGGATCGAAAGTGAAGCAAGGCCTCAGGAGTACCCCACAAATCACATAACAGGCCGAGCTGTCTGTTGGATTGACCGGGGGTACTGTATTGGTTCTACTCCCATCTCTCTGTTGGCCGTACTAAGCTACATTTTAATAGACTTCTCTGGGAAAATACTGCATGTGGGATAGATTACATGCGGAAGCGGGGGTTTGATCGTCTGCAAATAAGCACTACGAGCAGAGAACACTGGTTCACCAAGTAGGAATCTCAACAAATCCACTCTCACTCACTTTGTTTTGATTTCAAGAGAGGGTAGTTCGTTAGAGCACCAATGAGTCAAGCAAATGGGCTCAGAGCAGGACAAATAGAAATGCATGTGATAGATCTTAATTTCTGAGTAGTTTCTGTTTTCTGGAACATACTGTTCCACGTTTCTGAGCAAGGAGGATACAGTTCTACAGTATTGTCGAGACTGCATTGACTATTCTGCCATCATGTGATAAATAAAGTGATATATTGAATAGTCAAGAAACCACCAGGTGAGAGGGTAGCCTTTCCTCTCATACCTTCCAACCTCCCTACATTGGGGTACCTGTGGCAGTCCTGGGCAGTAGGGGGTTAACATGGTGGCGCCCTGAGTTCTCCCATGCAGCTGCACTCATGATTGAAATGAAAACAGAGCAGAATTGGTGCTGTCAGGAGTGTGATATATGACTTGTAATGGGATGTTTCCAGAGCTCCCCTCCCGTCCATATGGCTAGCCTGCCTGCCCACAGTACACATTAGGAGAGAGAGAGAGAGAGAGATGCAATACTCAAACATCTGCATAACAGGGCTAGGAGATTCTTAGACACAAACACATACTCCCTCAATCGCAGGCAGGGATACACACAAGCGCACACACACGCATGTGTAGGTATGTATGCATGCATGCAGTGCATTCAGAAAGTATTCAGACCCCTTGACTTTTTCCACATTTTTTTTACGTTACAGCCTTATTCTAAAATGTATTAAAACACATTTTTTCATCATCAATCTACACACAATACCCCATAATGACAAAGCATTGTATTAAAAATGTATTAAATATAAAAAACAGAAATACTTTATTTACATAAGTATTCAGACCTTTTGCTATGAGACTCGAAATTGAGCTCAGGTGCATCCTGTTTCCATTGATCATCCTTGAGAAGTTTCTACAACTTGATTTGAGTCCACCTGTGGTAAATGAAATTGATTGGACGTGACTTGGAAAGGCACACACCTGTCTATATAAAGGTCCCACAGTTGACAGTGCGTGTCATAGCAAAAACCAAGCCATGAGGTTGAAGGAATTGTCCGTAGAGCTCCGAGACAGGATTGTGTCGAGGCACAGATCTGGGGAAGTGTACCAAAACATTTCTGCTGCATTGAAGGTCCCCAAGAGCACAGTGGCCTCCATCATTCTTAATTAGAAGAAATTTGGAACCACCAAGACTCTTCCTGAGCCGTCGGGGGAGAAGGGTCTTGGTCAGTGAGGTGACCAAAGACCCGATGATCACTCTAATATAGCTCCAGAGTTCCTCTGTGAAGATGGAAAAACCTTGCAGAAGGACAACCGTCTCTGCATCGCTCCACCAATCAGGCCTTTATGGTAGAGTGGCCAGACGAAAGCCACTCCTCAGTAAAAGACACATGAAAGCCCACTTGGAGTTTGCCAAAAGGCACCTAAAGACTCTCAGACCATGAAACAAGATTCTCTGGTATGATGAAACCAAGATTGAAATCTTTGTCCTGAATTCCAAGCGTCACGTCTGAAGGAAACCTGGTACCATCCCTACGGTGAAGCATGGGGGTGGCAGAATCATGCTTTGGTGATGTTTTTCAGCGGCAGTGACTGGGAGACTAGTCAGGATCAAGGGAAAGATGAACGGAACAAAGTACAGAGAGATCCATGATGAAGTCCTGAGTGCTCTGGAGCAGGTTCTCTGACTGGTGCGAAGGTTCACCTTCCAACAGGACAACGGCCCTAAGCACACAGCCAAGACAACGCAGGAGTGGCTTCGGGACAAATCTCTGAATGTCCTTGAGTGTGTGACGACCCTCCCACTCTGTCTGCCGTATTCTCTCTCTTTGTTCTTGTTTCCTTATTAGGATGCCGGTGGGCAGAGTTGGGAGGGTCGTCAGCTACATGGGATACACCTGGGCCCGGGTGTGTCCCATGATAAATAGACCTCTTCCACATTGATTGAGGAGACTCTCTCCATGCAGACACTTTTGTTGATTTCTGTTGTGGTAGTTTTGTGGCTTTTTGGTTATTTGCTTTGGCACCATTCAACACCCTGCACTATTACATTCAGGCATGCCAAACACTCACTTACATTACTGATTACACACACCATTGTTCATTGTTCTTAGTTAATAAATATATATTTAGATATTCCTTGTCTCCACGTTGTCTCCCTTTTGTTGCGAACTCTGAGCCGGTTCATAACAAGAGGGGACTCGTCCGGGATTTTGAACGGATTGTGTTTGGGAGAAAACGTGAAGGTAATGTTAAATTCTGTAGGTGCTTTGTTTGTATATGTTGTTAGTTTGAGTTTGGTGCTCAGTACTGGTTGCCTTTGTTTGTTTGGTTTGTGTGCTGCGTTGGAGAGAGTACATTGGTTAGTTTCCAGTCCCCTGCCCAGCCTGGAAACGCTTGTTCTACTCGCTGTTGGGACATTGGTCTGAGGAGGTGAGTGCAATCAGCTGTGTACCTCGGTGGGAGATTTGGGTAGGGTAGTGAAACGTACTACCCGGAGTTATAGTCTTTTTCCCCTGATAGGCTTAGCGATGTGTTTCATTTTGGAATATGTTGGGCATGGGTAATGTTTGTTATTTTTGTGTGGTGTCTGTGGACTGAGCAGTTGTCTCGGGGGCACATCCGTGGCTTGGTGGAATCTACCAGCGTGCTGGGGGGTTACTTCCTTGCCAGCGGGCTACAGTGCATAATTACCCACCGCAAATCTGCATGAAGACTAGGGTTGAGTTATTGTAGGTTTTGGGGAAGCTCCATATCTCATCTCTTTTCTGTGGTGCCCAGTGTGATTGTCATTTCTCTTGTTGTGGTCTGGTGTGCTCAGCAGAGGGGTTGAGCGATAATTTTTTAGCATTTACTTCTGACTATGAACTGTTGAGAAGTGACTATGAACCGTTGAGGAGTGACTATGAACCGTTGAGGAGTGACTATGAACCGTTGGGGAGTGACTATGAACCGTTGGGGAGTGACTATGAACCGTTGGGGAGTGACTATGAACCGTTGGGGAGTGACTATGAACCGTTGGGGAGTGACTATGAACCGTTGAGGAGTGACTATGAACCGTTGGGGAGTGACTATGAACCGTTGGGGAGTGACTATGAACCGTTGGGGAGTGACTATGAACCATTGGGAGATGTTCTTTTCGTTGGAGCTTGTAGTTGACGGTCTCTTGTGCGTCCTGTTCCTGAGTGTTTATGTGACTGACCATTGTTTGGTTTTGTCATGTTCTATCTTTCCTGTCTGTTCCCTCCTGGTCTTGTTTTCTTCTTTCCTCTTAAACATTGCTTCCTGTGCGCAAAGGTTACTGAGGTCTGGGGAGGAGGTTGGCTGGGGCAAGTGGAAGGTGAACATGAACCCCTCATCAATTTGGGACGCAGAGGCTGTGTCAATTTGGGACGCAGAGGCTGGTACGTTGTTCCGGGGTCCTTGTTGGTCCCCGGTTTTATGGGGGGGTGGTGTGTGACGACCCCCCCACTCTGTCTGCTGTATTCTCTCTTTGTTCTCGTTTCCTTATTAGGATGCCGGTGGGCGGAGTTGGGAGGGTCGTCAGCTACATGGGAAACACCTGGGCCCGGGTGTGTCCCATGATAAATAGACCTCTTCCACATTGATTGAGGAGACTCTCTCCATGCAGACACTTTTGTTGATTTCTGTTGTGGTAGTTTTGTGGCTTTTTGGTTATTTGCTTTGGCACCCTTCAACACCCTGCACTATTACATTCAGGCATGCAAAACACTCACTTACACTACTGATTACTGATTACACACACCATTGTTCATTGTTTTTAGTTACTTTAGTTAATAAATATATATTTTGATATTCCTTGTCTCCACGTTGTCTCCCTTTTGTTGCAACTCTGAGCCGGTTCGTAACAAGTGGCCAAGCAAGAGCCCTGGCTTGAACCGGATCGAACATCTCTGGAGAGACCTGAAAATAGCTGTGCAGCGACGCTCCCCATCAAACCTGACAGAGCTTGACAGGTTCTGCAGAGAAGAATGGGAGAAACACCCCAAATCAAATTGTTTTAGTCACATGCGCCGAATACAACAGGTGTAGACCTTACAGCGTAATGCTTACTAAAAGTAACAAGTAATTAAAGAACTGCAGTAAAATAACAATAGCGAGACTATATACAGGGGGGTACTGGTACAGAGTCAATGTGCGGGGGCACCGGTTAGATGAGGTAATATGTACATGTAGGTAGAGTTATTAAAGTGACTATGCATAGATGATAACAACAGAGTAGCAGTGGTGTAAAAGATGGGGTGGATGCAAATAGTCTGGGTAGCCAATACTATATAGGTGTCCCAAGCTTGTAGCATCATACCAAAGAAGACTCAAGACTGTAATCGCTGCCAAAGGTGCTTCAACAAAGTACTTGGTAAATGGTCTGAATAGGTATGTAAATGTGATGTTTTTATTAAATTTGCTAATATATCTAAAAACCTGTTTTTGCTTTCTCATTACAGGGAATTGTGTGTAGATTGATGAGAGAAAATAACTATTAGTCTATTTTAGAATAAGGCTGTAACTTAACAAAATGTGGAAAAACTCAAGGGGTCTGAATACTTTCCGAATGTACCGTACATGCACTCAAATACACACACATGCTCGAAGGTAGGCACATGTACATGTATGTAGCAAACACGCTCCTCTCCTGCTGGGTCTAGTTCCTCCCTCTTCACTATAAGCAGACACACTTGACTCCTGTCTTTGAACCCAGTCAACAGAGAGATGCTGAGCAGGTTAACGTCTTTCCAGAGAGGCTACTCTGTCTGGTGCTTAACAACTGTACAAGAGCCATGGGAAACACTCCAACACACACATACAGAAACACAGATAAACGGAGACACACACACAAATGCACATATGCACGCATGCGCAGACACCCACATAACACACATATTGCTTGTGCAGTAGTAATGTAGCAAAATAGTCATGATTAAGTTACAAAGGGACAAAGTGTCTCAGTCTACTCTTTCCACTCTTATCAGCACTATTTTCTCCAAGGATGTCAGAGGACAGATCCAAGGCCACTACAAACCTATACGGTCATGAGGCCTTTCCCCTTTCTACTGTTCTGCAGTCAGCGAAAGTGAAGGATAATTCACCATCCCGACCTCCTGGCTGTGTGTGTCTACACACTATTACACTGTCATTACTGCAAAAGCCATAGGCTTGGCACATTCTAAAGCCTCAGCCATGGAAGTTTAGGGCCATGTCTCAAATGGCACCCTGTTTTCTTTATAGTGCACTACTTTTGAGCAAAAGTAGTACACCTTATAGGGAATAGGATGCCATTTGGGATGCACATTGTAAGCCTCAGCCATGAACGTCTCGATCTTACTAATACCCATAATGCTCTGGGTGGCTCCAGCGGTGAGGCGGCCTACTCCGGAGAGCGCAGGCGGAAAGTTGGCAGCCGCGGCGCGATGGGTGCGGGTCCAGAAACAAGGGATGAAAAAACAAAGGAGCGAGAAGGAGAGAGAGGGGGAGACTTCTGCCTGGCAAAATCAAGCCCGGTGTGCTTTGATGGAGCAATCAGGCCAAGCCAGGGCCCTAGAACTAGAGTCTCAGCGGACGTTCTGTAAATCAGTTCAATGGGATTCCACAGAGAAGGGCGAAGATGGATGGAACCCCAGGGGCTTGTGAGAGAGAGAGAGAGAGAGAGAGAGAGAACAATTCTTGCCTCCCTCCTTCCCTTCCTTCGCTCCACCTCTGTCTTCTCCTCCCTCTCATCCTCTACTCTATCAGCATATTGTACTGTAGGAACCTGGAGCATGATCACATTCAAACATCCTGGCTAGTGGCTAGTAGTGGCCGGGGACTTTAATGCATGGAAACTTAAATCCGTTTTACCTCATTTCTGCCAGCATGATAAATGTGCAACCAGAGGAAAAATAAGTCTAGACCACCTTTACTCCATAAGAAGAGATACGTACATACAAAGCTCTCCCCCACCCTCCATTTGGTAAATCTGACCATAATTCTATCCTCCTGATCCCTGCTTACAAGCAAAAACTAAAGCAGGAATCACCAGTGACTCAGTCAATAAAGAAGCAGTCAGATGATGCAGATGCTAAGCTACAGGACTGTTTTGCCAGCACACACTGGCATATGTTCCGGGATTCTAGAGTGCTAGAGGCATCATTACAGAACTTGGTTCGATTCCAGGTTGTATCACAACCGGCCGTGATTGGGAGTCCCATAGGGCGGCGCACAATTGGCCCAGCTTCGTCTGAGTTAGGGTTTGACCGGGGTAGGCCGTCATTGTAAATAAGAATTTGTTCTTAACTGACTTGCCTAGTTAAAAAAAGGTTACAATTCTTCCGATGGCATTCAGGAGTATACCACATCAGTCACTGGCTTCATCAATAAAAATCGATGACGTCGTCCCCACAGTGACCATATGTACATACCCCAACCAGAAGCCATGGATTACAGCAACATCCCCACTGAGCTAAAGGGAAGAGCTGCCGCTTTCAAGGAGCGGAACTCTAACCCGGACGCATATAAGAAATCCTGCTATGCCCTCAGACGAACCAAAAAATACACAAAGCGTTTGAATCGTACTACACCGGCTCCGATGCTCGTCGGATGTGGCAGGGCTTGCAAACTATTACAGACTACAAAGGGAAGCATAGCCGCAAGCTGCCCAGTGACACATGCCTACCAGACAAGCTAAATTACTGGAAAGCAACACTGAAGCACGCATGAGAGCATCAGCAGTTCCGGACGACTGTGTGATCACGCTCTCCGTAGCCGATGTGAGTAAGACCTTTAAACAGGTCATCATTCACAAGGCCACAGGGCCAGACGGATTACCAGGACGTGCACACCGAGCATGCACTGATCAACTGGCAAGTGTCTTCACAGACATTTTTAGTGGTAAGGATAAGTAACACATCTGTCACACTGACCCTCAACACGGAGGCCCCTCAGGGGTGCATGCTCAGTCCACTCTTGTACTCCCTGTTCAACCATGACTGCATAGCCAGGCACGACTCCAACACCATCATTAAGTTTGCCGACGACACAACAGTGGTAGGCCTGATCACCATGTCATGACGTGCCCTGGGGGGAGGATCATAGCCCCCCCCCCCCTCTCTGTCTCTCCACAGTTTTATGACTTTACAACAGGTCATAAATACCTATTAGAAACTGCCATGCAGTATTGAGAGAGTCTACCAGAACAAAGAGAGACTTGGCCAAACTCCTAAATCCCCGAAATGGGAGAATTAAACAATATTTCCACTTTTGAAAATGTGGGAATGGTCCATGGACACTTAAGGGACAGTTATGACGAGTGTGTTTCATTTGGTGATCTCATGAAGGACAGGCAACACACATAATGGTATCTCTTGAAGTGTACATTTCCCATTTCTAAAATATTGTGAAACGTATGTGATTAAACATGAAACTATTTGTGAAAAGATGTAATGAAATATTAACCTTCTAAATGAGAGTATGGATTTTCAGATAAAGATTAACTAGTCAGTGGCCACACCCCCACAATCCCAGACATCACATTAGGCGTCATAGAACCACCCCTTCTTCGACAGAGGATAAAACCCACTCCTGAAGAAATTCACACCAGACTAGAAAACATGCAGCTGACACAACATGTTTAAATAGTTGGCACTACAACTCTACCAAAGGACAAGACCATACCACATGGAGTATTGGCTACACGGCTGGAAATGGTTAAACTCTGAGACTATCGATCACTACAGAATAAGAGCAAATCTTAGACGTATAATTACTAGTCTGGAGCTAGAAGTTACGTAAGTCTAGAACAAGAATACCGACCACCGCCGAAGCATCTATTCCATGACAACATTTCTGAATGATACTCTGAAGTATCCATCCTAACCACTTACAACCACGAAAGACATTGTGACTTATGGGAAAGTTAACCAGAGACTCTGATGAACCCTACAGGACGATTGAGGATTCCAACAGAGAAGACAACAACGACATATATAAATATATATACATTGCAATTATTCTCGAATGAGCGGACGTTCACGTGCAAAGGATTAGCATTTCAATGAATATAATTATAGACTGTGTGTAGTGAATCCATTTAGTCTTTCCCACTCTCTCAGTCCCCACCCCTTTCCTTTGACGACCAAGCCGTCATATCGGCTTAGCCCACTAGGGACTTTTCTGTCATTGTTAGTAACCAATATCTACTGTTTGTTTGTGATGTATTTCTGTGATTATTCAGTTAGTTAGTAAATAAATAATTAAGCCAATTTGTATATTGCTGATTCATTATAGAAACTAGGGTTCGTGCAGATGACCAAGAACTTTACGAAGTTCAGATGAGACTGATAGAAGGGAAAGAATAATTCATGACTGATTGATGACTGAAATGTAAGAGATTTTTAGATCTCTAAGAGTTCATTCGGAAGACGGAACTCCTTAAATAAACTTCTCCGTGGTGCCCCAGGTTATTAATGAGTTAATTGTTGCATGATTTAATTAAATCACGTAATCAATTAAATGTTAGGTAATCAATTTGATAAAATAACATGTCATCACATTAATGATAGTCACAGACACGACAACCGACAACGATGAGACAGCCTATAGGGAGGAGGTCAGAGACCTGGCCGTGTTATGCCATGATAACAACCTCTCCCTCAACGTGATCAAGACATAGGAGATGATTGTGGACTACAGGAAAAGGAGGACCGAGCACGCCCCCATTCTCATCAACAGGACTGTAATGGAGCAGGTTGCTTGGTGTCCATATCACCAACAAACTAGCATGGCCCAAACACACCAAGACAGTTGTGAAGAGGGAACGACAAAGCCTTTTTCCCCTCAGGAGACTGAAAAGATTTGGCATAGGTCCTCAGAAAGTTCTATAGCTGCACCACTGAGAGCATCTTGACTGGTTGCATTACTGCCTGGTATGGCAACTGCTCGGCCTCCAACCGCAAGGCACTACAGAAGGTAGTGCGTACGGCCCAGTACATCACTGGGGCCAAGATTCCTGCCATCCAGGACCTCTATACCAGGCACTGTCAGAGGAAGGCCCTAAAAATTGTCAAAGACGCCAGCCACCCTAGTCATAGACTGTTCTCTCTGCTACCGCATGGCAAGCGGTACCGGAGCGCCAAGTCTAGGTCCAAAAGGCTTCTTAACAGCTTCTACCCCCAAGCCATATGACTCCTGAACAACAAATCAAATGGCTACGCAGACTATTTCTTACTTATCTATTCTTACTTATTTTTCTTAAAACTGCATTGTTGGTTAAGAACTTGTAAGTAAACATTTCACTGTAAGGTCTACACCTGTTGTATTCAGCGCATGTGACAAATAACATTTGATTTGTACTGGGGTTGGAATAGCATGACAGATTAGCGTAGGGCTTTGTGGTCCTCCTTTACTCCTCGTCATCCTCTTTTTCCTCATCTACCTCCTCATGAGTCAATGACAAAACATCTGTGACGAATTCCCAAGAACAACATTAGGAGAAAGTTACAGATACACAAATATACCCCCCCAGAAATGCTAACCTCCCCTGTTATTGTAATGGTGAGAGGTTAGCATGTCTTGGGGGTGTGATATAAAATGCTAACCTCCCCTGTTATTGTAATGGTGAGAGGTTAGCATGTCTTCAGGGTATGATATTTGTGCATCTCTAACATTCTCAATTCCAAAAGTGCTGGAGTACAGAGTCAAAATAATGTAAAAAATTGTCACTGTCACAATTTTTTTGGAGCTCACTGTATATGTTATTACATTGATTAGATTAGAAAGTGAGTATGTGTGTTTGTGGGTGTGCGTGTGTGCATGTCTGTGTTTTTGTTTCTTTTTTTTGGGTAAGCTCCCCTGCAACAAAGATTGCCTTGCATTATATGATTCACTGTGAGCAAGGATCTCTACACTTAGAAAAAAGGGTTCCAAAACGGTCTTTGAACTATTTTGGGTTCCAAGTAAAAACCCTCTGGGGCAAGGGTTCTACTTGGAACCAAATAGGATTCTACCTGGAACCAAAAAGGGTTCTTTAAAGGGTTCTCCTATGGGGACAGTCGAAGAAACATTTTAGGTTCTAAACAGCACCTTTTTTTCTAAGATTGTAGGCCTTAGAAATAAACACTTCAATCCCCAGTGTCTGTCTGTATCTATGGCTTCAGTTTATTATATTTTTCTACGACTGGCCATGCTTTCCACCTGGCTACCCCTACTGCAGTCAACAGCACTGCACCCCCCACAGCTACTCGCCCAAGCCTTCTCCATTTCTCCTTCTCCCAAATCCATTCAGCTGATGTTCTGAAAGAGCTGCAAAATCTGGACCCCTACAAATCAGCCGGGCTAGACAATCTGGACCCTTTCTTTCTAAAATTATCTGCCGAAATTATTGCAACCCCTATTACTACCCTGTTCAACCTCTCTTTCGTGTCGTCTAAGATTCCCATAGATTGGAAAGCAGCTGCTGTTATCCCCCTCTTCAAAGGAGGGGACCCTCTTGACCCAAATTGCTATAGACCTATATCGATCCTACCCTGCCTTTCTAAGGTCTTCGAAAGCCAAGTCAACAAACAGATTACTGACCATTTCGAATCCCACCGCACCTTCTCCGCTATGCAATCTGGTTTTAGAGCTGGTCATGGGTGCACCTCAGCCACGCTCAAGGTCCTAAACGATATCGTAACCGCCATCGATAAGAAACAATACTGTGCTGCCGTTTTCATTGACCTGGCCAAAGCTTTCGACTCTGTCAACCACCACATCCTCATCGGCAGACTCAATAGCCTTGGTTTCTCTAATGATTGCGTCGCCTGGTTCACCAACTACTTCTCTGATAGAGTTCAGTGTGTCAAATCGGAGGGCCTGTTGTCCGAACCTCTGGCAGTCTCTATGGGGGGTGCCGCAGGGTTCAATTCTTGGGCCAACTCTTTTCTCTGTATACATCAATGATGTCGCTCTTGCTGCTGGTGAGTCTCTGATCCACCTCAACGCAGACGACACCATTCTGTATACTTCTGGCCCTTCTTTGGACACTGTGTTAACAACTCTCCAGACGAGCTTCAATGCCATACAACTCTCCTTCCGTGGCCTCCAACTGCTCCTAAATACAAGTAAAACTAAATGCATGCTCTTCAACAGATCGCTGCCTGCACCTGCCCGCCTGTCCTGCATCACTACTCTGGACGGTTCTGACTTAGAATATGTGGACAACTACAAATACCTAGGTGTCTGGTTAGACTGTAAACTCTCCTTCCAGACTCACATCAAACATCTCCAATCCAAAGTTAAATCAAGAATTGGCTTCCTATTTCGCAACAAAGCATCCTTCACTCATGCTGCCAAACATACCCTCGTAAAACTGACCATCCTACCAATCCTCGACTTTGGCGATGTCATTTACAAAATAGCCTCCAATACCCTACTCAACAAACTGGATGCAGTCTATCACAGTGCCATCCGTTATCCTGTTAGGGCTAGGGGGCAGTATTGACACGGCCGGATAAAAAACGTACCCGATTTAATCTGGTTACTACTCCTGCCCAGTAACTAGAATATGCATATTATTGGCTTTGGATAGAAAACACCCTAAAGTTTCTAAAACTGTTTGAATGGTGTCTGTGAGTATAACAGAACTCAAATGGCAGGCCAAAACCTGAGAAGATTCCATGCAGGAAGTGGCCTGTCTGATAAGTTGTGTTTCATCTTGGCTCTTTTTATTGAAGACTGAGGATCTTTGCTCTAACGTGACACTTCCTACAGCTCCCATAGGCTCTCAGAGCCCGGGAAAAAGCTGAACGATATCGAGGCAGGCTCCGGCTGAAACACATTATCGCTTTTGGCAAGTGGCCGATCAGAGTACTATGGGCTTAGGCGCATGCCCGAGTCGACCGAATGCTTTATTTTCTTTCGTCTCTTTACCTAAACGCAGATTCCCGGTCGGAATATTATCGCTTTTTTATGAGAAAAATGGCCTAAAAATTTATTTTAAACAGCGGTTGACATGCTTCGAAGTACGGTAATGGAATATTTAGAATTTTTTTGTCACGAATTGCGCCATGCTCGTCACCCTTATTTACCCTTTCGGATAGTGTCTTGAACGCACGAACAAAACGCCGCTGTTTGGATATAACTATGGATTATTTTGAACCAAACCAACATTTGTTATTGAAGTAGAAGTCCTGGGAGTGCATTCTGACGAAGACAGCAAAGGTAATAACATTTTTCTTATAGTAAATCTGACTTTGGTGAGTGCTAAACTTGCTGGGTGTCTAAATAACTAGCCCTGTGATGCCGGGCTATCTACTGAGAATATTGCAAAATGTGCTTTCACCGAAAAGCTATTTTAAAATCGGACATATCGAGTGCATAGAGGAGTTCTGTATCTATAATTCTTAAAATAATTGTTATGCTTTTTGTGAACGTTTATCGTGAGTAATTTAGTAAATTCACCGGCAGTGTTCGGTGGGAATGCTAGTCACATGCTAATGTAAAAAGCTGGTTTTTGATATAAATATGAACTTGATTGAACAAAACATGCATGTATTGTATAACATAATGTCCTAGGGTTGTCATCTGATGAAGATCAAAGGTTAGTGCTGCATTTAGCTGTGGTTTGGGTTTATGTGACATTATATGCTAGCTTGAAAAATGGGTGTCTGATTATTTCTGGCTGGGTACTCTGCTGACATAATCTAATGTTTTGCTTTCGTTGTAAAGCCTTTTTGAAATCGGACAGTGTGGTTAGATTAACGAGAGTCTTGTCTTTAAAATGGTGTAAAATAGTCATATGTCTGAAAAATTGAAGTTTTTGCATTTGAGGTTTTTGAATAACGCGCCACGGGATTACACTGGCTGTTACGTAGGTGGGACGATTTGGTGCCACCTACCCTAGAGAGGTTAAGTCACCAAAGCCCCATATACTACCCACCACTGCGACCTGTACGCTCTCGTTGGCTGGCCTTCGCTTCATAATCGTCGCCAAACCCACTGGCTCCAGGTCATCTACAAGACCCTGCTAGGTAAAGTCCCCCCTCATCTCCGCTCACTGGTCACCATAGCAGCACCCACCTGTAGCACGCGCTCCAGCATGTATATCTCTCTGGTCACCCCCAAAGCCAATTCCTCCTTTGGCCGTCACTCTTTCCAGTTCTCTGCTGCCAATGACTGGAACGAACTACAAAAATCTCTGAAACTGGAAACACGTATCTCCCTCACTAGCTTTAAGCACCAGCTGTCAGATCAGCTCACAGATCACTGCACCTGTACATAGCCCATCTATAATTTAGCCCAAACAACTACCTCTTCCCCTACTATATTTATTTATTTTATTTTGCTCCTTTGCACCCCATTAACTCTTTCTACTTTGCACTTTCTTCTACTACAAATCTACCATTCCAGTGTTTTACTTGCTATATTGTATTTACTTTGCCACCATTAACTTTTTTTGGCCTTTACCTCCCTTATCTCACCTCATTTGCTCACATTGTACATACTTATTTTTCTACTGTATTATTGACTGTATATTTGTTTTACTCCATGTGTAACTCTGTTGTTGTCGAACTGCTTTGCTTTATCTTGGCCAGGTCGCAATTGTAAATGAGAACTTGTTCTCAACTTGCCTACCTGGTTAAATAAAGGTGAAATAAAAATAAAAAAAATATTGTGACTAATACATACAGAACTTGTTTTGAGAGCGTTGTTGTTGCGGCATGGAATTTGGACAAGTGAGACAACAGCTGGATTTCAAGGAGAAATGGCATATGAGTCTGTAAGTACATAAGTGTTTCCTTGGATTGTAAATTTGCCATCTAGTCATGTTGTATATTATTGGTAATGGTTTTGTAGTTCATTGATTAATCATTTACGATTAAGGGTCAGTTAATTATTAATTATTATTATCCTAAGACAACTATTATGGTGTGCTTTGGTTTGAGGATATCAAGTCAGAGCCATTATTCATAAAGTGTCTTAGAGTGAGAGTGCTGATCTAGGATCAGTTTTGCCTTTAGATCATTATTAATAATATTATATGGACGGGGCGCTTGATCCTAGATCAGCACTCCTACTCAGAAATGGCTTTCAAGAATTACCACAAAAAACAAGCAATCTTTTTAGATTTCCATGGCCTTACCTGGCATGAGCCTTGACAACACATAAACCATTTCTTACTGTTGAGTGACGTGAACTCCAGCACATTGACTGATACTATTTCACACAGGCAGAAGTTTGGACTGTTTACTTGGAGAAAACACTATTAGCCCACACTTCTTGCAAATCCCTCAATTTTTGCCAAAGAGGAGATTTGCTTTCCATCCCTGGGAGCATTCAGATGATGTCATTCTCTCAGACTTTCCATAGCCCAAAATGATCCCTTAACCTCAGGCGTTTCGGTGTGTTTCTGCTACCAGGCATTGTCTCTCAAAGGGCTCTAACGCTAACCTCTCAGACCTGAAAATGAGCTAGTGGAAACAGATCTCTCAGATAACAGTGGATTTTCACGGATTGCTGTCTTATCTTTTCATTCAGGGTTGGGGTGTCAACAATGGGTGGAACTATGGGTTTATGGGACATGTTTTTGTGGATGGGTGAGGTGTTGGGCTAGATCAGAGCTGCCATGAGCTGAGGTGAGCTTTGGTGTTCACGTGAACTTGATAATATTGTTGTGACCCAATGGAATATTTTTTCCCCCTCAAATTTGGAGAAAATCTAAATAAGTGTTACACAAAATAGAGGAAAAAAATCTAATATGATGAATGAATAAGTTATGACGATTTCTGGCATACTTGTGGGTTCAGTTATATACTGTTATATGAGCCCTGCTCACAGCGAAAAGTGCCAACTGCAAACAGACCCTCATTGGCAAAGTAGCCTCCTCATGATACTGAATCCGACAACTCTTTTCTCATTGTTAGTGCAGTGAGTGACTCATTTTGAATACAAAGTGATTCATCATTCTCACAGCAGGGCTGAGAAGAGCCCATCAGAGGTTCCTTCTCCAATGCACCGGTCAGGTGAATTTTTATTAGTTCTCTTAAATTGCTATGACTTCACTAGAGAGGGGGTTAACCTGTTGGGAGAGTAGCACCTTAACGACTGTGGGAGAGAGTCTAACTGGGCTCTACAGCACATTCCCTTACGCCTTCAGGCCTTCAGGCAGACAGACCATGAGCCTAAAAACCATATGTTACATCATTAATGTTCTGTGAAGGGAGCAGTACACAGCGTTGTACGAAATCTTCAGTTTCTTGGCAATTTTTCGGATGGAATAGCCTTCATATCTCAGAACAAGAATAGACTGACGAGTTTCAGAAGAAAGTTCTTTGTTTCTGGACATTTTGAGCCTGTAATCAAACCCACAAATGCTGATGCTCCAGATACTAAACTAGTCTAAAGAAGGCCAGTTTTATTGCTTCTTTAATCAGAACAGTTTTCATCTGTGCTAACGGGTTTTCTAATGATCAATTAGACTTTTAAAATGATAAACATGGGACTAGCTAAAACAACGTGCCATTGGAACACAAGAGTGATGGTTGCTGACAATAGGCCTCTGTACGCCTATGTAGATATTCCATAAACAATCTACCGTTTCCAGCTACAATAGTCATTTACAACATTAACAATGTCTACACTGTATTTCTGATCAATTTGCTGTTATTTTAACGGACAATTTTTTTTTGCTTTTCTTTCAAAAACAAGGACATTTCTAAGTGACCCCAAACTTTTGAACGGCAGTGTATACACACACACACACACATTCTCTCTCACATACACACTTTACGCCCGCCCACACACCACCATTCTACCTAATACAGCCTGGCTCCATGTGTGCTACTCAGACATTGGGTGTGGGTGGGGAATGGAGGGTGAGAGGTACCCCAGCCTTGGTTTACAGGTCAAGCCTGCAGCTTTACAAGGGAAATCTCCAGAGCCACTATAAATACCACAGTGAGCTTTAAGGGTGCTGTATATCACGACCAGTGGGCTTTAAGTGCTTCAACTCAACCTATTTTTTGTAGTTCTTTTTAATAGTGGAATCGAATGAGTGACTACTTTCAGTCCCCAGCGTTAATTGATCTGCGCGACTTCAAAATACCTCCCGCCAGCAACTGAGTTGGCCGTTCACCTCACACGTCAGGACAATATATCATTACTGTACCTCGGTTTCTTTGCTGCCTCACTTGTAGTAATGGGGAACAAGGTACAAAGTCAGGAAACGTTTCATGAAAATCGTAATTCTTTTCAATGGGCACCACTTGCACAGGCAACATTTATTACGCTCCAACTGAAATACTGAGACATCAAATAGGACCTAATGAGTCATTCGCAGAAAGAGTACATAAAACAAAGATGTCATGTAGAAAATACTTCCATGTAGCATTTAGTGAATAAATCACAATGAAAATGTTTTTATCATCTTGAAGAAAAAAAAGTCTGAAAAAACTCGTCTCCTTTTTGAACACCTGAGTGTGCAGATGTGGAGTCACGCAATAAAAGTAGCGATTCAGCCGCAGCGCTCACGTGCGAATCTCATCAGCCAGCTTTGGTTAGCGGCAGACTAGACTAATTGGTTCCAGAAGTGTTGCAGTTCGCACTGCCTGGGATGGCAGGGAACAAGGGAGTGAGAGAGAGGCCAGTAATGAAAGGTCAGCCATGATCAAGAACCCCACCGCAAGTGTCATACATCACAGGTAAATGTGGGGCCGGAGCCAGTGACGGTTCACACACACACACACGTGGTCTCTCTCTCATACACACGCACAAACACAATGAGGCACACTGGACTCATACAGGGATACACACACTCTACTGTAGTGGCCTACTGTTATACCTAAACACAATGCAGCTTCATCCACAGAGCATGGCTGGCTACAGGAAGGGCCAATGCTCTAACTAGGTCTAATGGCCCCTAAAAACTGGCTGTCGACTCCGCTCATCATCAACGTGGCAGCTCCCCCCACACACCACGCCCCACCATCGCCTGGAGGGCATTCTGCTAGGTGCACTATTTTCTGACATTCTTTGACATGGTCGTCGTTAAAAACAACATTGTTATTGATTGGTTAATAGGGTTGTATTACACTAATTGATACCTCTGAAAGTATGTTTCGGTCTCATTGTCACGTACAGTATGTCTGTATTTTCTAGTAAAATGTTTGGGACAATGAAATGGTTTGGGTAAATGCCTACTTAAATCTCTAGCATTCCATTACAGTAGGATACCGTTATCACACCTCTATGGCCTCAGACGAGGGCATAAATGTTAGATTAGCACATCGTATCATCTCCAAAAGGGGTTTCTAAAATGTTTTGTAGTAGCAGCATGGTCAGTCTCCTACCTCAATGGGCACAACCAGTGGTGCCGGTGCCATCATGTAGCCATATCGCAGCAGCATCATCATCAGAACACAGCGCAGCAACTCCAACATGGATGCCGTTGGCCTGCATAGGGAAAGATCGTAACAACCGCCAATAAGGAACTGGTTGAAGTGGCATTTCGATTCAATTGATTCAAGTCAATTCAGTCATGGTATTGAAATCCAATAGATATGAGAGAATCTATTGATCAGTCATTATTGAAGTTTTTTTCTATGTCAATTTTCTAAATTGTTAGACTTAAATTAGGTTGGACCACATAACCTTGAAGAAGACCAATCTGTGTGTGCAAATTCCAAGCCATTTACAGTGATGGATAACAGTACAGTAACATGTGACAGTATAGTACCGTTGGTCAATGATGAAGCCAATGGAGGTCAGACTGAGTAGAATGTAGCCAGTCATCATCAGAACAGTCACCTGGGATAGAATCTATAACAGACACACAAATAATGCTTATCATGAGAAAAAGTTATGGGAAAAATACATAAACATCAAGTACAGACGTAGGATCTTAATTTGAAAACCCTGTTGCAGGAGAACTTTCATGCAATGCAGGAAATATAAAACTTAAATTGTATTTCAGGATTAAAAAGGCTTCTGATGTTTGTCTTTCCTCCTTGAAATTTCAGACTTGATTTTCCCTTACAGAAAATGTATCAACCTGTAACGACTGCCATGAGAGAGAGTGGACCAAAATGCAGCGGAGTTAGTGTTCATCATATTTAATTCTTAAACGGAACACTATACAATTACAAAACAAGAAACTGACAGCCAACCAGTCCTGTCAGGTGAAACACAATGACAGAAACAATTACCCACAAAACCACAACGGAAAAACATGCACTTATGTGTGACTCCAGGGCGTTACACAACCCCTACAAAAATGTCCATAAATTATAATCAACATAATAATTCACATTTCCTCTTGCTGTAGGATAATTTTTCTGTTGAAGCAAACTGGCTCAAATTAAGATCCTGCATCTGTATGGTGAATTATGGGCACAGGAGATTTGACTACGAGTGAAGTCACGAACCTTGTTCCTTTTAATAGCCCAGTAAGCTATTATATTACATCTATCTCCTCTACACAATGTAGTGTAGAGTCTTGCCAGTAACCATGACTCACACAATTAAAACAGCCCCAGCACCTCTCTTGATTCAGAAGGGTTGGGTGGAATGTGGAAGACACGTTTCGGTTGAAGGCATTCAGTTGTGCAACTGACTAGGTATCCCCTTTCCCTTTCTCACGCTCAATATAATAGGGATATTACCTCTGACCATGTCTGTTGAGTCCCGCTAAGGGACTTGACCAGAGTGGAAGACGCTGCGCTACATAGCTCTCAGTACCGCTACACATCAAGCCAAAGCAAACACTACGAAGAACACTAGTCCTATACTGTACACATTGACATTGACCTTGGTGAGCTGTTTGTGTTTTGTTCGCAGACAACCCCAACCTGTGGATGGATACATGAGTGGTGAAAATACATGGCCTTAAGTTCCTAACCTAAAAGACAGCTGTAAGACTAGCTTCTCCTAAGGGACTAGATTGGTCTGCCAGAGCAGGGGTTGGATCTTCAACACTCCACCCAGAGGCCCTGACATGCAAACCTCACTGGTCTCCTTCCATGCAGTACATACACAACAATGTACATTCCCAACAGGCCATACATGGCATCAACATATCAGCAGGAAGCAATAAAGTAGTATTTCTTCATGTTTATATGGTACAGGCCCTATAATCGTTATACCCCATATTCCCATAACCCACACGTGGGAAAGTATAGGCAGGGCGCTACTGTATGTATTCAATTGGGGCAAATAAGAGGTTATGAATCAACTATACTAATGTGTTTCCATTACATGGATTCCAAAGACACACAGTGAACGTAACCATCACTACAGTCAGTAATGCTTCAGACGAGGTCTACATTGGCAGTAATACAGTAACTACACAGTTATTGTAAGCGAATTACCAATCTATTCAGCATTGTATTATTTGGTAATTGTATTTTATTTATTTATTACATTTGATTGGGTTATTATGCTGTCTTGCACCCACTGGTACTGTTACCCAGGAGACAAAGCAGGTCAGTTAGGTTACATGATCTTTACTTTGACTATCTCTACCCTGGGGGAATGGACCCTAGACTCAACTTAAATGATTGGATTTTCATGCCGGCTCAGTGCGCACATTTTTGATTTTGTCCCATATCATATTTCAACAATAACAGTGAGTGAAAATAAAAGAAATTCACCATCTGTTGGTGCTTCAGTGACTCCAGCACTGGACTGATAATGTTATTGTTTCTATATCCCCAGAGACCTGGAGATGAACTTGTTATTATCATGGTTATCATCACTACCATTATTATTTTCAGGACAAGAGATTGGTTGGATTCTGAGTTGAGGAATTAGCATTTCGACTTGGTCAATTTACCTGTCTGTTCTCATCGTAAAATTACCCAACCTGAAATAGGGGGCCGTGCATCTTGTAGCGACATGAGGGCTGCGCATCTTGTAGCGACACGAGGGCCGTGCATCTTGTAGCGACAAGAGGGCCGTGCATCTTGTAGCGACACGAGGGCCGTGCATCTTTGAATTAACACTAAGACCATAAATTGTGCTACGCTGCATCATCAATAGTCACGGTAAATACGTGCCTAGTGAACATGGAGGTATACATACATACATGGACATGAGTTATAGTCAGGCCAAGGTCTTAACTTTGTTATTTTCCCTGGAAATCCCGATTACAGCATTCTAAAGGCTAGTTGGGTTGGGAAATGGTTGGGAAATGGTTGACTTGGCAATTAAGGCGTTTGTGTTCACTGTTAGACCACCAGCTGCTATGCTGCTGTTTCATGCGCTGGTGGCCAATAACAGGAGGGAACTCTTTGACTGTGGGCCTATGTGGAGGGAGGACCACAACTAAGGGAACACCATGGAGGTAGGAATCACATGAAGACAGGCCATTTTGTCTCAGTTTGAAGGGCTGGGCGGGACAGCACATTTTGGCTAACCAAAACTATGCCTGGGGAAAAAAGCAGTCCAAAGATAACTACTGAGGAAACCTGACTTGAATTTTTTTGAAGGGGGGGGGGGGGGGGATTTTGGCTCTGAGAGTGGAAAATAATAGACAAAGGTTATTTTAAAGAGGACTGACAGTGAGTCATTCTGACTTGATGGTAGCCGAGCCACTATTTTTCTGGGTAAATACCGTAGAAAAACAACCCAATGAAGAATGTCATAAGCTAAAATAAACAGAATGTTTGTGACTTCGTTCCTTCAAAGAAAATGAAAATTACATTATTTCAAATGGCTAAAATAAGATAGAGCCCATGTGTTTTCAATCCCAGTTGATTATCTATGACTGGTAACTCTTGGGATTGACAATACATACCAGCCTTGACTCAAACAGATCCTGGTAAACACCCAACAACATTAGACCATGTATGCAGACATAGACTTTCAGAGCAAGAGGCCAACTGGGATTGTATGGCAGCTCTTCTCCAGTAACCTGTCAATGACATAAATCAGAAATATTAAAACAGCAATATAATACAGCTAAGCAAAAAGATAATACAATAAAACATCATTCCTGAATGCTACAATTTTTTAACTGGCCATATTGTCATGGCTTGTCTGTTCGCAGATAATAAGATACTTTGAAATGATTCACTACAGAACATCTATACTGTATGTACCTTAAACTTTGTTTAAAACACCAAATTGTAGAGAACTACATGTTGAATTGTTACAGGTTTCTTGCAGGGGGTTTCCAGGGGTCTTGGGTGAGTTAGCCCCATGTGGATTTCCTTCACATCACTACCCTTGTAGGTGTTCCAGCCCACAGCTCTGCTTAGCCTCAAAAGCCAACACATTCGACCCTGACTCTCTCTCTCTCACTCTCTCTCTTTCTCTCTCACTCTCTCCTTAGAAAATATCAACGCACCCGTCTAGGCCTACAATGGCAAGCCTTTCAAGATATTTCAGTCAAATTCCAGCACCCTCCACATGTTTAGAATCACCATGCAAGAGTTAAGGGGCCAATTTAATCATAAAGTCGAGGGGTGGAGGTTTTTTTTAAGTGTGAAGGGCCTAAATATGTGCCACCATCAGCACTATTTCAAAGCCAACCGCTGGGGCTCCTGACTGGCACTATAGTAACACACACACACACACACACACACACACACACACACACACACACACACACACACACACACACACACACACACACACACACACACACACACACACACACACACACACACCACACACACACACACACACACACACACCCTTTTGATCCCTAGCAGGGTACCCACAGACTTACTATTTAAAGTGAAAATTAGCTTATTGTGTTCCCCCCTTTTGGGGTGGCAGGTAGCCTAGTGGTTAGAGCGTTGGGCCAGCAACCGAAAGGTTGCTAGATCAAATCCCTGAGCTGACAAGGTAAAAAATATGTAATTCTGCCCCTGAACAAGGCAGTTAACCCACTGTTCCTAGGCCGTCATTGTCAATAAGAATTTGTTCTTAACTGACTTGCCTAGTTAAATACAACATTTTTAAAAATGATGTATTTGGTGTGGTGTTTCATTGTAAAGGCTGTGTAAAATGTGAATCTTTCATGTGAGAACACTGTGAGTCATTTGGATAGTAAGGATAGTGTTTTTCTTTACGTCATAGTGATAGGTAATGAAGAATGAAAGTGTCAAATGTGTCCCTTTTGGGAATGCAGATACACCAAAAATGCTAGAACACTGTCTTCAACTCCCTCTTCACACTCTCTTTCTCTCCATGATTCCCCACGTCTTACACACCCTCTCTCACTATCGCTCTCTCGTTTTCTCTCTCCCTCTAATGACAAAACGTGTCTTCATTTTGAATGTGGCAATACCTCGGGCACCTCTGCGTGATCACCCAGCCTTGGTTTGCCAGGTTTCCAACTTGGTCCTTTCCAGAGGACGCCCAATTTATTGAAGATATTCTTGTATCTGTTGAACCTCCTCCACAAGTATTTATAGTAATGGAACTAAAGGAAAAATATAAAAGATATACCGTCACATTACAGTCACATTATATAACATAAGAAGTTTTACTATAAAAGCCCTGATATTACTACATATTCATGGTTGTCAATGCTAATCTGTGCGTTAATTAATACTGTGTCGAGAACGTCCCTCCATTTGGGAGGGATCGCTCGTGCGGTAAGTTGCCAGCGGTAAATGCAGAGAAAATAATCAAACACAACTTCTAGTATTTAATTTTATTGGATTCTTTCACCTCTGCTGGGCGGTTTGTTTAAAGTTGCGTAATAATGTTATGGTTACAGCATGGCTGTTCCAGTGGTAACATTTACTTGTATATACTGACTGAGAGTAACATGGCTGTTCCAGTGGTAACATTTACTTGTATATACTGACTGAGAGTAACATGGCTGTTCCAGTGGTAACATTTACTTGTATATACTGACTGAGAGTAACATGGCTGTTCCAGTGGTAACATTTACTTGTATATACTGACTGAGAGTAACATGGCTGTTCCAGTGGTAACATTTACTTGTATATACTGACAGAGTAACTGCTCTACAAATGGTTTGATTCCACTGATGTAATACAGGAACAATCAGACAGTTTGCATGCAGTGTCAGCTCAGTCTAAACACTGTGACAATTTGCTCTTTGATAGCTTGTATATGCATTTATAGTCTAGTAGTTTATATCTTACAGTGTGCAAAATAAAACACAGAAAATAAGAAAATGATCTTGTATTTTGTATTTTCTCTTGGGACTAACCTGAATATGGAGGATTTCAAATGTGTTTATTTTGTGTACGAGACCGTAGACAACTTTATCGCCCTCTGGAGCAAAGGTACCTGATAAATCAAAATAAGAGATTGTAGTTATAACGACAATGCCATATTACAACAAGCACTCACCCTGTGAACATTTACTTACCGAATAGTCTGTCCCATATTATCAGAGCTCCCCCGTAATTCTTATCAATGCAATATTCATTTCGCCCTGCCAATGAAATGCAACACATCATTTTCCTTTTTCGCCAACTCTGCACTGATCAGCTCACGTCAAATATGGTAAGAATAAGTGTGTTTGAGAGAGAAGAAGAGGCTTTCTTTCTTACCGTGGTGAACTCTGTGGTGACTGGGGGTGTTTAGGACCCACTCCAGAGGTCCCATATCTCTGATCACCTGAAAGACAGAGAATGTATATACATTAAACAAAAAATAATACAAAAATGTATAGCCTAGTTGCCACAATTTGGGCTGGACATAGATTAAACCTAGTCCTGGATTAAAAAACGATTTTAATAGAGGTTTCTCGCAAATGTATGTTTTAACTGGTAGTGCACTCCTTGGGTCTTTTTTGGCAATTTGGTTAACATACAGTAGCAACTAAATGTATCTGGCTAGAAACCTTTTTTATAAGACTAAAGCATTTTCTTATTTGATGAGTGAGGTCTAATGACAGAAATCGTGAGTTGGCCAAATTCCCAGATGGAAAGAACAATATTTATAAAATGGAAGTAAAAGCAACACTAGGATGGAGAGCGGTGCCAAGACCAAAAAGCAGTTTGTGTTTACTTGATAGCTACCTACACAAATAGCTAGCTAGAACAAAGTGTTAATAAGATTAAAAGTCATTAAAAAGATTTAAAAGTAATACAAATAAGTTGATAAATGTTGATAATGCTCTTACATACACTTGAACATACACATATGCATACAGGCATGCTTGTAATAGTAGTTACTAGCTCATATGAACGCACACACTTCCTTCCAGACAGACAAATGAATGCATGCACAAGCATTCCAAAACAATATCTCAGTCATTCATAATCTGACACGTATGGCTGTTTAATCACTCTATTAAGCAGACGGCCCCCCCCCCCACACACACACACACACACACCACACACACACACACACACACACACACACACACACACACACACACACACACACACACAGAAAATCCTTACAGATCATGCCATAAGGCATATATTTCAGAAGAATCAGATTTTTCTTTGGGTGCAACTTTTACAGACATTTTGATGTTAAAGTCTACCACTGATTGTACAGTCAGTCTGGGAAATGATTTTAAATGATTCATTATTTCCATGTAATGAGTGGTCTGGCAACAGCCAGAGTTTAATCTTGAATGAAAAGGTTTTTGCAGCTTCACTCAAACTTTTTCATTCCCAGATCAGGTCTGGGAATCGCATGCCAATAAATTATTCAACATCAAAAAAGTCTATAAAGAAATCATAAATTATACCCCTCAGAAAATGGTGATTTTATGACTGTTTTCACTAATAGTGTACTAAAAGATGGAAGTGATTCCAACTCCATTCATTCCCCTAACGATTGGGGATTGTAAAAATGATACTACCAGTCACTTTAAAGGAGAATGATTGGGGATTGTAAAAATGATACTACCAGTCACTTTAAAGGAGAATGATTGGGGATTGTAAAAATGATACTACCAGTCACTTTAAAGGAGAATGATTGGGGATTGTAAAAATGATACTACCAGTCACTTTAAAGGAGAATGATTGGGGATTGTAAAAATGATACTACCAGTCACTTTAAAGGAGAATGATTGGGGATTGTAAAAATGATACTACCAATCACTTTAAAGGAGAATGATTGGAGATTGTAAAAATGATACTACCAGTCACTTTAAAGGAGAATGATTGGGGATTGTAAAAATGATACAACCAATCACTTTAAAGGAGAATGATTGGGGATTGTAAAAATGATACAACCAATCACTTTAAAGGAGAATGATTGGGGATTGTAAAAATGATACAAGCAATCACTTTAAAGGAGAATGATTGGGGATTGTAAAAATGATACAACCAATCACTTTAAAGGAGAATGATTGGGGATTGTAAAAATGATACAACCAATCACTTTAAAGGAGAATGATTGGGGATTGTAAAAATGATACAACCAATCACTTTAAAGGAGAATGATTGGGGATTGTAAAAATGATACAACCAATCACTTTAAAGGAGAATGATTGGGGATTGTAAAAATGATACAACCAATCACTTTAAAGGAGAATGATTGGGGATTGTAAAAATGATACAACCAATCACTTTAAAGGAGAATGATTGGTCTTGCTTCTGTTAGGAATATTTCATTATTTTGTATTAAACAGGTTTGTCTTGAGCTCCCCTTAACAGCAGTTACTATAGGGACTAGAGTGAGATAAAGCTACTTTGACTGAAAGTCATCTCGGAATTATTTTACAGTTTACGCTATTACAGTAACTGGGAAATATGCATAATGAATCTTGTAGAATATTGACTACATGAATAATCATCATTAAACAGGGACGCATTCACTAGGCATGAAAATAAGCAAACAGGCCTAAATGAGGAGAGATAATGGTAACCTGAGACTGGGTGGTACTGTGGGCTACATCTACCTCAGTGTGGATCCAGAACTGGTAGAGCAGGTTGAATTGGATGTGAACAGCGAACACAGAGGGTGGTACTGCCAACGCCATGGGGAGATAGAACACCTGAGGACAGACACAATGAATATTGTTAAAAGGACACAATAAGATGATCATTGTGGACAGTCAGATTAATATAACAGTTCCATTGAATCGTTTAGATGCTTTGCAAGAAAAACAATTTCCCTAATAATCCTGTTGACATGGACACATCCGAAATCACCAATCAAAATAAACATTCTACCCCAGCGACAGTGTTGTTTTTGAGAAGCCTATTTGATTCTGACTTCGGACATATAAAGTTTGTATGTGAAACTACTTCAAAAGATGCATACATTCAGTTGTTCTGAATACACTTCATTCGCGCTAAAGAGGGAGGCACGCTTGGCTGATGCTAGCACATGCGCATATCAAATACACCACCAGAACTACGATTAATGTGTTTACATGTCCTAATCATTCAAAAGATTGCGTATACTTATTACGGTACGCCAATTAAGGCAAGCAGAGTCATGTCAAACTCGGGCCTACTGCCATAATCAGTTCATCAGTTTAATATTAAATTATTAGTGTACATGTAAACGTACTCAATGACTATGGATAAAGAACAGTATTCCATACTTCGTGCATAACACAGCATACATTGTGGTGAAGGAGCAAATGTTGGACTTATCTGCATTTCTAATGCGGCAGGTAGCCCAGCGTTTAGAGCGCTGGACCAGTAACCAAAAGGTCGCTGGTTTGAATACCTGAGCCGTCAAGGTGAAAAATCAGTCGATGTATCCTTGAGCAAGGCACTTAACCCTAATTTGCCCTATGGCTTACCCTGTAAAACAACACATTTCACTGAATCTATCCGGTGTGTGACAATAAAACCTGATTTCCTTTATCAACTTTTGCCATCTCCAGCATCACACAAAAGTATGTTTTTCACAATACAATAGAATAAAATAGCATAGATGTTCCAGTGATTGAGTAGGGCTCTTACCCATGATGAGAACTGCTGTGTGAGGGATTGTCTGAGGGCTGTGGAAAGGTTGTAGTACTCTGAGCTGTGGTGGACCTGGTGGGCAGCCCACATGAGGTTAAACTCTGTTGTGGGACCACACACACACACACACACACACACACACACACACACACACACACACACACACCACACACACACACACACACACACACACACACACACACACACACACACACACACACACACACACACACACACACACAGAGTTGGCAACAGATAGACAGGGCATCACATACTGTAACACTGTCTAACAATTCAATCTCTTAATCTCATACTGTTACAAAGTGACCTGCTTTTAGTTTGTTAATGACCATGAGGAGCAATTGCAAAGCGCAAACAGTACATTACTTCCAATACTGTACAGGTTTAAAGGTGCACAATGTAGAAATCGCCCAAAAAGTTGCATTTTGCCACTTCAAAGCCTGTGCGTTTTGCACAGCTACTGCACATGCATGTCATCGCTTGCACTCTTCGAATTTATTGAATCAAAAAATGAAGAAATTGAATTCATGAATGGAATTGCATAATTGAATTGAATAAAAAGGTATCAGCAACCCTCATTTTTAAAACAACTTACAACGCTCATTGCCAGTCTTTAGAAAATATAGCAAAACAAGAATCTAGCAAACCATAGGAGGACATTACGATATTATGACAACTAGGATATAAAAGCATTAGTCTACAGCTGTTGGCCATCCAGCCATGTCCCTGTGCTGCAGTTTACATTCCTCTGCTGTGTTGTGATACTTGCTACATTAATATTACTATTACACTTCATTTTAACATCCAAAGCAACACGCTTGTTAAGTTTCACTGGATCTCCGAGCTGTTTCCGGACCACCCATTTCTCTGTGCTCTTTGGCAGTGGCACCCCTCAAACGCTTTGGCTTCATCTACATGGGAGTAGAGGAACCTTTGCTAAGTCTGGACCACAAAGCCCCCATATAGGCTATCTATAGTAACGTGTACTTTTCATTAAAAGCAGTGAAAGTTACTCAATGCCCATTAAAATCCCATGTGGTAGCCCTGATGTGCAATTGTGCTATGATTACACGATAAATGACAACACAAACAACTAATTCAACTCTAATTAAAGTTGACAACAAAGCTGGGTTTTGAAAATGTAGGGAGGCACATTTTTGCCTGCTAAATATAGTCATGCGTACGATGAGCGGATACTCACTGGGCTAGCTCTCCATTCGTTCTATTTCGAGAGTTCATTCTAAAGAGACATCTTGAAGGTACTGTATGGCTCTATCAGTGTTAAATAAACGTGTGAATTCTATCGAAACAGAGAGCCATAAATGTGTGAATTCTATCGAAACAGAGAGCCATAAAACCCGACGCCACCTGAACAAACACACCGTGTAGAAAGTGTGTGTGAAGGTGTGTACAGTAGGTGTCTGTGAAAAGAATGCCATGATCGGTCCTCGAACGCCTCAAATTAAACGTCCGAGAAGCTGCGGCCTAACCATCAAAATCAGCAAAGCCTTGTCTATGAGGAACTCCTAAAGCCCAGGAGACAGGGAGAACCCTCTCACCTCTTAGAAGAAAAAAAACACCTGCCAGTACTCGACACCTCTGTAACGTCAACAAGCTATCAGCTAGTGTGAGAGGACAGATGGTGCAAACTACAGTGAGAGTACAATTTTGGTTGAAAAGTTCAATGATATTACTGGGTTGGATTTCAAACTTAATTTCCCTACTCTCCGGAACAGACTTCAATCTGTAGTTCCACCATAAACCGAACAGGAGGGTAAGAGGAATGAGAAAGAGAGAAAAAGAGTAATCGACATGTGTAATAACTCCAGTCGTTTACGTGTGCTTTTACACTCCTTCCTGTCAGAGCCCATGGAGGAACTAGATCAACTGTTAAACACACAGAAGAAGTTATAATCCATTGGTTGGTTTTTTGCTAGTCCCCTTTTTTTGGTTTGAGGCGCCGGAGCGGGCTAAGATTAATGCTGGGTGTCACTAGTAGGAAGTATGAACTGCTAGGCTTCGTTGCAAGCCATGTCCTCATCCTGCGACTCAGCGGGACATTGCATAGTTTGGCAGGCCTTATTCAGGAGGGAACTCCTTTAATGATGAGAACGAATGCCACAGAGAACCTTTCCCACCAAGAGCAGAAACGCAGAATCACATCCACAGGTCTCAAGTTGGGCTTTGCAGATTTTTTTTAATATCAGTGATGAGTAAATAATGACGCGCTAATATGCAAAACGGAACAGAGACAGTCAATGGAAGTAATAATAATATGGTCAGGTCTGTATTTCTCAGGGAAGAATCTCTGTAGGTTTGGTTTGAATGGTAGTGGGTTAACATTACACCTCTTAGAAACACGCGCTACTAATGTGCTGCAATGTGCATCATATGACTTCAGGTCACACAGGTGTGTGGACTGAGGTGAGAGTAGAGTTTGGACGATAAACCCAAAAATGATTGACACCGACAATACCAACCACTTATTCGCAGGCGTTTTGCTGATATCGTTCATAACGATAAGTAGCCTAGGCTAGAGAAATGTGAAATGAAATAAGTTTGCTATTGGTGATTGTTACTGGGACAATTGATGTCTACAACCATCAAACTAGTGGCAGTTTAAAGGACAATAAAAAATAAAAAAAATGCAGTGCACATTGTTATAAACGTATCATTCTATTTATTGTTCAGGCAATTTATCGCAATTTGGATTTTAGTCCATATTGCCCAGCTCTAGGTGAGAGCGAGTTGGACTTTGATCAAACAAGACCATATTTAACCTGTAACTACAGTTCCAAGGACTGTGCTTATGTAAGATATGTCATAAACACAGAGTACTACAATCCAAAGTCCCATTTAAACGTTGTGTAATTCTGGAAAGATGCAACAACAGGTGATTACTAAGTCATGTATTAATAATTGCGTTGGGCCAGTAAACGAAAGGTCGCTGGTTCGAATACCTGAGCCGACAAGGGGAAAAATCTGTCTGTGCCCTTGAGCAAGGCACTGAACTCTAATTTTCTCCAGGGGCGCTGTACTACTATGGCTGACCCTGTAAAACAACCCATTTCACTGCACCTATCCAGTAGGTGACAATAAAACATATATTTGTTCTTTTTTTCCCCTTTAATTTATCAACCTACAGAAAGATAATAAGGTCACCAACAGCTATAGTGGGACATCTGTTATAGCCTATAGTCCCAAATCAATAGAACACAGACTATTTTAAAGCAACAATAATCGACTGCTTGAATTGCCACCCTCCGTGACCAGACCTTGGCATAACGTTTTGTCTTTGATCGGCAGTCCTCCGAGTGGTTGGGTGCCCTGTCAATCACGTTCGTAATGGCCTGTAAAGGGCCTTCAGTGTTTGGATTGGAGGTCCTTACATGAAGTGCCAACTATAACACAATAACCCCTACCCTGGGACAGACGACTAGCTCCCCCCTGTCACTGCAATACTTCATGCTGTCCTCAATCCCCAGTCTCACGCCCACACACACACACACACACACACACACACACACACACACACACACACACACACACTAAGTCAGGCCCACTTAAAGAGAATTCTGGATTCTGAGGAATTCTTACTTCATTTTCTCCCAATCAACAGTGACTTGTGAGTGACTCTATGTCAAGCACATACGATTCATAACCTGTAATTCATGTCTTAGTGCCACTGCAACATAAGTCTATTCATCTAAATCCAAACTAATCTTGTTACAGAAACGACATATTAATGAAAATGTTTCATGTATAGGTAATACAGTACATTATTTACACCTGATCACCAATGTGTCCAAGCTCTGTTTTGATAGGTATCCCACTAAACCTATCGAAACAAGTATCGAAACTTCCCTGTGGCTCAGTTGGTAGAGCATGGTGTGTGCAACGCCAGGGTTGTGGGTTTGATTCCCACGAGAGGCCAGTACAAAAAAACAAAAAAAATGCATGAAATGTATGCACTCACTACTGTAAGTTGCTCTGGATAAGAGTGTCTGCTAAATTACTAAAATGAGAATGTAAACCATGATTCACCTTTCCTGTCAACATCATTAGGGACACTTGTCTGTCCTACAAAAACAAAAGTGACAGTTGCAAATGACTAAACATGAGGGCAGAAGACCCCTGGGCCACAGAGTGCTTAACTTAGCTCATCAGGAAGACTGTTTTTCCTTACTTAGCCCAGTCTAGCCCCTCTAAGCACACATACTGTACAGACAAATACCCCCCCCCCCCCTCCCCCCCCACACACACACACTCTCTCAGACAGTGAGCTGAGCTTCGTGGCCTGCTAGCCATTGTTGATATTATCCCTGGGTCCCAGAGGTGCTAGCAGCCCGGGTCTCTTGTAGCACGGTGAGCGCCCCCACATCCTGAGCGACCGGGTTTGGTTCTTTTGTACACACTCCAACCCTCCAACCTGCACCGGGCCAGGAGCTTCCAGTCACAGAGAATAGTTATGAAGCCCTGGCCACCAGTAGGTTAACACCCGCCCCGCCGCACGGCCAAAAGGAGCTCATTTTAAAACAATAACATTCAGATCAGCCAAGCCTCCTCAGGGACGCCACAGCCCCAGCAACCCCAGCCCCGGTGCAGCGCAGCGATGACCAGATCTGTTTGTCTTGACAACTGCTGCTGTCTGTAGGGCTAGGCTATGGTACTGTAGAGAGAGAGGACGGCCAGGCCAGGCACACACACAGAACAGGAGGCTATAGAGAGTGAAACACAGGCACCCAGTTGCAACCCACCTGAAAACATTATCTCAGGTGAAGGCTGTCATCAGTACAGCGTAGACTATGAGTCATGGCTTTTTTTTTATGAGAAAGAACTATTGTGGGGGAAGATTTTTTATATTTACAGTAATATTGGCAGAAATATACCCCCATATATTATCCCCCCTGTCAACTGAAAACTATAATGGCGACTAATGTGACAGGTAAATAGGAATTAAACTGCTTTTGAGCTGTGTATCCAGTTGTGTGTATCCAGTGCCACCTTCAATCAGGGTGCTAAAATGAACCAAATACCTTCATGGATTACAAGAAGTTAGTCTTCATGCTAATCCGGAGTTGACACAGTCCATTTTTTTACAGTATACTTGGAGTACTGTACCAACTGTCCCTGTACAGTAACATGAGTATGTGTTAATACTACTGTAGCTACAACTGTATGAGAACAGAGCAAACAGATCTCCCGATGGGGACATATTTTGATATGAATTAAGCTGGTGAAGTATACAGACGAAAGCTGGTGTGGTGAAACTCCTCTACATCCATGATCTCACGTAGAACCAATGTGAGGGAGACCTGTGGTTCTGATCTGTGGTTTAGGAAAGCTGGCTGGATATAGATGTGTTCTGGGATGATACTAGGTATTAGTGTGATTTATACAGATGTAGGATTTTAATTTGACCTATATTGTCACAGCAAAATAATCCCACAGCACCAGGATTTGAATGTTTAGTCCACAATGTTGCTTGATGGGTAGTTAGGCTAATAGCTGGCCAAAATTAGGCTATATGAGAAGTGCAATACTGTTAAAATAACCATGTGTTGGTATGGGTTTTCAGTGAATTTATGTAAATCACACAAATCTCAGAAAATTGTCAGCAACAAAAGAGTGATCAAATTAAGATCCTATATCTGTAGGTTAGAGGAGAATAAACAGAATCAACAGGACTGTCAACAAGTCAGCCGCATCCTGCCAAAATAACTTCCCATTTCAACTCTGTACCACCAAAAAGCATATTGCTTTCTGAACATAACTGTCTCTGGACTGTATAATTACTCGGGTGGAAAGAAGACTGTGAAAGACAATCAATAATAAGCAAATGTCATCACTTTGGAAGAGGTCAAATGAAAAACAAAACATGGTACAGTACATGATTCCCTACGCAGCTTACCTTAGAAGATATTTCTACAAGTGAGTTAGCATACAAACGATGCAAGCATCCGTAAATAATATATTTTCAATGGTCTGCCAGTCTACTGATGAGGAGAGAGGCCTTGCTGTTGGAACAAGGTTAGAGTAATAACAGATTGCACTGGTAGGACTACTGGCAGAGATACATGCCAGCATAGAAAACAGAGGTGGTGACTGGAAAATGACACAGGGTAAAAAATGCAGAACTACCTAACAGAAAGTCAGAGCACAGTGAGGAGATAGTGGTGAGATTAGGACTGGGAGTACTATGAATGGTTCTAAGGTTATATATGTGGATTATTCAATGCCCGAGAACAGTTGAGAAAGTGGCTTGCTCTCTGCTCACGCCGGCAAAAACTACTGTATGCGTTTTAACAGCTAAAAACCAACTGTTTTCGCGACGCCCCAGTGTAGCTCCCCTGTGACAGTGCCTCTCGTTGAACCTTAACCAAGCATTGACTAGGGGATTGAATAAAATATATTACATGTTAATTGTGCTTTACTTTGCCATTCACTTTACTCTGTATTAACTCTGTCATAAAGAATGCCTACAGACAGTTTTAAGAGGGCCTCTAACCTTAAATGCCTGGAGACTATGGCCATTTTGTTCTCTGGTCCCTATCCCCAAGAGCTAACTGGCTGCCCAGAGCAAGGGCAAGTAATGTCTTCTCAATAAAGACGGCATCAGCGAAGAGAGGCCGACTTTTTACTTTCAAAGCTCTTTCCATTCAATTATAATGAGACTGTCCTTTCAAGTGACATGAGGGGAAACTATGAAATGGCCATAAAACTGTTCAAATCCACATTCGTATTTTACATTTCTTCTAATTAGGATTCACATTTCACAATGGAGGATTTCACTCTGCCCTCTTCACAGTTTTCTATTGTAATTTCACTTTTATCACAGTATTGAGATTTATAGGACGTATGTTTTGACAGAATAGAATGGCAGATACATTTTCACATGCTCAATTGATGTAGACATTTACTATTTAAACTGTTTGATGTGTCATACCAGAACATTATAAAATAGAGGAAAGTCATGAAATTAAATGTAGATACACATTGTTAGCTTTCATACTTGTGTAATTACAAGAGCTAAATTATCCTTGTCTCTTAATGATTATTACAACTAAATTCAGGTACATGTCTACTGCCTTATATACTGTAGACATTCACTTACACAGACAACAACCAATACGGAAATGAGAACTTTGCATTGGTCAAACTATACCCTGGAATAGGCCAGGAGGTCAACAAATGGTTAACCAAGATGACCTCACCGGGCCAGAATGAAGAGTGAATGAAGACTGGGTCTGGCCTGTTCTGCGGTGAGGGAGGTAGCTCCCTCTGGTAGCTAAGGGGAAAAGCTTCTGTCCTTCTATCCTGACCGAGTGCAGTGGCCAGGCACCAGAGAATTAACTGTGACCCCACTAAGTTCCATACAAGCAAGTCAAAGCTGGAGTGGAGGAAATGAAAGTAAGTGGAAAGTTTCGAGACATAAATATCATACCACACTTCAAAAATAAAATCTGACCAAATAAACCAGAGCTATATAATAATGTTTGAATAATTGTTTTAAACAATGGAGAGAATGAGAGAATGACATACACAAGCACTTCATTACAATATACTGTACAAATTCTAAATCAGGACTAGTGAAATGCTATTGAGATCAATCGCCATGGTGACTATACAAATAAGGTAAAATAGGCAGAATTGCGGCTGATATTTATGTAACCTATCGCTACAATCCACTTAGCCTGAGAAGAGTGTCATCTACCTTCATATGCCACAATAAAAACCGGCTTAGCTAAGGTTAACGACCTTCCGTTGAGGGTAATAAACCTCCGTGGGAGGTTTGTTTACATGTTTTCTAGACAGGCAGACCACTCAATCAGACAAGCTGGCACTGGCAGGGGTCATTTTCGATCATACAATACAGTTGGTAGGTGTCATACCCACCTTCAAAAACACAGTTTATATTGACCCATGACTCAAATGTCAACACAGGGACAGTCTGGACTTTAAGCCAGACATATTGGATTAGGGAAAGATCTGGAGCAGGCTTTGATGTGCCTCTGAGCTACAATTTAGCACACAAACACAATGTTGCTGCTGCCAAGCAAGTTGTGTGTCAGAAGAAAAAAAAACGTTATTTCTGCATTGTCATTCAACACCGGGCACACACTGGTTGAATCAACGTTGTTTCCATGTCATTTCGCTGAAATGACATTCAACCACTGTGGAATAGACGTTGATTTGACATCTGTGTCCAGTGGGACATGTGAGATTTTGTTCTGGGTGCTAAGATTATCATTGTCCAGTACAAACTGCAGTTGAAGTGATAAGGGCTGAGATCCCAGGATATTACAGACAGCCCTACATGGGGAGAAGAATTAGAGGACTTCTTTGGCGCAGCGCCAGAACCGTGCTGCTATTGAGCCATCACTACTTACAGCTTTCTCCCTATGACGCGCCAGGTAAGACAACAGGTCTCAAGAGATCGCAGCCTCTCACATCTGGTCAGTTCAAAAACATCTGGATGTAACTCACAAATAATTGCTTCCTCTCAAAAAGAAAAAAAAGATGTGTGCATTCTAGAATCATTCACCACCGGATATAGCTCACGCTGCATCCATGGAGAAATCAGTAAAGACAAAACATTTTGTTACGAATAATTCAAGCCTCATGGACATGTAGAATTGAAATACATGCAAGACTATTTGCTATTTCATTATAAGACATATGCATCAATATCAGATTTAATATTTGATCAAACCTTCCATACCATACAATATTTACCCAAAAATACAAGTACAACTACTTCCCAATACTTTTAAATACGTGCGTTTCATTTAGTTTGACCAGCTTGTTTCGGTAACACTGTAATTGAAGGGGGTGTACATAAGGCATTCATAACACCTCTCGTGAAAACAGTCATAACGAATGTAGGACTGTTATGACTGTTGTGAATGTCTTACGTATAACCCTCTTCAAGTAAAGTGTCGACCCTTGCTTCTCATTGGTTCCATTGTACCTGGCAAGCTAAATCAAGTGCACCTCAAGTATTTGACATACTGTATGCATTTGACCCAGGTCAGGAGTTAACCCAGACTGATGGCCATACCGTGAGCAAAGCGATGGACCCAGTAGTAGCTGAAGTCCACCGCTAGGAAAGCCAGCCACCATGCCCAGGCAGAGTCCCAGGGTAGCTCCAGTAGACGCAAGTTGTCCCACACGTAGATGTAAGTGGTTATTTCAAAACCTCTTGCAAATAGCCTGGGAAAAAAGGACAAATGTATTTACATAAGCACACAGATTCTCCACAATACATTTCAGGTGCAAAGTTAGAAGATCTTACAGTATACAAAAATAAATAGTACATATACAGCCATACATTATCATAAGAGATGCACTGCTGTAATTACCTTTCTATAGAACTCAATGGGCCAGTTTCCTGGACACAAATGAAGCCTAGTCCTGGACTAAAAAGCTACTTCTATGGAGAGTCTCCATTGATCATTATTTTTAGTTTAGCACAAGGCTTAAGCTTCCCCATAGGAATTCTAGAAACATACCAGAAAGTTCTAGTTTACTCACGTGGGCATTCTGGAAATGATACCAGCTGACACTGAGGTGACGATGTCACTGACGCAGGCCAATGGGGTTCCATCCTTCAGCAGGCTCACCACCAGCTCTACAACCATCAAGCCCATAAAGAACGGGGTGGCCTGTAGTCACAAGCAAAGGAGAACAAACTCGAATCAACAGTCCACGCACAATGAAAACTGCACCTCTTTTACGTCTTGTGTTTCCTTGAACGCTTACAGTAACCTCACATGTTTGACTTGGAAAATGAACAAGAGGACATGTGGTAAAAAGGGCTTTCATGTCTTGTGATGCATGATGTTTCCCTGATGGCTCTATGGTGAAGCTACACAGGGATAGTCACATATCATCTCTCTCTGAGGATTTATTTCAGCTTCCAGTGGAGAAGAAAACACTTGTACAACCCATACAAATAATATTTGGAGGAACCTTTCATTTCGATAGGTCCCGTTACATCACATGACAGTTCAGACTGAAAACATGTATACCTGATGTGTCTGAATATCATCCATCTATATATAATAAGTAACGTAAACAAGTGGACCATGTTTTTAATATGTATATTGTGTGTTCATGTAACAAAACAGAAAACAAACAAAAAAAGCTGTATAAACACAAGTTAATATTTTGTCCTCCGATTAGGGCCATTTTTGAATAAAGTTATTCTATTCTATTCCATTATATAAGTATGCTACATACAGAATCTTCTACATTAGGTATTATGTAGGCGTGGCGTATGCAAGAACAGAATGAGAGGTACTTACTAGGAAGTTACTAGAGGTTACCAAAAATGGTTTCCGTCATAATTGTGACTTGAACAGTGTGTTGGACCTGTTGGCTAGTCTTAGTAAATGACCATGTCACTCCTGTGATTGACCTGACCTGGTCACCTAAACCTTCATCTGGTCACATGACTGCACCCAGGGAGTGTGTGTGGAATGTGGATCGCGAGGTGTAAACCTGGAGGTGGAACAGTGTGTGTGTGTGTGTGTGTGTGTGTGTGTGTGTGTGTGTGTGTGTGTGTGTATGTGTATGTGTATGTGTATGTGTATGTGTGTGTGTGTGTGTGTGTGTGTGTGTGTGTGTGTGTGTGTGTGTGTGTGTGTGTGTGTGTGTGTGTGTGTGTGTGTGTTGGGGCGAGCTGGAGGACCACGAGGGACCGGCGATCACACGCTACACTCCAACATCTGGCAGAGGACTGATGGGATCAGAGCGTAAGCACTCTCTCTCTCCAAACCCACTGAGTGAGAGAGAGATTATCATTTTGGATTCTGGCTTGAACATTCCCTCTTTTTCTCATGTCTAGAGTATTGTTTTACCTCATCAGGGCTGTGTTCTTGACAGCTTCCACTTTATTTGGGAAGGAATTCAGGTTCTCATGCCATGTGAAAAAGCGGATGCCGAGGGAATGGGTTGTTTTGGACTTTCAAAAAATCCTTCTTAACGTGTGTGTTTGGACTTAAAAAAAATCCTTCTTAACGTGTGTGTTTGGACTTTTAAAAAAATCCTTCTTAATGTGTCTGTTTGGACTTTAAAAAAATCCTTCTTAACGTGTCTGTTTGGACTTTCAAAAAATCCTTCTTAACGTGTGTGTTTGACCTTCACAATCACTGTGTTTACTCTGTGTGGCATTTTCCTCCAAACAACAGGACAAATGAAAACAAGTCTTATGAAGGCTGTAACATACTTTAGGCTTGTGAAAATTGTCAAGAGAGTTGTATATAAATCTCTGTTTTTGGTCTTAGATCTTGCAAGGCAAGTGACATTTGTGGAACAGATGTTGGTATTATCCCAAATTGGGCCATTTTTATCAGGTTGTAGATGAGTGAAGTTAGCCATGAGTTTGTAAGGGGGAAGACACAAACCCTGTACACTCTCTTATGAGAGTATGTCCACTTTGTCCTAAAGTAACAGGTAGAATGTATCTTGTTGCAACTGGATAACCAATTCAACTATGGCAGGAACTAAATCGGACAAGCAATGTTTATGCAGTATTTTTAGTTATAAACTTATTTACATACTGTGCTATGATGATAATCACGCTATACTGGGGTTCAACAGACCAGCGGCTTTTGTAGAGGGACAAGTAATAATGCTTTGTGGGTGACATTTGTTAATGTGATCAGAGTGTCCCGAGTTTGAGCCCAGATTGGGACAAGGAACGGGATGGAAGCAAGACTGTTACAGGTGAGCTAGTTCCTGCAGAAACAGGAAATGTGGATTATAATTAATGGCCATTTTTGTGGGGTTTGATACATTTTTCGTAAGGGAAAATCAAGAATGAGATTTCAAAGTGGAAATTACAAACTTCAGAAGCCTTTTTAAGCCTCATATACACTGCCAGTTTTACATTTCCTGCATTGCATGAAAGTTCTCCTGCAACATGGTGATCAAATTAAGATCCTACACCTGTACATACAGTCAACCAAAACAGAGTGATGATTACATCACAAACAACAACCAGCACCGAAACAAGGGTGACACACCCATACAAACATTACATAAAACTCTGTAACAATACTGTAGTAAATGAGGTTCTTTCATTACAGTTTGTTTGGAGCAGGATTAAGAGACTGTTTGGGTAATTGTTTTTTTCTCTATTCATATGGCTTTATAGAAGCCTGTTAAAATGTGAGCTTATCCCTCAAATAACAACCGTGCTGATTTTAGGATTTTGTTAAACCTTTATCATCCAGATGTCACAATAAAAAATATTGGTGTGTTCTGTTATTTTGCACTGGGTGCTCTTTGAGCCAAAAGTGGTCCTAAAATACAACAATGATTAACAGACATTCCCCCATTGGACTGAAAAGGGCACACCTCCCCACACTCATGAGCAAATACATATTGTTTGTCTAAAACGAAGAATTTGAGAATTTGAAAAAAAATGTACTAATATCATATCATGTGAAAATATGAACCATACAGCCAAAACTCAAGTCCATATATGATATAAACAATAACAGCAACTCAACTTCTAAAGTGTTTGTATCGTTTATACAATGTTATGCAATAGCTCTATGAAATCAAGAGATTACTGTCTTAACTAGGCTACTGCAGAAACCAGTGTAGCGACTTTGTCACTCTACAGCACCAGTTCCCTAACAGTTCCTACAGGGTTTGCGAGTTGTTTGTGACCATCTTTGTGAAGATGTATGACTTTATTTCGCTATGTTTAGACATTTCAAGTGTGTTACTCATAGCATGAGCGGCACAATATCGATTATCAACAAAAACCCACAAAACATATCAAAGCGCTCCAGCGTTTTCAACAAGGAACTCACCTGATGAACATATGGCGGGACATCCTCCACATTTTCAAATGATGATTCGTTCGGTGTGACCATGTAAAACATGGACCGAATTCCCTTGGTCAATGAGAGTACATCCATGAATTGCGCCATTGTATGCGCCTTCAATCCGTCAATCCCTCTACGCAAGGTGATGCTGTACCGATTGTTTGGGGAATTTTAACTATCGGGTGATACTCGCACTGTCATCAAACGTCATTTGAACTGTGAGATAACTGTGTCGTTTAAGTGCACTCTCCAGAGGAGGGATACAGTAAGTGGATCATAGGTCAGGTGCGGGTTGGTTGTTTTGTCTCAGGACTGACAATGCCTCCAGCTGCCATTTCATCTTACCATAGTATCAATTCCATAAATGGAAAGATAACAACAAATAAGTCTGGTGGTCTTTCAAACCAGCTATGACATTGTCAGACCATTCTGTCTGAAGTCTGGCTTTACTCTTACGTTCCATTGATTTGCAGGTCATGGATAATTGTTAGGTATCGAATAGTGAAGCCCTATTAGTTCACATGAAATGTAATTAGCCTATTAATTGATGTTAAAATATGTACACTTTTTTCTTGCTGGAGAGGAGAGGCATTTTCGAAAAGGAGAATGTGGCATAACCTGACATGAAAAGAAGGCAGAGAGCATTAAATAATGAACTGCGCATAAAGAAGATCATGGAGAGATGGGTGACATTTGGTGTACAAACTGGGAGCAGTTATCAGTTTTAGAAATCCTAATTGGAAAAAAAAGATGGCATGGGTGATTGCGCATTTAATTTAAAGGTCCAATGCAGCCGTTTTTTTAATCAAAATATCAAATCATTTCTGGGTAACAATTAAGTTGCATTTTAGTTTAAAAAAGTAGTATTTGGCTAGAACTGTCTGGGAGTGGTCTAAGTGGGGAGGGGAAAACTGAAAATAGCTGTTATTGGGAAAGGTTTGGGATGCTCTTTGCTATTGGTCTATTGGTGATGTCACCAGGCAAACCTGAACTCCTGCTCATGTAAACCTGCTGATTAGAAAGTCTGTGTAGATATTATTTTCAACCAGCCACTATCAGGAAATAACACTGATCAAATTTCTTCACACTTTTACAGTGTTAGTTTCATCAGCTGTTGTACAATATGATACAAAACAAAGTAAAACTGAATTTTGACTGCACTGGGCCTTTAATAGGTACAGTGTGATTATAATTTATTCATACTGTTTCATCATGTTTACCACACAATTAGCTTTTTGTAAAACTACACTTTATTACTATCTTGCACTAAAAAGTTCACAGTCTCCAAAATATTTTTCTAGCTCCAAATTAGAATGCACACTCACATTGTGGTGAAAAGGAGATCAAGTCTTGAAATTATTCGGTGATTTTGTAATAGAATATGATCCTTTCGCAGGTTCTCCTGTGGGGCTTTGGCAGAAGTCCTGAGTCCCGACTCTGCCTTGACGAAAAGGTGAATTAGGCATGCACGCCATCAACAGCTCTCTACACGTTGGCTAATGTTTAATTCATGTCATCTCAGTTCACAGCATAGTCCTACATTACTCTGGATTCCTGTGGATGGGAGGCATCGTGAAGTTATTCAACCCAACGTGAATTCGATCAGAGAAGCATTTCAGTAGAACCTCTGTTCGTGCAATATTCAGTCAGTTTTGTTAAACAAATACCAGTGAGGCAGAAGAAAATGACCACTAAGAAACATCAGAAATGTTTATTACTGTGTGAGTGGTATAGTGTGTATTAGAAATGATTGCTAGAGCGAAGGTAAGAAAATTACAGATAATTAAGTTCAGAGTATACTGTATATTAGCTGAGCAAATTTGATTCTCCTGCACACTTGATAATAATTTGATTACATCGCAATTTCTATGACATACAGTAGAAACCAATTGAGGCAAGTGTTCAACAGTGCAAATCAAAAGCATGAACTCGCCGCTTTTTCAATGCAAGACACACAGCATGGAATGTTCATAACAATCCGGACAATTCTGAATCTGTCCTAGTATCCAAAGAATATTTTCTGCTTCCAAGAGCAGAGTGTTGAGTGGAGGCACGTTCGTAACGTATGCTTAATGTGCATTGGCCTTTTGCAATATCTCATATTCCTGCGTTGGGTTCGCAGTTCTTGAAACGTATTGGTGATCTTAGTTTGGTTTAACCAACGTCCGAACATGTATCTTCTTAGATCAAGTAACACACGCCATTTCTTTGTACATTTGTACACATTTATTTAGCATCGTTGAACTTTGCCTAACGGCGACCAGATAACATGTCCTTTTAAGGACGTTCCTGAGATGTGAGGCTGAGCCCACTTTGAGTAGGCGTGGCCTGCTGCTGTGGATCATAAGTGAGCATGCTCAGAACTCTGGTCGCTGTCGTGACTGTCCTCGTTGGCCAGGGAGTCTGTGGAGTGATGAAGAGCCGCTATGTTGGATGATTCGGACGGCAGCAATGTCCCCTTTTTCACGTTCACCAGTTCTTTTTCCCTCGCTACAGCCCCCTGTTGACCTCCTTTTACTCGTTTCCACTTCATCCTCCTGTTCTGAAACCACACCTTTACCTGTGGAACAACCACAAAAGACAAGTTGAGTTATTCTAAAAAGAACAGCAAAATGGCGGTGGGGTGGGGGGGAACATTTTGCATAGCTGGAGACTGTTACGAACACTGAGTAGAGTCCTATTAAAATATAAAAAGACCTGGATATTGATCAAATGGTAAGCCTGACACTTGATACAGGCGCTCCTGTAAAGGTTTGGCAGCTATTTCTATACCGTAGCAGTGATTATGTGCTGATATACTGCCACATTCCCTGGCATCAAGACACTGCTTCCTCTTTTCCCTGACTCGACAACTCCTCCAGTATTTACGTCTCCCAGAATGATGATTAGGCTGTTGCTTAAAAGGGTTTACGTAGGGTTCGAGTAGACGTGAAAGTCAACACTGACTGGGTTCTGGATGAGTCTCTTTTTCTCTCCTTGCGTTTGGATGGTTTATTTTGGGGGGTGTCATGCTGTGGGGCCTAGCTGGGTCACATGGGCAGGAAGTCACTTGATTTTACACACAATGTTTGTCTTAAACCTTCAGCGATACATGCCATGCTGACGATCACATCAGTGGTGGTGATGGATATATTTTCGGCCTATATGATAGCACGTCAGAAGGGCACGTGTGAGCTGTGGCACACCTGCACAAGCACGCCTTAAAAGCCTTTGCCACCTGAATACAGCCTATAGCTCAATGGGGATGGATGCATTTTGTTGCTATGTTGTTGCTATGTTACCTAATATACAGTACCAGTCAAAAGTTTGGACACACCTACTCATTCAAGGGTTTTTCTTTATTTTTACTATTGTCAAATTTGTCGAATAATACTGATGAGTTGGACTGCAGAGTGAAGGAAAAGCAGCCAACAAATGCTCAGCATATGTGGGAACTCCTTCAAGACTGTTTGAAAAGCATTCCAGGTGAAGCTGGTTGAGAGAATGCCAAGAGTGTGCAAAGCTGTCATCAAGGCAACGAGTGGCTACTTTGACGAATCTAAAATCTAAAATATGTTTAGATTTGTTTAACACGTTTTTGGTTACTACATGATTGCATATGTGTCATTTCATAGTTTTGATGTCTTCACTATTAATTTCCAATTTAGAAAATAGTAAACATTAAAAAAAAAACTTGAATGAGAAGGTGTGTCCAAACTTTTGACTGGTACTGTACATATTTGTGATATATCACCTATCAAGGTATTTTTAGTTCAGCGACCAATTTCCCATTTGTCATTGTGTCAATGAGTCCAGTCCCATTGAGTTTCATAGTTATAAAATCCCTATCAGTTTGACGGGTAGAGTTCCAACCCCGGCCACCCAGATTTCCTACTGTCATTACTGTAAGTGGATCATCCTTAAAATACATCTGCAAGCTTGCACTTTTCACTCCTGTTATTGATAGTGCAGTAAGGCAAGGCGCATGTCACCGAGTTTGTTGTCACATGGCTACTGTACAGTACATGTTATTTCTACTAATGCTATCATCAGTGTTATTTCTACTAATGCTATCATCAGTGTTATTTCTACTAATGCTATCACCAGTGTTATTTCTACTAATGCTATCATCAGTGTTATTTCTACTAATGCTATCATCAGTGTTATTTCTACTAATGCTATCATCAGTGTTATTTCTACTAATGCTATCACCAGTGTTATTTCTACTAATGCTATCATCAGTGTTATTTCTACTAATGCTATCAGTGTTATTCTCTACCTCACATGCCTATCATCAGTGTTATTTCTACTAATGCTATCATCAGTGTTATTTCTACTAATGCTATCACCAGTGCTATTTCTACTAATGCTATCATCAGTGTTATTTCTACTAATGCTATCATCAGTGTTATTTCTACTAACGCTATCATCAGTGTTATTTCTACTAACGCTATCATCAGTGGGCTAATGACTCAATTACTTATAATGTTATTATTATGACTGGTTTGTATGGGTTGTTTTGCATTCATAGTTGTTACTAGATATGAGTTTCCATGTTACTGAAGGTAAGACGCAGGCCTGTCCGAGTCATGTTATGCTTTAGGGATCATGTTGAATCTCTGGAATAACAGGTAGGTTCATGTTCTCTAAGAGTTGGTTATGAATTTGAAATTGACATAACAAAAATATTGGATGTTCTAAGCGCAATATAAGTACTCCAAAACTGTACATAATTACTAGGATGTTATGGGGTAATTACATAAATACTTAATGGAATAGCCCAATGGTATTCACTGTGGTAAGGGTGATGTAATGTAAAGTGTGGCCATTATTTAATGTTACATTAATGTTTAGATGGTAGGCATAAGATTTTTTATCTTAGTTTATGGTTATATTTGGGCATTTGAAATGACTTTTAGAAGTACTACATTGAAGCACTTTGTCGAAAATCGAAAACTTAAGGTTTAAGGTTTGGAGTCTCCGATGTTACTTAAGAAACGTATACTGTCAGGAACCTGTCTGTTCTATCCATTTAATCCCTACTGTATATAACAAACTACCTACGGCCAGATGTATGCCACATGTGACATATCGCTTCTCTCTGACGCCCCAGATAGGTGTTACAGAACACTGTACGATGTTTCCTTCCCCTCAATTTGTCTTCTATTATTTATTTCATGTGACTGTGTTTACAGTGGCCCCTCTGCCTACGCTCTGAGACTAATTTGTCCTAGCTGGGGGAAACAGGAAGTGACTTGCTAGACAGCACCTCCTGCTTTTTTGCCCGTCTCCATTACTTGACTGTAGGCTGACTGAAAGAATAGACCCAAATATCTAGAATATGATAGTCCCGCTTCACAGTCACAGCTGGAGCACAACAGCACACAAACCAGAAGTTCTAAAGTTAGGAAAACACTGTTGTTCCGAAAACCTCTGTATGGTCTGACTGAGGCAGTCTTTTCCCGCCACCCGGCATTAATGCGTTATGCGGTCAATATGTTTGAACCCAAAAGGATAAGTGGGAGAATGAGGTTAGAGTGGTGACATTACATACTTGTCTCTCTGTGAGATCGAGGTTGACTGCTATCTCGTAGCGCCTCAGTCTCGTCAGATAGTTGTGATGGGCGAACTCGGCCTCCAGCTCACGGATCTGCTCCTTGGTGAACGCCGTCCGCTCCTTCCTGGGTTTGCTGCTCACGTCTGACTTGTAATTCCCGTCTTGGGACTCTGAAATCAAACACGGCACTCATTTTTTCTTTCCAGTCAGGGAGATTTATACTCAAAGAAAATAATGATAAAATGAGCACTATATGGCAGGTGCAAGCCAGAGACACAAATACAGGCAGACGAGGGAAGGAGTCAGGTATGGGAAACAATGGGAGCTGCCAATCACCTTTTATTGTTGTGGCATTGTTTATGCACACTGTAAGTGGCTGGGAGGACCCAGAAGCGTCTACACATGTGCCTGTTTCTGGCAGCTGTGCTCTCACACACACAGTGGGCTGGCTCCTACTCTTTCCAATGTGGAGTTCATTTGTCTTACTGTTAATGGAATCGGCTGCTACCCTCGTAGTTTTAATATGGAACGAAACAGCTCTGCAGGATGTGTGAAAATATATTTCCTCAGTTTATTTACCTCCATTTTATAAGCGTCTCCTCTTTATGACTAACAAGCTGCCAACTCACAACAATTTGCAAAGGAGTATTTTTCCAATCTCTCATTTAGATTTGGTGTTGTTGAATTTTGAACAATATTGTCAAACTTTTTAATTTACTGAGAATGGCTAGACTATGAGATGGACTATAGGGAGAGTAGAACCTATGTCAGTCTGGTTTTGACCTATTATTCGGATTATGACATCATACACATAAGGACAAACTGTTACGATTCCCCAGATGAACATGAAGCAATGCAGGTACCTTTTTTGCAACGATATGCAAATCTACCACCTGTTGATTAACTGGAGTGACGGGAGAAAATTGTTTTATTGAGACTTAAAGGATTTATTTGTACAACCAATGTGGATTAAAAATCTACTTGTCATTCCCATTTTGTTTCAACCTCAGGAGAAGATATTGTTAAATTTGAATTTTTTACTGTTTCTCAGAAGGAACATGTTTTGTTAATTTGGTTCCCAAACTTTCCTATTGTGACCAGACTTTGTGGTTAGGCCTTTTGGATATGCTTCAGTTGCACATTGCACTTCAAGGCAACAGGGATTGCATGCTAATTCATCTGCGGTTCTGTTCTGCAGTCTGTGTTAATCCCAACAGGCGGTCCCAAATCCAAACTGTAAATAGGCTGGGAGTTTACAGGCCAGGGCCAGGCCAGATACACCACTTCGCCACGTCACGGGAGACACACCGAGAAGTTCTTACTGAAAAAGTGTCTCTCAAAATATTTTCTCACAAGAAAAAATCTTTCTTTCTCTTACTCTTCTTACTCTTCTTTTTGTGTCGTAGAAAATATAGAAGAATGGAAAATTATACAACTTTTGTTTGCAAAAAGCCATTCATCATTGATGTTGTGGGGAAAAGGAAAGGAAAATTCCAAGCACATGGTGATATGTCATAGTGCGTAACTGGCATCCATGACAGGAAAACACTGCAAATATATAATCCAGTTATTCCCACATAAATTATAAGACTTTCCTTACAGTGTAGTAATGTAGCTGAAATTCTGTGCATCATTGTATGGTGAATAGAAAATGTCTCAACATGTCTGTAATTTCACCAGTGTTGGCCAACTGTCGGTGTGCCAGAGAGCAGGCCTCATTCAAACATACCTCTTAGATGAATTTACTCTCTGGTAAACACAGCCATTGTGTAAGAATAAAGAATAACATGGCCAGCTGCTGGAGACCAGCGCAAAGCCGATTTTAAAAAGAGTCCCAAGGTTTTACGACACAGCCACTACACCACAGCAATTAGGTCCTTGCTGGAACTTTCATCTCTCCACACAAAAGGGAATAATGGGAGGAAAATACAGAGCCCAGACATTGGGTAGTTTTAGGGCTGCCAAATGGTCTGAAGCCAGATCAGGGAACCTTTAAAAAACAGTGTTGGTGTCCATGCTGACGTTTCTGACAGAGAGACTGCAAAATGAAATGATTCTACTTTTCACTCCTTTCGGTGTGACGTTTTCAGTTCATTGGCCAATCATTTTGTAGATTTTCTTGAGGATTCTTCTCTACGGCAAAAACAATTTCATTGTGACATAGAATATTGTAATGCTAGATCTACCAAAATAACCTTAGCGTCAATAACGAAAATGGCAAAGCCATGCCTGAGTTAGTCCCTGAGCATCACTTGCTAGAGCAGCACTCACAAATACACTCCACTATAACAAAATAGGATTCAAGCAATTACTATTACTTTATGTTTAAAATCTATTAACACTTTCCAAATAAGTTTTGGTTACACTTTACTTAAAGCATACATGTATACTGCATTATAATTCAGCTATAATACAGAGTAGGAGACTTGACATGAGCATGTATGATGACCCCCTACCAACGTCGTATAATTATATAATGATCCTGACAAAAAAAAACAGCCATTTTTGAGTCAGTCAAAACGCTGAGTCATAGTGACATGTAACATTATAAGCCTTATTGTAAGACATTATGTACATGTGCATAACATAATGCATAAAGCACAATACCTGCAGGCTAAAGGGTTCCCAAACGTTAAAATGTGCCAGGTTGACCCCTAGCTCCCTCAGAGCTCCAGTATACCCCAAGAGGCCAGCCCAGGTTACACCAAACGGCACGGCCATATTCCCTCCAGGTGGGACCCTTAAAATTAGCAGGTTTCGCAGAAACCAGACACCCAAATACCAGCCGGACCACTGGTCACGTGACAGTGTATACCCTGCAGTCCACCTTTAGGAAAAAAATCACACTAAATGATTTGTATTTCTTGACCAGGAGAATGTTTTGCATGGAAATCTGGTTTCAAGTGTTTTATTATTGTTTTCGTATCCAATGTAAAGTTTCACAGGCTGATTTTACTCAGGTTTCAATCCAGATGATGAAACCAAATCAGGGCTATCTCATCGAATTGGCAACACGGTGCTATTTGGACAGCTGATTGGATAAGCTAACTACGCTCAATAATCAGCATGATTGGTGTTAGCGTGAAGAGAATGTAAGGCCCACGTAATGAGGCTGCAATAACCATTGGAACTAGGGAATTGAAATGGAGCTTGGGAGCCAAGTGTTAGTTTCCAAATTATTTGACCAAGGAGAACAGGAAATAGAGGATGGAGTTTTAAATGTATGAATATATGAGAGGTTAGTATGGTCAAAACAAGAGCAGTATTATAAATAGTAGTGACTGCCTTCGAAGTTGCGCTCTCTTAGCTTAGTGGCTTTCTGTCATTTCTCTGGCAATTTCAGCGTGGCGCTGCTACTCATACAATGATTTGCATAATATAAAAGAACATTTCCAACATCTGAACAATTCTATAAGTCAGGTGTGTTAATCATTTCTATGCATCTTTTAGATATTCCTCTACATCCAAATACCATGAGTCCTTATTTTGGTAACTACTTAAAAAAAAAAATTGGATTGTTATTAGCCTCTGTAGAATTATAAAGAAACCTATTTTACATGCCGTCGGTCTCTACGCTGCCCATTCATTTCAAACAGAAAGAATACACATTTAATTGCACACTTAAGTAGTTAAAGTCCCTGTGATTTTGTGAAAATGTTTCATCATCTGTTTGAAGGAGTCATGTGCAAGAAGGGATCCATGACTAAAGTGGCCAACAGTATCCTGTGTGAGTCAAGCAAAACAGGGCACTAATCACATAGGGAAATATCAATCAAGTGTTCAAGTGGTGTGTACAGAACCCCAGCCAGGTGACCCACACTGAGGCTGTTTAAACAGACAGAGGTCTAGGCCCAGTGCTGCAGGATGACTTTCCAGTGACCCGGTACAACGGCGGATACACTTTCCATGTAAAACTACTAATATGTTGACAACAAACTCTTTCCTTTAAAAAACACTTTAACACTTACAAAGTGCTTAATATCGATTAGAAAGGTTGAATAGTAAAAAGTTGATATATAGCACTGCTAGGCTATGTAATAATGTAGAAATGTATGTTCCAGTTAACTTAACATAATAAATGTGCATATTCGTATTGCTTATATTTTGTCGATATTTATACACTTGCTGTGTATAAAGTTCATGGTCCTTTTCACAAACGTAGAAAATCTCAATGATTATGAAAGTCACGCCTGTACAGTATCTACTTGAGGTAAGTAACTCGTTACTCCAAACCTTATCAATGCAATTAGACCATAATTGCACGTGTTCTTGTAATGCTGGCAAAACCTTTTTTTACGTTGCATATTAATAACTGCTCAATAGTGACTGACAAAGTGATCTTCATTTTAAATGTTTAGTAGCGAAGCACGAAAACATTAGCAGTAAAAATGTGTAAGGTTGGTGTTATAGTTCATAAATTTTTTTAGGACCATTGATCAAACTGGTAGGAAATAGAGAGTATGTTTCTCTGGATGTTTGAAAGTTAAGTTTTTTTTAAATAAAATGTTTTATTTAAAGACTATTAACATTGCAACAAATCTATTAAACTGTATATCAAATGGTTTACATAATGCTACTGTAACTCAAATTGTTCAATTGAATATATTTATTGATTCAACTTCCCAGTCTCTTTTAGTCAGTGCAATTTATAAAAAAGACTGCATCAACAATCATCCTGGAGCTAAAGGCACTCCACAGTAAGAAAAGCCTAAATCTTCTTGGGTGTTCAGTGTCATTCGAAGCACTGGTGTACTCTTTTACAATCCATGACATTAATATTTTACAGTGAGCCTCATTTTCTGCCCCCTAAAATGTGTCAAAATGAAACAGACGGGATTGAGACCAAAACATGCCAGAAGTCTAATGCCCAACACGGAGTTATCGTCTGGCCTTTGCTCTCCCCTTTAGTCAACATACTGTAATTGCCCCTGTTCATGTCAGCCAACATCTACAAACCTCTCTTCAGACAATATTATACCACATTTTCTGTCAGTGAAACATAAACTTCCCTCAATCCATCTCCACGGAAAGCCTTAGAAGTCTGAGTGATTATGGCGTTCTTGAAACCACACCATTAAGGTACAGTTAAGTTATACCCATCTTGAATAAATGCTCTGCGAGTGTATTAAATAATGTTCATTATTTCAACTGTATGACAACTTATGAATAAGATAAAGATATGTAGCTTTAGTTTCCCACTTAAGTTGTTCAACATTATACTCAACCCATTTTTACATGCAGCTCACAAAATAAGGAAGAAAAAAGACAAAAATAAATGTCAACCCAAAAGTCGATCTTTCCTCTGGTCTTACCTGAGCTGTCACTTTTCCTCTTGCCATTTCTCTTCTCTGCCTCAGCAGGTGACAGTGTCTGTCTTCCAAAGTCTGCAGGCACACAGTTGGCCCCCGTGGGGGTGCTGCTGCCCAGGTTGGGGGTGCCTAGGTCTGGGGGTGCGAGGGCACTGTCCTGGGCCGAGTGAGAGTGGGGGTGGGGGTGGCAGAGGTTGTGGCGGGAGCTCGCATTGCCAGGAGAGGGCATCTGTGGAATGTGCCAGCCGGCCTGGTGCTGAGGCGGGTGATGCTGCTGTTGCTGTACCGGGTGATGCCCACGGTGATGGTGGTGATGCCCGCCGAACAGGCCCTCGTCACCGGGATAGCCGGAGATGATGCAGGCCGAAGGGGAGGAGATGGCGGTGGAAGAGGCCAGGTCAGGGTAGGAGACGTGGTCCGTGCGTCCGTGGAGAGTCAGCGGAGACTGGGTGAAGGCAGGGTGCAGGGCCTGCACAGTGGCATGGGGGCTGCGGAGGCAGCCAAAGAGCGTGTGATCCATCGCATGCAAACACACAGCCCTCCAGAAAGATAAGGAGGGGGACAAAAAAGGAAAGGTAACAAAAAAGTAAGCCAACTAAGTAAAAAAAAAAAAAGTGGTCAAAACAAAACACAGAATATCCAAAATCCACAACTTGTGCTCTTTCCTTAGCTCACCCCAAATTTGTCTCCTTGATAAGAGTTCGATAAAAAAGTTGTGTGTAGGTCTGTGTGTGTGTTGAAAGGGGGCTCCAGTAATAATCCTGGGCATGCGGACAGTTGCCAGGCTGCACAGGATAAACAGTGAACCCTAGATAAGCTGCCGGAGAGATTCTCAGATGACAGGAGAGAGAGGAGACTGGAGACCTGTGGAGTGGAGGGAAAGGTGGTTCCAAAGAACTGCAGTACGAGGGGAGCCGGCAGAGGGAACGTTATAAATAGGCTGTAACGTGAGAGGGAGGCTGGGTCACAGACTGCGTACTACTGACCACATGCATATGATCGCCCTCCAAAAAGCACGGCACAATAAATCAGCACTATTAAAATGGCTGGTGTCTCAGGAAAGAAGGCCATTTATTTTTCGACTTTCGCTATCTGACTCCTGTTGGCCCCTTTCCTTCTTAGAAAATCGTCCATAATGTTTAAGATGATGATGGTGTTATGTGATAGGGTTGGACCATTTCATACTTACCATAAGAGATGGGATCTAAAAATGTGAACAGACATGCGATAGGGGGTGGGTGTCAAGGGATAGCTCGTTATGTATTGTATTACATTTGTTGATATCGTTGTGAGGTTAGTTATGTTGAAGCACGTGTTGCTTTGTTTCCTTTGCAAAGCCATCTCATACTAGTATACCTCTGTATGCATAGTTGGTATACACCAAAAAACGTTTTACCACAGAATATATATATATTCTGTATGTGTTATTTCATAGTTTATTTTCTCAAATATAAAATATATTTTGATTTGTTTAACCAAAAAAACTGTTGAACAAATCAAAATATATTTTATATTTGAGAAAAAAAACTATGAAATAACACATATGGAATCAAGTATTAACCAAAAAACTGTTAAACAAATGAAAACATACTTTATATTTGAGATTCTTCAAAGTAGCCAACCTTTGCTGTGATGACAGCTTTGCACACTTTTGGCATTTTCTCAACCAGCTTCATGAGGAAGTCACCTGGAATGCATTTCAATTAACCTGTTGGGGATAGGGGGCAGTATTTGCACGGTCGGATAAAAAACGTACCCGATTTAATCTGGTTACTACTCCTGCCCAGTAACTAGAATATGCATATAATTGTTTGATTTGGATAGAAAACACCCTAAAGTTTCTAAAACTGTTTGAATAGTGTCTGTGAGTATAACAGAACTCATTTGGCAGGCCAAAACCTGAGAAGATTCCAAACAGGAAGCGCTCTCTCTGACTATTTCTTGGCCTTCTTGATCATCTCTATCCAAAACAGGGGATCTCTGGCATAACGTGACATTTTCTAACGCTCTGCATAAAGGAGTTCTGTATCTATAATTCTTAAAAGAATTGTTGTGTTTTTTGTGAACGTTTATCGTGAGTAATTTAGTAAATTCACCGGAAGTGTTCGGTGGGAATGCTAGTCACATGCTAATGTAAAAAGCTGGTTTTTGATATAAATATGAACTTGATTGAACAAAACATGCATGTATTGTATAACATAATGTCCTAGGAGTGTCATCTGATGAAGATCAAAGGTTAGTGCTGCATTTAGCTGTGGTTTTGGTGATATTATATGCTAGCTTGAAAAATGGGTGTCTGAATATATCTGGCTGGGTACTCTGCTGACATAATCTAATGTTTTGCTTTCGTTGTAAAGCCTTTTTGAAATCGGACAGTGTGGTTAGATTAACGAGAGTCTTGTCTTTAAAATGGTGTAAAATAGTCATATGTTTGAGAAATTGAAGTAATAGCATTTCTAAGGTATTTGAATATCGCGCCACGGGATTCCACTGGCTGTTGAGTAGGTGGGACGCAAGCGTCCCACCTAGCCCATAGAGGTTAACAGGTGTGCCTTGTTGAAAGTAATTTTTTGAGCCAATCAGTTGTGTTGTGACAAGGTAGGGATGGTATACAGAATATAACCCTATTTGGTAAAAGACCAAGTCCATATTATGGCAAGAACAGCTCAAATAAGCAAAGAGAAACGACAGTCCATCATTACTTTAAGACATGAAGGTCATTCAATCTAGAACATTTCAAGAACTTTAAAAGTTTTTCAAGTGCTGTCTCAAAAACCATCAAGCGCTATGATAAAACTGGCTCTCATGAGCACCGTCACAGGGAGGGAAGACACAGAGTTACCTCTGAGGCAAAGGATAAGTTCATTAGAGTTACCAGCCTCAGAAATTGCAGATCAAATAAATGCTTCACAGAGTTCAGGTAACAGACACATCTCAACATCAACTGTTCAGAGGATACTGCATGAGTCAGGCCTTCATGGTCTAATTGCTCCAAAGAAACCACTACTAAAGGACACCAAAAATAAGAAGAGACTTGCTTGGGCGAAGAAACACGAGCAATGGACATTAGACCGATGGAAATCTGTCCTTTGGTCTGATGAGTAGATGAACGGATGATCTCCGCATGTGTGTTTCGCACTGTGAAGCATGGAGGAGGAGGTGTGATGGTGCTTTCCCTCGTGACACTGTCGGTGATTTATTTAGAATTCAAGGCACACTTAACCAGCATGGCTACCACAGCATTCTGCAGCGATACGCCATCCCATCTGGTTTGCACTTAGTGGGAGTCTCATTTGTTTTTCAACAGGACAATGACCCAAAACACACCTCCATGCTGTGTACGAGCCATTTGACCAAGAAGGAGAGTGATGGAGGGCAAGCATCAAATGACCTGACCTTCACAATCACCCGACCTCAACCCAATTGAGATGGTTTGGGATGACTTGGACGGCAGAGTAAAAGCAGCCAACAAGTGCTCAGCATATGTGCGAACTCTTTCAAGACAGTTGGAAAAGTATTCCAGGTAACTATCTCATGAAGCTGGTTGAGAGAATGCAAAGCTGTCATCAAGGCAAAGGGTGACTACTTGGAAGAATCTCAAATATAACATATATTTTGATTTGTTTAACACTTTTTTGGTGTTATGTGTTATTTCCTAGTTTTGATGTTTTGATGCTCTACAATGTTGAATATTGTAAAAATAAAGAAAAACCCTTGAATGAGTAGGTGTGTCCAAACTTTTGACTGGTACTGTATATATATAAACATTAGCTTTTCTATAATAGCTAAATATAAAGATCCTATATTATCTTTACAGAGGCGATGATGATACTACTATATACTATAGAGTATAATATGACCAGTAGGAGTTTATAAAGCATGAAAATACCTAGAGGAGAAGGTATTTCTCTTATCTTATGTCCTATTCGGGTGAGAAAGAAGTATTAAAGGTATTAAGTTTGTCATAATCAGATATATACGTAACTTGTTTAGCTCTACAATAGTTGGTTGTATCTAACATATATCTAACAGATTAAATTGCATAGGATGAAAGCTGAATCCAATCATTGATTATTAAATTTAGTAGCAGGAAGGGGTGATAAAACACAAATAAGCCTACAATCAGATTTAAGTCTAATTTTGATATTGTAAACAAATTGCTGTACAACTTTTGAATTTTTGTGTGCAATTTCTTTTCACAGATAATGATTTGCCTACACACAAAACACTATACAGTTATATTCCAAATTCAGATCAATAAATTCAAATCTCACCGCAAGAATCAGAAATGATAAGTGGCTCATGAATTTACAAATTACAAATTAACAGACCAAATGGCATTAGACTATTAAATTAGCAAAATAAAACAATCCAACCTTTTTTTTTCGATCAATCAAGATATTCCAACAGCTGCATGTGTTCACCTGATGTACGGCTAATGCTTATTGCTTAGGCCTCGTGGTCAGTACTACAGACACCAGAGCTTCAGAGACTACGCTACTACAGCAGGCTGTGCCACATGTATGCAGGCCTGCCTGAGCAAGAAATTAATGACACTTTGAGAGAAAATGACTTTAGCAGATAGGAAGCAGGCTGTAACTTGGACGCTATCGCTCTCCCCATTCCTACCGTGCCTTTCGGAGGGAGCAGCACTGTGTCTACAAACTCCTTAGGTGAGCTTGAACCTTCTACTGTTTACCTTTCAAATGAAGGCTAATAGCAGCGTATAAAAGCTAGATGTTTATTCAGCTCTTCTTCTGGTGTTAATACACGTGGTTTCACTCTCTGGACATTCTGTTCACAGGATTAGTACCCTGTGGCGAGAGTGTCTCAGGGAATCCTACTCTTGTTGCCCCTCGTGTGGTGTGTTGCACGAGCCGCCGCGATATGAGTCCAAACCCCCCCACAGGTGGGGGTGGTGGAGGGGTGATGGGTAATCCACAGATTTTCTGCTGTGACTAGGAGCCCCAGGTCAGCGATGTTACAGATTAAGCCGGGAAAATGGCACCAATTTGGAGCGTGTTTAGTGAGGCTTTAGCCGTGACAGGGCAGATAGCGCAAGGCCAGGATGGCACAGTGCTGTAGACATTAGGTAGAGACCTGCTGCTACTCATCCAACCTGTCCCTGTCAGTCAGTCAGAGAAGCCCAATACATCCAAACAATGTGGTTATAGACATAGAGGATGATGTGTAACAAAAAAACAAAAAAACACTATGAAATTATAGTATAGTGCTTTCAGTCTGTGTGTATTTATTGTGTAGTTATTGGTGTTGTATGTATTGGCTGGTGCAATCAAATTTCCCCCGTTGGGGATTAACGGTCGGTGAAATGAAATGAAGATCTTGGTCTGACTGTAGATCTGATGGGTTCCCAAAGTCTAATCCGTAGAAGAAGTGTACAAAAAAAAAAAGCTTTTGTCAAATCCTTCTGCAGTTTTCTTTGGTGTCAGTTTTGTCTTACATACAAATTGATGTGGCAATTTAGTGTTTGGGTATAACTGACCATACTAACTGAATATTTCAAGTGAAATGTATTTGACTGAAGAAGAATTATGCGTTTGTGCTTAACATTAGATGAAAAATGTAATGTGTAACTGAGTCCTGGCTGTCACCATGAGCTCTTTCTTTTTACTTGATTACCTGCCTCTTGCTTAGCTGCATTTTAATGTTGTGCTTCAGTCAGAAAGCCTTGAGGTATATCTCCACAGAAATATAATATATTATGCCCTTTAAGAAGTGTCCGTGATCATTGTCAAAAGGGCCTGAGTTTTTCTGAAAGACAATGAGTTTTTTGATAATACAGCATAAAGACTTTCAATCAGGATGCATAAATATACACATATGTAATCTGGTTTAAACCTTGGAATATGAAGCATTAAGCACAATAAGAGTCACACTTGAATGTTTGTTAATACAACAAACAGTAATCCAATACATCCCAAATGGATACGTGAATATAAATATAGGGAGAGAAATATAAAGGATGTATACTGATAGTTGCTTTCTCATTCGTGGCAAGTTGGATACGTTTCAACGTGAAAAACATTTATTATGATTTCTCAAACCTGATTTGTCATGTCATCCATATTTAAGAACTGATTATGAGGGACTACAATTTATACACAACCATAATTATTATATGGATATAATTATGATGTTCCTTTAATGTCCATAGGTGAATTGAATATTAATGAGGTTGTTAATGACTTAATTTAATAAATTATTCGACAGCAATAAAATACAATATTTACTGTGTAAAATTGATTGAATCCAACTTAATATAATTTTTATCTAAATGATACATCTTGTTTTTCACATGGTCTCTACTGTAGTGTTTAAACACCAAGCTTTTTAAAATCCTACTTCACAAAACAACTGGTAGTAAAATATTTACTTGAACATAATTTAGCTACACTAAACATATGTTTTTTTATAGAATTTTTCTAAACCCCAAAGACAAGATCATTTAAGATAAAAATGAAATGCATTCATTTCTTGACTGTAAAAAAAGTCCTATATATTCCTCACAATAAAGTTTGGCATTTAAAGGCTTGTCCTGTTGAAAGTATTGTGTGTGGGACAGTCCCGGTGACTGTGGCAGGGAAAAGTTCATCACTGCTTGTTTTACTTTGAATTTCAGCTTTAGATTTATGACCGTTGTCTCTTTACGCTCAGCATTTTTGTGTATATCTTTCAAATTAAAAGAGGTATCAGTTAATTCAAACCAAGTACTTATCCAAAACCTATCTTGTCATCTATGCCTTATAAATATAGAGTTAGACTTTTTTACATTATTACCTTATTTATGAACTTATTTATGCAGTATTTTTAAGCTTCTGTTATTTTTAAGCATACACTGAGTGTACAAAACATTAGGAACACTTTCCTTTTGCCCTCAGAACAGCCTCAATTCAATCGGGGCATGGACTCTACAAGGTGTCGAAAGCGTTCCATAGGGATTCTGGCCCATGTTGACTCCAATGCTTCCCACAGTTGTGTAAAGTTGTCTGGATGTCCTTTGGGTGGTGGACCATTCTTGACAAACACGGGAAACTGTTGAGCATTAAAAACCCAGCAGTGTTGCAGTTCTTGACACACTCAAATCAGGTGTGCCTGGCACCGACTACCATACCTCGTTCAAAGGCACTTAAATCTTGTGTCTTGCCCATTCACCCTCTGAATGGCACACATACACAATCCATGTCTCAGTTGTCTCAAGGCTTAAAAATCCTTCTTTAACCTGTTTCCTCCCCTTCATCTACACTGATTGAATTGGATATAACAAGTGACGTCAATAAGGAATCATAGCTTTCACCTGGATTCACCTGGTATGTCATGGAAAGAGCAAGTGTTCCTAATGTTTTGTACACTCAGTGTACATCGTTATGTGGAGTGGGATTGCAATGGTCTTGTTTCATTTTGTGGGATGTTGGTTGCACTTGAATATGCTGTATATTTTCTCTTTTGAGTAAGTACTGTACAATAAAGCTAATGTTTATTACTGAATGACCTTGCATAGTTAAGGTAATATCTATCATACTGTAAATATGAACTGCCAAATATACTGAATGAAGGTCGCTCTGAATAAAATGTAATGAAATGTAACATAGCTTTGTTTTGTGTAAATACATTTAATCTCATATCTTGTTAGGATATGATGACTATGATAACTATGATAACTATGATGACTATGATAACTATGATAACTATGATGACTGATAACTATGATAACTATGATGACTGATGACTATGATAACTATGATGACTATGATAACTATGATGACTATGATAACTATGATAACTATGATGACTGATAACTATGATAACTATGATGACTGATGACTATGATAACTATGATGACTGATGACTATGATAACTATGATGACTATAACTATGATAACTATGATGACTGATAACTATGATAACTATGATGACTGATGACTATGATAACTATGATAACTATGATGACTGATGACTATGATAACTATGATGACTACAATAACTATGAGGACTATGAAAACTATGATGACTATGATGACTATGATGACTATGATGACTATGATGACTATGAGGACTATGAGGACTATGAAGACTATGAAGACTATGAAGACTATGATGACTGATTTTTTTATACCTGCCACCAAGATAATAATCGCTTAATAAATCCAACAAATCTTCTAATGTTTTTATACAAATTCATTGTAGCTTACCTCTCTATCTGCTAGAGATCCTGGTTTTAGTTTAATTCATATCGTTTTTCAGAAGCTATAATTAACATTTAAAATGCATGGAAATCAAAATTCAGCTAACAAATTCTGATTCATGCCTATATCCCTGTACTACAGAGAAATGAAGGCGGTAATAGTGAGGTGGCCATTGTCTATCGATTGAACAATTATAGACAGCAGGGGTGACATCACCACCGACGATGCTGCTTGGAGCTGTGGATAACGTGAGGGTCCTGCTAGGTTCTCAGAACAGGGCGACAGAGCCTGGCTGGCTGCACGGCTGCAGACTCGTGTGGTACTGAGCAGGGCCTAGCACCTGGCAGACCACACCTCAAACAGCTCAGGGTCACCCACTAAAACTCCATTTAGATCTGGACCTGGTACAACCTAATATCTTACCTCATTTGCACACACTGTACATAGACTTTTTCTACTGTATTATTGACTGTATGTTTGTTTATTCCATGTGTAACTCTGTGTTGTTGTATGTGTCGAACTGCTTCGCTTTATCTTGGCCAGGTCGCAGTTGTAAATGAGAACTTGTTCTCAACTAGCCTACCTGGTTAAATAAAGGTGAAATAAATGTTAAATTTTTTAAAAACACCCAAAGTCCCAGGTTGGTGGGTTCCATACGCATTACTACAGCGCTAAGCCTCTTTCCTCCTAGCTACATTTGTAAATGCCCTCCACCATGTTGCCCCCCACACTTAGTGAGCCCTGGAAGGTTCCATACTTCAGATGTGAATGGGTGCCAGAAGGCATTGAGTTGGTCCAGACTCCAATCTGTGAACGATGCCTTCAGTGCCGTTAGGCCTTAGTGTTTTTGCGATTGTCTCACCCTTGGCTTGTTTCACAATTTGTTACTGACCCCCACAAATCTCATTCACTCCAGCAGCTTGGAAACAGCGTTGGGCCATTTCCATCACTTCAGCATCCCTCTGATCGTCCAGTATAACATGCTGTTCCAATAAAACAAATAATTCAGAAGAGTGAAGTCAACGTTTCATGATTTAACGGCTTCCTTCTCTCTTTAGGTTCCTGGGGTTTCTGGCATATTCCCAGAGCACTAGATTCTCCCGCTAGTCACTGACTCAAAGCTCTGACTAACACTCAACGTGTCAAAGTGTTCGTAGAACTTCATTAGCTAGACCTAGCACCTTATTCCAGCTCTCCAGTCTCCACCATTGATCTGCTCTCAGGGCGTTGCCACACCATACCACCCTGTCAGTGGCAGGTCCAATGCAACTATCAAATCTATTGAATTGTTAGTGATCGGTGAAGGTGTTTCCAAGTGGTTTAAACAATGGCCTAGGACTCTCAACTCGCTCACGGTGGGGAGGTATGCTATGCTATGTGAACACTGACCTCTACTGGTAAGTGTTGAAGGGGGGGGGGGGGGGGGGGGGAGAGAGAATATACCTACAGTCATGCTTCAAGTGATCCCAACTGACCTATAGCTATGAGTAATGCTAACGCATACTTGACCTCTGGTGCCGATGGGGTTATGCTGATCTCACTTCCATTACACAAGCATCTGGAGAGGAATACGATACTAATAGCAATCAGAGATGGTAATCCCAATCATCATTATAGTTTGTATTTATGGTAATTATCATATACTGTACAACGTACCAGATGGGAAAGTATCAGAGTTTTTTTTTACCCATCCCTTATCAGCAATCATTAGATTGATGACTCCAAAACATTTGAAAAAAAATGGCTACAACTACAGATTGTCAATAGAATTATTTCATAATGTTGACATACTGTATTAACCATACTGTAGTATGTCACCTGTGAAGCTGAAAATGACATAATTACAATGGTTAAATATCCATATTCTCACATAATCTGATGAGACCATGATGCCAAGTGAAACATTTTTAAAGTTCAGACATATTTTCTTGACATTTATTCATCTATTATTAGTGTGTGCAGAGCAGATCTGAAGTCAAGGGTTATTGCTGCCCGGTGTCAGTCAGATTTAGCAGCGGCCCAATAGGAACTCTGTGACCTCCGCATATTTTGCACTCAGTGAGGTCATTGGCTGGTCCCCGGGGAGCCATTATCTTCTCTGTCTCCTCTCACGCTGGGAAGTGGAGTTCCCAAGCATTTCCCTTCTTTCCTCCAGAACAATCCCATGTCTTCCCAATCAGGAGCATCTAGTAGCTGGCTTCACCCGTTTACTGAGTCCACACGGTGTGGAGATGACGCATGATCAGCCGTCTGGGACAATAGGAGGATATTGAGACATACTGTAAGAGTGTCTGAAATTAAATCGCCCCTAACTCTGATAGCAAGGGCTTAGAGCAGTGGTACTCAAACCTTTCCTCGGGGACCCCCAGTCGTTCCATGTATTTAATCTATTCTAGAGCTAGCACACCTGATTCACCTTGTCAACACACATGAATCCCTTGAATAGGTGAATCAGGTGAGCTAGTTCAGAGCTGCAACCAAATTGTGATACGTCAGGGGGTCCCCAAGCAGAGATTTGAGAACTACTGGCTTAGAGAGTATAGGTGATGTTATGGAGGCTCGTTGGGAAATCGTCCAACACAGTCTCAGATTGTAAAATACTGATGTTTTATTGTTTTGTGATTTGGTATTCGAGAAAACACATTATTGTCCTGCGTCTACATGTATGTGAATAATTTAGATCATACAGTAGCTTAATTAACCCTGGAAATAAAACATGTTTTTTCTGTATTAGTTGAACATTAAATACAAATTCCTACATGTCATTCAACATGTGAAATCAAATGCATCACCATGACAAATGTTGAAGATAAATGTACAGCAAGACATGGCCCTATATCCTGTCTTTTGTTTTTGGTCGTCAGGTGACAGTGCAGTGTGCAGGAGCTGGGTGGGCGGTTGGGGGTTTAATCGGGCTAGCTCGTTGGGACTGAAGAGCGAAGGGGAGGATGAGGTTTGTACAGGAAGGAGAACAGCATCAGTTCCAGGGCTTTCCAGACCTCCCTGGGGCTTCATTATAAGACAGAGAAGGAGGAGGACAAATAATCTATCTGCACAAACAGAAGCACTGAGGGAGACCTGCGAAGGAACCAATGTCACAGCAAGACTGTGATGGAAAATTGAGACTGAGGAAGGAGAGAGAGAGACAGAGAGAGAGAGAGAGAACAAAAGTATAAGTAAAGAGCGATGGGGAGTGCAGGAAGTTCGAAGCTGGAACAGAAAGACAGGGTGTGCAGATTTAAAGAAAATGAGTGGGGGAGTTGGACAGACTCAAGAAGGAATTGAAAACTCCCTGTAGCGTGAAAGCTGCAGCTATTAGTCATCCAAAAGGAAACAATAGGGATGTTGTCAATTTGGGAGAGAGGACAGAACTTCACTCAGGAAGAAGCGTGGGATGGGACAGTATTGGATTTGAGACTAATCTTTTGAAAGTGTGTTTCTCCTCTGCAAAATGTAAAAACATTGTAGCCATACCATAGTTTGTTTACCTATGAATTAATACCCACATTAGTTCTCCATTATTTGTTTGTATGGGGCTATTTGAAAACAATGGTAAATCAATCATTCATACTGTAAGCAATGAATAAAAAACATTTAGTTCATAAATGTGAAAATGTTTCATGTTTTTAAAACTTTTTTGGTTAGTATATCCCTGACCAGGGTTGGCTCTAGTCTTTTAGGGGCCCTAAGTGAGTATCTATGTATGTGGCGAGATAACATTTCATTTTAAAGTACATTTTCTGCAATTCTACACATTGTGCCATGGTGCGGAGAGAAATTATAATATAATGTTTTGACAAATTTCATGCAATTCTACTAATTTTTCCAGGGAGGCAGTGAGACATTTTTGCAATTTTAAAGCAAGTTTTCTGCAGTTCTACACATTTTGCCATGACTTATGTATGCCATGTTAATGATATCTGAGTGAGAGTGGGGCCCCCTGGAGGTCAGTGCCCCTGGACACGTGCCCTCCATGCTAGACTAACTGGCTAGACTAAATTACCATTCTAAAAATTGTTAGCTGACACAGCTAATTGAGTGACTGTCAGTGACAGACTAACCTAACGTAGCAGGCGTAAAATAAATGTCTGAAATTAGATCCCCCCCACATTATGTATGGTCTTGACGAGAATTTTCAAAACTGTAGGGAGAGATTCTCTTTTGTACTGCCCAACCAATCCAGTAAATGCGGAGGAGGAGTTAAGATGGAGTCACGCATTTTTAATGTACAAAAACGTTGTAGTAATCATGGCCGAATATGACCGGGCATGCAGGGCACGTGCCAAGGGGCCCTGACCTCCAGGGGGCACCCATTGATTTTGTTAGTCACTCTCACTCAAGCTCTCTCTTCTGTTTCCCCTGAAAACTGGAACATCCGGTTGTTGATGTCCCCGCTGAGACTAATGACTGAAAAAACAAGAGAAAAACCGCTGATGCACAACCAAATTTCAAACTTGCACCTTGTGTGTTCTACAGTTCTAACTGTCAACAGTAAGTTGAGTCAGGGGCCCTCTAGCGGCCGGGGTCCCTAAGCGACCGCATATGTTGCTTATGCCTAGAGCCGGCCCTGTCGCTGACTGTTCCTGAATCACACATTGTCTTAACAAATTCCTCACACCTCTTTGAAGAAATAAACTCCTCTCCTTCGACTAGTTTTGACTCAGTGCTTCCTCAGTGTCTTCCCCAGCTGTTTACGTTTACTAATTATAGTTGTTGATATTGAATGACCCACGCTGACGCACCAAAGCACCATGCATTGCCAGAGAAGTCCCAGATCAAGTGGGGAAAAAATCCCCCTAATTCAGTCATCACCGTTGGCCAGTATGAAGACGGACTGTGGGTTGTAATGTTTATATCTGTCCCCCTGCACTTGTTAGCTCCTTTAGGCCTATACGGCTTTTATACATACTGTCTCAATGTCACTAGTAACTGCTTTAACTTCAGCATCATTTGAATATATGTATTTATACAACGTATACATTGTATATCTATGGTATTTTACAAAGCATGAGCTTTGACATCCTCTAAACACGTTTTACAGACATAGAACTACTTTTCCCACATGTACAATGTCCCCCAGTGTAGATATTGAGGTAACACACATCTCTCAATTCAAGATGAAAGAACACCAAGCATTTACAGGAACATTCTCACACATCACTCATGTTCACGCACGTCAGTCTTGTTGTTCAGCAATCAACACATCATTTCCCTTTCTCCTCGATAAATAAACCCTATTAAAAGATGGCCTCCTGGTATTTAAATGCCTAACACTCAGCGACACTGCCATAGTTGTGGTAAGTCGTGTAAATAACTGTGTTCTGCTGAGGGCCTGCTGATCAAACACTGCACCAAGCACCATTTTCTTTCTTAATCGACTGTATCATACAACCCCATCTGTTTACCTTAAACCAGATTGCCATTTTATAGAGCTGATTACTACATGCTAATTGCACTACACAGAGGGTTGGAGTCAGAACACACAGCAGGCAAACACAGTACGCACACAGGCTGGAATACACACATAGACTCGTACATGCAAACACACAGGCTTGAACACAGACACAAACCCTGGTTTTCACACAGAGGCTGGTACACACACACACTGCTCCAGCGGTTTACATGTGGGCTCCATTTTGCGGTGGCGTGTGATAATCAATATGATCAGAATTCTGACTATCAAATGCTCCAGCAGCGCTGGTAGAGTAAACAGGAAGTACATCTAGATCACATCAGCGTAGCATTCTGCTGTAAACACTTTGTTCAAAATTCGTATTTGTGGCATCCCGTGCTGAAGGGACATGCCGTCTGACACTCTTGGCGCTCTCCACAAGAAAGAGCTGTTGGAGAAATAGAGCTGTGAGTTTATGGGTTTGGCCATTTACGAGTCTCGCCAGAGCATCTGGTGGCTTTAATCACACGGGGGGAAATTAGTCAGAAATGTAGGAAAGGTAAGGAGGAGGCGAGGTTTGGGTCAACTGGAGAGGGAGTCTCATAGGCCCTCCTCTGTGTGTACTGAAAGGCTGTGTTGATACTTTACTTCACAAATATCACTCATTTTCAATGGACATTTATGCTTATTTATGCAGGGTTGGGGTCAATTCCATTTCTAATTCAGCCAATTCATCTCTTGAATTGAAATTCAATGTACACATAGAAAACAACAGGCAATGTTCAATTCATGAAATGGAATTGACCACAACCCTTTGTGCCCATGTAAAGTGGTTCCTCGTCTGCACACGTGTTCGCTGCAGCTATCAAAGGTCACAGTTCACGGTCATTTTAACAGTCAACATCAGGTTCACTAAAAGGAGAGGGGAGGAAGCTGGCGTTTCTAGCAGTGACGGAAACTGATCCCTCTCCCTTCTAAAAGGTGCACACCAGACACATGCAAGTGGAATCACCACAGTGAAATTGATCTCGGCGTGAACTGAATGAGTGAAGTGTATCATAGCCCTTTGCCTCCTGGAAGTCCATGTGTGCACGTGAAAGACCTGCATGCAAGTGTGTGTGTGTCTTAGCATGTGTGCACACGTGCATGTGTACACGCATGTGTGTGTACGTGCGAATGTGTATGCATGTGTGTGTGTGTGTGTGTGTGCGCATGTGTGAGTGGCGACTGACATCTAACCCGTGGGCTAATGTAATCTGATGGCAAAGAGGCGTGATGCGATAACTTCTACCCCTCAAATTAGTAGCATTTTTAACGAGCCTGCCCACACACTGTTAACAAAGTTCTCACGACGGCAGACCTAATAATTAACTGTGGAGCTCCCCAGATGAGCTCCAGGAGAGTAAGGAGTCCCATATATCATCCAACTATAAAGTCCCCCCCCCCCCCCCAGAATGGAAACAATATCATAAAATGTCTCTAGTGACATAAAGCAAAACCCTTAGCTTTGACGTCGACGGAGGAGAAGTTAGCTCATTTGGGGTTTAAAAAATGAAAACGTCTGAACTGATCCTGTTCTTTATGGCCTGCCTGTCTGTGTATGTCCCCTGATTTATTTTGGTGTCTGCACAGCAGGGCATAAATCATTTCTGGTCCCTCTCCCTCTATTTCTGTCCTTCTTTTTCTCTCTCCCTATTTCGCTCTCCCTCTGTCTCTCTTCCTTCTCTCTCTCTCTCTTTCCCCCTCTCTCTCTCGCTCGCTCTGTCTCTCTTCCTTCTCTCTCCTTCTCTCTCTTTCCCTCTCTCTCGCTCGCTCTGTCTCTCTTCCTTCTCTCTCTTTCCCTCTCTCTCTCTCTCGCTCCCTCTCTCTCCCTCTCTGATGTCAGAGCGTGGGATGTGGCCGTCAGCATCTGCAGCAGGAAAGGGTCCTTTTTTCTCTCCTCCGGAAGAATTAGGCCTTGAGACATTACCACATTGTATTTTGCGGTTTGGGGGAACACTCCTGGCGCTGGCCAGGCCTGTGTGCCTCTGGGGCCTCTTTCCCTCTCTCTCTTTAATTAGATTATAACCGGGTCCCCATTTTGCCATTCTGCTGCCTGGGCTCCATCCTCCAATCTGCCAACCCGCTACAGTACCTTCGCCGGCCGCGGAACCGTAATATCTGGTCTTAAGGGTAGGAAATGACTTAAATGTCGGTTAGACAGGATTCTGTTACACCCAATGGTGTGCTGACAAAACAGCCAGGGTAATGGAGATGTTAAAAGTGCGAGAGCAATTGAGATTTACGGTCGGGTTCTATGAAAAGCGCACACCCGACCAAAAGCACCACAGGCTGCGCTGCTGTGGCCGGGAAGACATTTGGGCCGCAGCTGAGAGAACCATCACTACCCGGGTCAACTCCAAAACAGCCAATTAGATGCGCAGGGACTGTTGCAGATCAATACATTTCACTCGAGCATGGCGCTGCTACTCAGAGGCCCAGACTTCATTTGTAAGGAATAATGGAAAGAGGAGGAAAGAGGCAGTCGGTCCCGATGCGTACTGAAGTCTCTGAAGTACAGCCGCTGGAACTCTCGTCTTGCGCAGGTTATGGAATTATCTGAAGTTGTCTACCCAGCAAGAAAAACAACACGGAGTCATTATGGAATGATACATTGCATATAGCAAGGGGCCAAACTCCTAGAATAAGCATGAGAAGTCACGGCTCTACAATATATCTCGAAATTGCTCAAATACATCATTCAAAAGCTAGATAGAAAAGATAATAAATATGAATGGATCTTCAACTGCTTGAAGTTGATTCATTGGTAACTCTTGTGGGTTTAAACGATACAAAACATTCACGCAGTGAGACACATGCACCAACAGGCATACATTCAATCCACCCCAGAGCTGTCTATCTAAACGGGACGTGACAGCAGAGGGAAAGTCAGAGCGACGTCTGGAGACTCCCCTCAGGGGAAGTGAACAGTACGACTGATTTCGGAGTCGTAAATCATCTCGGGGAGACGCTGGGAGCTGCCAAAGGGAGAGTGTTTTCCATGTAGACTACTGAGAGAGGAGCTCTTTCGAAGACGTTCCGCTGCACAGCGTGGTGGCTGGGTGGATGGCTGAAACTGTGTTACTAGTCATTTCTTCCCAAAACAATTCAAATCATGACGCTATGATATGATAACAAAGTACGTCGCTTTAGGCTTGAGGGTTTCATCTGGGGAATGGTTGCAATCTTTCACAACACTGCAGCGGGAATATGCTCAGGCCCTGAGGCATGTTCTGCTCTCGTGTTTTCAGTTCTGTACCGATGGGAATTAAAAGTGTGACTGGGAGTTTGCGTAGGTGTGTGTGTTAACTCGACACTCACTGAAGGTGTCCTCGATTGAAAGGCATCCAAGGAGTTGAGGAGGAAAGAAACAAATTTGACTGCTTCTTCTGGCGGAGGAGGGAATATACCTTGAAATATGTTGATATTCCATCCTCTGTATTGCATACAGATTTTCAACATGGCCGTCAGAGCGATGGAGCTCCTGCCGTGAAAGAAAGCTCACAGGTGAAACCAGTGCCAGGTCCACAGCTGCTTCCAACTAACAGCTCTCTCTTCCTCTCTCCATCCCTGCTCTCTCTCTTCCTCTCTCCGTCCCTGCTCTCTCTCTTTCTCTCTCCGTCCCTGCTCTCCCTTTCTCTCTCCATCCCTGCTCTCTCTTTCTCTCTCCGTCCCTGCTCTCTCTTTCTCTCCCTGTCCCTGCTTTCTCTTTCTGTCCTCCCCACACACACACTCACATCATTGCACAGATCACACCGCACATCAAAATGGGATTCAGTAAAAAATGTAATCGTTTCTAAGTGATGTACTTTACCAGACATTCAATCCAATTAGACGCTCCTACTACCCCATATATATGAATAGCAGTTACTGCAAGACCATTTGAAACTGAGTGGTTTAGTCTGGAGTCCATGACACACAGCACACTAGAGTGAAATAACTGTAGAGCTCCATCCTAATCCCAGTCTAACTCCTAGACCTCTTCCCTCTGTTTGGTTTCTCAGCTGTTTAGTTTACATAAGAGGGACATCCCCATTTGTAAAGTTCATCACCACATCCCCCCTCCACACACGACTCACACTCTCCACCTACGACAGAGCACTTCTACCCTTCCAAATACAAATAATCAGCCATGATGAGCGATAGGGCCGGCCTGCGGAGGTAATCGTAGTGGCGGATAATCACAGAGCCCAATTTAGACCACTTTGTTCTACTGAACCAAGCCCACCCTAGGATCTTGGCATGGGGCTGCTATGTCGGCTGGATTTGGACCTCGTTCCTGCTGATGGAGTCTTCTGGATGTGTTTGGATCGGGTTTGTTTCCCAAACCTCTCCTCGAGTACCCCAAGCTAGTTCCACATGTTTGATGTAATCCAGCAATAGCACACCTGATTCAGCTAATGATGGGCTTGATGATTAGTTGACTATTTGAATCAGGTGTGCTATTACTGGAATAAATAAAATAAGTGGAACTGCCACGGGGTACTCAAGAAGCTGGGAAACACTGGTTTAGGCTGTAACTGGGGACCATAATCTTTCTTTGTCAGTTCACACCTGGCTTTACACACATGGCCATGTGAATTGAACACAGTGGGGGATGGGACATGCAGGCCAGGCACAGGAGGTTGGTGGCACCTTAATTGGGGAGGATGGGCTCGTGGTAATGAGTGGAGTAGGTGTAATGGTATCAAATACACCAAACAAATGGTTTCCATGTGTTTGATGCCATTCCATTCACTCCATTCCAGCCATTATTATGAGCCGTCCTCCCTTCAGCAGCCTCCACTGAGGCCAGGCTATAACTAGGGCCAAGAATCTTTCCTGGTCATGTCATGTGGTCAGGTAAAACTCCTGGACCTACCCAAGGCCATGTGTGTTGAGCACAGTGGGGAATGGGACAGGCCAGGACTGGGGCTGATGTCAGACAGTACTTCAACAATGTCTGCCCGAGTCTCTGTTTCCTCCAGTTTCATAGGAACCCATCAGAGAGCTGATACCCTGCTGATTCTCATCTATAAAGCTCACTGCATGTGTGGACCAGTGACAGCTCTGCGAGAGAGAATGTGGAATGAATTTATGTGGTGAAAAGCAGAGACCATATAGGACTTAAGGGAGAGAGTGAGGGATGGAGGGAGTGAGGGATGGAGGGAGTGAGGGAAGGAGTGAGGGAAGGAGGGAGGGAGGGAGTGAGGGAAGGAAGGAAGGAAAGAAAGAAAAGGCAATGCTTTAAAAGGGACAGAACAATCACTGAAGAAAAATATTATTCAACATTTATTTAGAGAGCCACACAGAGGGGTGAGACAAAGGAGTGTTATCAACAGAGTTTGGAGAAGTGAGAAGTGGAAAGGAGCGTTTTGAGGAGGTGTTGGAGGAAGAGTGGCTTAAGTGCAATATGTGTAGAGGGCTGAGAGCATGGTGAGCACACCGGATGTGTGTGTCGCTGTAAAACACATGGCTGTATGAGCGAAAGGTAATGGTCCACAGGGTGTGAATGTCTACATTCTAGATGTAGTGTGTGTGAGCATCTCCCTCCCTCACACACACACACACACACGTCGCGATTCTCTGTATCTCTTCTTACATCTATGTTCAAAATATTCTCTCTAGCTGCAAATGAGCATAAGACAAAACTGGAGCGTTTTACCCACTGTAAGCTGTGTTACTCTGTCTGCTGTTTGTGTTAACCATTTACATCCTCAGTACTCAGTTCATCTCACCTCAATAATGTTCTCCTTTATCTGGTTGATTTTGATGAATGTGCTGTATACTGGAAAACGTAACCCTCTATGTCAGTCTTTTATACACCAATATAGTTGATCCCATAACTGTGGTCATTGTGTGGATAAAACCAACCCTGAGACAACAACCATGCACTGGTACTGAAGGATGACAGATACTGTTTGCATTGGTTGGCCCAAGGGCTGGTGATTGCTGTAATTATAACCAATCGAATAAACTACCTCAATCTCCTCAATTAAAATTCACGCACTTCACTCCACTAGAAGGCAAAACTGCTGACCCTGATGAATTTGTGGTGTATTTTGATGGTTATATTGGTTCGCTAATACAGAACTAGTATATTTTATTAATATATATATTTTGGATTCTGATTTTTCAGCACCCTCAGCACCCCTACTTCCCGTAGCTATGCTTTGTACCTCTCACAATAGCTTTAGTGACGATCTAGATCTGGAATGACATCATAAGAGGCACTCAACAGAACTGACCTGGGTTCAGCTCACTAAATACCTCACCTCCTGACTGTAAATAACACTGTTGTACTTGGCACAATATCTCCTCCACACCCTGACCTGTGTATCCCGTCTGTATACGGTATCCTCTACGCTTTGACTGCTCTTTTGCCCCTTGATATATTTGTTTTTCAGTATCCAGGAAGAACGGTTTTCTTGTGGTCTGTGGGTGTATTCTCTGCTGCTTTGTGTTCTAAGGGACCCTTTGGCCCAGAGTTCCTAAACTTAGTGATCCAAGTAGTGATCCAAGTTTAGAGGAAACTCACACACACACTCTTTCTCACACGCGCTCTCACACACACACACGCGCGCATACGAGCGCACCCCTCGGGGCCTCCAGGGAAGCGCCAAGGCCATAATCACACCTGTCTGGTGAGGGTGATGACTGGCTGTCTGGGCCTGGCAGATCAACAGACCCCCATTTAGTTGGAACTGTGTTAGTTCTCCTATTCAGCTCTGTAAAACAGTGAATAACAGTGAAAAATTGGCCTAGCTCTGCGATGTGGTGGCCACGGTCTCCATATCTGGCTAGAGTAAAACTCTGCTCAGACAACAAATGTCTATGACAGTGGTTTCAGTCAGATGCACTCTGGTAGACCATGAGCAGGGTTGCATAGGTTACTTTCTAAATGTAATCCGTTAAAAGTTACAAATCCAAAATTGTAATCAGTAACATGACTTTTGGATCACCCAAACTCAGTAAGGTAACCTGATTACATTCCGTTACTTTTCGATTACTTTCCCCTTAAGAGGCATTAGAAGAAGACAAAAATGTATGTTACCAATTGAATGACATCTATTGTAGGATAAATCAATGTTAAAGTTGACATAGCTGGCCATATATGATGTTCAATTTTACTTTATGGGTTGGTTATGTAGGCTTCTTCTAACCCATCGCTTTCTACTACAAATAATACCATTAAATTATATATCTTTACATTAAAAACCAAAGTCTATCAGAATTCCAGTCATTGCAATAAATGTTATACCCCTTGATCTTCAAGAATAGGACTTGGAAATATGGAGGTATAGATTAGCCAAATTATTTTACCTGAGCATGACCCCAAAACTAAGGACTTATTAGCCAGCCCTACTCTGTTCTTTATGATTTTGTTGTCATGGAGGACTGATTTGGCTCATTGATTCGAGTTGAAAAATAAATGCTGCGCTCATGGAATGGCATGCTTTGCCAAGAGTGTGCAAAGCTTTCATCAAGGAAAAGGGTAGCTACTTTGAAGAATCTAAAATATAACAGTGTTTAACACTTTTTTGGTTACTACATGATTCCTTATGTGTTATTTCATAGTTTTGATGTCTTCACTATTATTCTACGATGTAGAAAATAGTAAAAATAAAGAGAAATCCTTGAATTGGTGGGTGTGTCCAAACTTAGTAGATGTGTCCAAACTTTTGACTGGTCCTGTATATATAATTTATAAATCCAAAAATAGATGTAGAAACTACAGATTGCCCCTTTAAGTCTATCAATAGTGTGCAAGTTTGAACGTGTCCATTTTAACCCCCTTTTTCTCCCCAATTTTGTGATTACGAGCTTGTCTTATCACTGCAACTCCCCAACGGGCTCTGGAAGAGGCGAATGTCGAGTCATGCGTTCTCCGAAACATGACCCACCAAGTCGTGCTTGTTAACACCCACCCAGATCCCAGCTGCACCAATGTGTCGGAGGAAACACCGTTTAACTGACGGCCGAAGTCAGCCTGCAGCCGCCCGGCCCGCCACAAGGAGTCACTAGAGCGTGATGAGAACAGTACACATTTTTATTGTAACCCTGGACAAGCACACCTGATTCAACTTGTCAACTAATCATCAAGCCTCAATGAACTGAATGAGGTGCGTTTGTCCAGGGCTACAATGAAAATGTGTACTGTTGGGTGTATTCAAGGACCAGGGTTGGGAAGAGCTGTGCTACAGCAAATATCACCATGGAAGTGGCTCAATGAGAGTCCCTTGTGGAGAATGAACAAACTACAACTCTAAAGAGCTCGTGCTGTACCATGATTATCCAGCAGGTGTCCCTATATGGTCAGAGATGAACGATAATGTAATTCTAAGTACACCAATTTTCTTGATTAGTGTCTAGTCCTCAGACAATCAACTAATGAACTGAAAGACAAGCAAATCACATATAGAAAATGTTTGAACACAAAGAAATGTCATCATATTCTGATAAAACCTTCCCTCTGAAAACTGAAACAAGGTAAAAACATTTTTTATGTCATTTCCTCTCATGTCTAGAAGCATGCAGAGTGGAGTGATCCTGACTCTCCCTGAGGCAGCTTCCTTCAACAGTCGGTATTCCACTACATTTTGGAGGATGTAAAACGTTGGAAATCGGATCCGCCCTGGAAGTGTAAATGGCATATACAAAGCAACAACAAAACCAATCGCTCTCCACCTCGAAACGGTTGCTGTGGAATGTGCCGGGATCAAGAGTAAAAAACCCATTGATGTTGAGACTTTCTTCCACTCCTGTGAGAAAAACATTAACCTGAGGGAATCCTTGTTCTCTCTCTGGGATTCTCTCTCTTTCACAAACACACACGTTATCACAAACACACTTACAACTCACACACACATTCTCACAAGCACACACACATACTGTAGCCAACGTGTAGCCCACACACACACACACACGCACACGCACACGCACACACACACACAGGTGTGAGTGATGGCTGACTGAGGGGAGGGATAAACAAAGTTACACTACTAACCTGGGTTCTGTATACCTTTGTACTATGCCTCACTTAAAGACTTACAGTAGGATGATAGACTATTGCCCTGGGCTCCCTCTTACTGTGTATGATTAGTCCATACAGCTCCAGGGAGTTACTGTGAGGAAGCTGGAGCTTCAATAGGACTAAGCTGCTTCATTATGGGCTCAACTGATGTGTGGGGTCTCAGACAAAGCAATTACACTTGTCCCTATCATGTTCTGTATATTTACCAGGAACACTGATGTAAGGTCTGTGCTACTGTATCCGTTTGAATGGAATATGTAACCGTCGGGATTGTGTCATTGTAATGCCATAGGGAGATTCTCTACAAAACGGTCAATACAGTACTGAAACCGACGGGAGATGTCCGAGGTGGTCTGCGAACCCCACAATGTTGCGGTCATAGCATAATCAAAACAAAGACAATTTATGTGATGGCTACAATGAAAAGAAAAGTCATTTTATTGAAAGCAATATTTTAATAACATTTCAATGTGCCACTCATTTTATACCTCCACTCAAACATGGCAGTACAAAATCACACATGTATACAGTAATGTCAACTCCTCTCCTCCATTCAGCAGCACCTTTATCCAGTGATCTAGACACCATTCCACATAAAAAAAACTATAGCATATTATGTTATATATACTATAGTATTAAGTGTAGTGTTTTTGCAGACTTTACTGTAGTGTTTACTGTAGTATACTGTTGGAATCTGTAGTATTTACAGTTAACTATAGTATAAATACTGTAGTAATAGAAAACGAGTATATATTATAGTAATTAATGTAATGTTTTTGAAGATAGTAGTATACTGTAGTATTTACTGTTGTGTTTTTGCGGACATTACTGTAGTATTTACTATAGTATTCTGCAACATTCTACAGTAAGTACATCACATGATTGAGGGATACTAGTGTGTAGTATATTAAACTACAGTTTACTACAGAATTATTTAGTAAGTACTGTAGTATTCTATAGTAAACTGTAGTATTTCTTCGTGTGAATGAAACACAGTACTGTTTGAAGTCTCAGACCATAGGACTATAGACAGTCTCACACACTTGCAAAGCGAACTGTCTCCATATATACACCCCTGTCTCATGTTAAACTCTTCCCTATCCATCACACTGTTCCTTTTTCTAGTGCAGTTCATGTCATACACAGAGTTTGAAGGCTCGCAGTGTTTCTCAAACACACACCTTGTGGCAAAGCCGTAGGTGGGTAGTGATAAGGGTGGTCCAAGGCAAGGCTGGACGAAGTGGTCTGCTCTTCCGGGTTGGCTCACGCCTGGAGCAGCTGTCCTGTAAGGGCGGGGCTTCTGTCCCGGATCAGAGCACATAACATCTGGGCCACCCTCTCCACTGACCGCCCTCAAAGTGTAGCTTCCTGCAGCATGCACATACATACAGAGAGACACTGTTAGGATCCTCAGTGCATACAGACACACAGAGAGATGATGTTTGGATCGTCTGCATAATCTGATCCACAGACAGACATACTGTGCTGCTGCATATCCTGATCTATCAGACCAATCACAGTGGGGAGGATCTCCTTCGCACACATTTGACTGTTCAAATACAATACACAGCTCTTTGAGCTCCTTTAGAACAGACAAAAACAGTACAATCCACCGAGTATACCCATCGATGTTCAGACACACGCACACAACCTGCTGGGATCACACCAGAAGCCTTGTGATTGACAGATACCGTGTCTTACACAGAACCTCCCATGTCGAGTCCATTGTCTCTTAGGAGAATTCCTCCCTGGAAAAGCAGCCCTTCTCACGTTCTCCGGTGTTGTAATGCCTAGCGCATGTCCGTAAAATCAGCCAAACAAGCATCTGAATTCTCCTAAATCGAATTTTGCTAAGAATTCCCATTTGCAGGGGGGGTGGGGAAATGATCGTTGCCCACATGTGATTCGATAGCGAGTTCAATCAACAGACGGAAGCAATTTGAAATGGGAGAACTTCAAAATTAAACCTCTATATGATTTTTTTCAAATGTGCGTTTGTGAATCACAGGTCCCGCTGCAGTCGTAAGCCCGAGCGAGGGCATTCTTTACAGTTTACAGTGCATGATATTGGACAGATCTGCAGCAAACCACACGTTCAACTACAGACGGAATGTGTGTGTGTGTGTGTGTCTGATCTAACAGGCTAGGGTCCCACTGCTTTTAAAGGCAGACTCTACTGTTGTGGTCGTTTGCTTTCGTGATTCCTCTGTGCCTTGTGTGTTTTTTCCAGGCTGCGAATGCCTTTCATAATCATTGTTTCACTCCCTTCTCCATTCCTGACATCAGTGAGTGACTCCCGGTTTGGGTTAGTACTTGCTTGATGAGTCCTCAGCATTGGGATAGGGCTGGTTTCTGTCTTTCAGACACAGCAGTGTTTAGAAAACTATGGTGCTGCCGTCCTGTTCCACCACTGATCTGAGATCTGAGGGGATCTCTTGACATGTACTCTACTCTATTCTCAGCCTGGTCAATTTCACATTGGACCTCATGGGTTTGAATATCAGCCTAGTCACGAAGCATTGGAAACTGTGATGAAATGAGATTTCATTAAAGACGTTCTCCACGTTTGAATTTATTTGAATGATTGTTAGAGTGACTACTCGTTTGTGAACCTATAGTGCTTAATCTATTGCTACGGTGTCCATATTAGGACAGCCTCAGAGTCACAAGGAGTTAGTCTTTACACTCATCTCCCAGTGGAATGACGTGTAATTGGATTGCTGCTTAATTTCATTGTGTAAAATTATAATAGAAACATTTCTAATTCAGCCCCTCCTGGCTATTATTCAGATGAAACGTTATCAGTGACCAGACCTAAGGTGTGAGAGCGTTCAGAGCGGTGAGCGTGGAATCAGGCCTGACCGTGGTAAATGTGACTGAGCACTGGGATCCAGAACTCCTGGAGTAACTCCCTAATCAGAACCAGTGTTGGGGAGCCAGATGACAAGCATTTTCCACACCAAGGGGGGATCCAAGGCTACAACTGCTGCTAGACGGATCAGCAATAATCTATTGATTAAAGCAACACAAAGTCAAAATGGAGTCAAAATATGGTAGCTTTGAGCAGGCTCCAGGAGTATTTCATTTCAGCTTTTCCTGTGTTTGCCTATTATGTTTTTCTATTTACATTTGGCCCTGGTTTTAAGAAATCAGAAAAGCTCAGGGAATGGAAAAAAATGTGTCTCTCCTGTTTTTCTTTAAGATGTACCAACGTCATTGTTCTTTTACTTAAAGGGATACTTCGGGATTTTGGCAATTAAGCACTTTATCTACTTCCCCAGAGTCAGATGAACTCATGGATACCATTTTTATGTCTCTGCTTCCAGTATGAAGGAAGTTGGAGGCAATTTCGCACGCCAATGCTAACTAGCATTTGCGCAATGACTGGAGGTCTATGGTATCTACTAGCATGCTAGCAGTTACCATAGACGACCAATCATTACGCTAACGCTAGTTAGCAACTTCCATCAAAATGCATGCAGACATAAAAATGGTATCCATGAGTTGATCTGACTCTGGGGAAGTAGATAAAGGGCTTCATTGCCCAAATCCTGAAGTACCCCTTTAATTACTAGTACTTGACAATGCAGACTAGTATCATAGACTAGACGTAACATAGTAAACGTAGTTCCGTGGGACTCAAATTCGTAAGATATGTTACGTTTGGTATGGTTACATAAGACAGATGGTTACTTAAGGCAAAAGCTAAAGTAGGGTGGTTGGTCAGGGAGGATGGGGGATATAACGCGAACGCCTAGCAACCCAAAAGTTGGGAGTCCGAATCTCATCATTTTAGCTACTAATTAGCATGTTAGCTAACCCTTCCCCTAACCATTTTAGCTAATTCTTTCCCTAAGCTTAACCCTTTTAACCCTTCCCCTAACCCTAACCTTAACCCTTTAACCTAACTCCTAAACTTAACCCTAACCCCTAGCCTATCTATCCAAAGTTAGCCAGCTAGCTACAGTAGCCACCTAGTTAGAATTCGTAACATATCATACGTTTTGCAAATTCGTAACCTATTGTACATTTAGAAAAATGTGTAATATATAATACGAATTGTAATTCGTGACATACCATACGAAATGGATGATGGACATCTACCAATTAATTCATACCATACGAAACATAACATAACATACTAAATGGAGTGTCTCAGAATTACATACAGAATAATATGAAATGCTCTGAGACCAGGTTGGGCAATGAGGATGGGGGCCAATACATCTGTGAACAGTCAACAGAATATGGCAGCAAATGCACTCTTTTACCCTAACGTTGACTGGATATTCCTCCATTACAGAAATACACGTTGGTTTGTCAGAGGCTGGGAGGCAAAGCTTTGCGAGAAATCAAAGCATTCTAGGAAATCTGATTGCAACTCGTCCCCTTTATTTGCACCATAAGTAATGACCAATACATTCTTTCTTTTTTCTCTCTTGCATACTGTCTTCAATCTAATTCAGAAAAATAACTTATTGACAAAGGCCATGGCAATCAGTTCATCACACGGAATCGATTCCAGAATGTTCCATGTGTTTGAGGCATTAGTGAACTATGAGGATGATAAATGTTATGAACATGTTCATTCGTCCATTATTTACCACCCAAGTGCATTGTCTAAGGGAAAGTCTGGGAAAGCTTTAAGAGTATAGGGCCATGTCTTGGGCTCATTTGAGACAGCTACAATCTCAGCCCTCCTAACCACCAAGCTAATGATCACTCCCCTTAACGAGGTCTGTTTGGTTATGAGCGCAGCATGACAAGCCTAACGGCTGGAAAATAAAAAAGAAAGGAATAAAAAGAGAGGAATCGAGAGAAAGCAACTGGAGATCACCAAGGAGGATCAACGTTTTAAGCCCCGTCTAAGCCTTTGCGTTGAATTATTTCCACTTGGAAAATACATGCCTTTAAAATATGAATCATACTTCATAACAACGCATTATTAAATCAACTAGTCGCTCTCTGGTACATGAGCAAGAATTGAGTCCCTTTGAAGTCACTACAGCTTTGAGTGGACACAACGATTGCTGGCTGTCGCCAACTTGAGCAATCGGGGGAGAAGGGCCTGGTCAGGGAGGTGACCAAGAACCCGATGGTCAACCTGGCTCGATGGTCACTCGGAGTTCCAGAGTTCCTCTGTGGAGATGGGAGTACCTTCCAGGAGGATAACCATCTCTGCAGCACTCCACCAATCAGGCCTTTATGGTAGAATGGCCAGACGAAAGCCACTCCTCAGTAAAAGGCACGACAGCCCGCTTGGAGTTTGCCAAAACGCACCTAAAGGACTCTCAGACCATGAGAAACAAGGTTCTCTGGTCTGATGAAACCAATATTTAACTCTTTGGCCTGAATGCCAAGCGTCACGTCTGGAGGAAACCTGGCACCATCCCTACGGTGAAGCATGGTGGGGGCAGCATCATGCTGTGGGGATGTTTTTCAGCGGCAGGGACTGGGAGACCAGACTAGACCGAGTGAAAGATGAATGGAGCAAAGTATAGAGAGATCCTTGATGAAAACCTGCTCCAGAGGGCCCAGGACCTCAGACTGGGGGGGAAGGTTCACCTTCCAACAGGACAACAACCCTAAACACACAGTCAAGACAACGCAGGAGTGGCTTCGGGACAAGTCTCTGAATGTCCTTGAGTGGCCAAGCCAGAGCCCGGACTTGAACCCGATCTAACATGTCTGGAGAGACCTGAAAATAGCTGTGCAGCGATACTCCCCATCCAACCTGACAGAGCTTGAGAGGATCTGCAGAGAAGAATGGGAGAAACTCCCCAAATACAGGTGTGCCAAGCTTGTAGCGTCATACCCAAGGAGACTCGAGACTGTAATCGCTGCCAAAGGTGCTTCAACAAAGTACTGAGTAAAGGGTCTGAATACTTTAGTAAATGTTTTATTTCAGATTTTATTTGTAATAAATTTGCAAAAAAGTCTAAAAACCTGTTTTTGCTTTGTCATTATGAGGTATTGTCTGTAGATTGATGAGGGGAAAAAAACTATTTAATCCATTTTAGAATAAGGCTGTAACGTAACAACATGTGGAAAAAGTGAAGGGGTCTGAATACTTTCTGAATGCACTGTTTAAATGGTTTCAAATTGAAATCTAGGCCTATCCGATGACAGAAAGAGGAAACCGAGGCATAAATAATGTCAGTTCACTCAAGGAACCGCAGCTCACTCAAATTACTCTGGATGGGCTTGACAGACATGGCGGGTACCTCTCCTGACCCTAGCTCACCCACTAAACTTTTCTGTCATTGGCAGAGTCTCTGTCTGTTCAGTGCTCCCCTCTTCTCTTCTTTCCACTGCTGGTGCTCCAGGATCCATAAACTCCTCTCACTAATGAGGCCCTATCTGGCCCATTGTTACGAACACATGCACTCAAGACACACACGCACACTCACCAGTTAGTCCCTGTGTATAGCCATGTTATTTTCTACTTGTGTATAGCCATGTTATTTCCTACTCCCTGTATATAGCCATGTTGTTTTCTACTCCCTGTGTATAGCCATGTTATTTTCTACTTGTGTATAGCCATGTTATTATCTACTCCCTGTGTATAGCCATGTTATTATCTACTCCCTGTGTATAGCCATGTAATTTTCTACTCCCTGTGTATAGCCATGTTATTTTCTACTCCCTGTGTATAGCCATGTTATTTTCTACTCCCTGTGTATAGCCATGTTATTATCTACTCCCTGTATATAGCCATGTTATTATCTACTCCCTGTGTATAGCCATGTAATTTTCTACTCCCTGTGTATAGCCATGTTATTATCTACTCCCTGTGTATAGCCATGTTATTATCTACTCCCTGTATATAGCCATGTTATTTCCTACTCCCTGTATATAGCCATGTTATTTTCTACTCCCTGTGTATAGCCATGTTATTTTCTACTCCCTGTGTATAGCCATGTTATTTTCTACTTCCTGTATATAGCCATGTTATTATCTACTCCCTGTGTATAGCCATGTTATTATATACTCCCTGTATATAGCCATGTTATTTTCTACTTGTGTATAGCCATGTTATTTTCTATTCCCTGTGTATAGCCATGTTATTTTCTACTCCCTGTGTATAGCCATGTTATTATCTACTCCCTGTGTATAGCCATGTTATTTCCTACTCCCTGTGTATAGCCATGTTATTTTCTACTCCCTGTGTATAGCCATGTTATTATCTACTCCCTGTGTATAGCCATGTTATTATCTACTCCCTGTGTATAGCCATGTTATTTTCTACTCCCTGTGTATAGCCATGTTATTATCTACTCCTTGTATATAGCCATGTTATTTCCTACTCCCTGTATATAGCCATGTTATTATCTACTCCCTGTGTATAGCCATGTTATTTTCTACTCCCTGTATATAGCCATGTTATGATCTACTCCCTGTGTATAGCCATGTTATTTTCTACTCCCTGTGTATAGCCATGTTATTTTCTACTCCCTGTGTATAGCCATGTTATTATCTACTCCCTGTGTATAGCCATGTTATTTTCTACTCCCTGTGTATAGCCATGTTAGTATCTACTCCCTGTATATAGCCATGTTATTTCCTACTCCCTGTATATAGCCATGCTATTTTCTACTCCCGGTGTATAGCCATGTTATTATCTACTCCCTGTATATAGCCATGTTATTATCTACTCCCTGTATATAGCCATGTTATTTCCTACTCCCTGTATATAGCCATGTTATTTTCTACTCCCTGTGTATAGTCATGTTATTTTCTACTCCCTGTGTATAGCCATGTTATTATCTACTCCCTGTGTATAGCCATGTTATTATCTACTCCCTGTATATAGCCATGTTATTTTCTACTCCCTTTATATAGCCATGTTATTATCTACTCCCTGTGTATAGCCATGTTATTTCCTACTCCCTGTATATAGCCATGTTGTTTTCTACTCCCTGTGTATAGCCATGTTATTATCTACTCCCTGTCTATAGCCATGTTATTATCTACTCCCTGTGTATAGCCATGTTATTATCTACTCCCTGTGTATAGCCATGTTATTTTCTACTCCCTGTATATAGCCATGTTAGTATCTACTCCCTGTGTATAGCCATGTTATTATCTACTCCCTGTATATAGCCATGTTATTTTCTACTCCCTGTGTATAGCCATGTTATTTTCTACTCCCTGTGTATAGCCATGTTATTATCTACTCCCTGTGTATAGCCATGTTATTTTCTACTCCCTGTGTATAGCCATGTTATTTTCTACTCCCTGTGTATAGCCATGTTATTATCTACTCCCTGTGTATAGCCATGTTATTTTCTACTCCCTGTGTATAGCCATGTTATTTTCTACTCCCTGTGTATAGCCATGTTATTATCTACTCCCTGTGTATAGCCATGTTATTATCTACTCCCTGTGTATAGCCATGTAATTTTCTACTCCCTGTGTATAGCCATGTTATTATCTACTCCCTGTGTATAGCCATGTTATTTTCTACTCCCTGTATATAGCCATGTTATTTCTACTCCCTGTGTATAGCCATGTTATTATCTACTCCCTGTGTATAGCCATGTTATTATCTACTCCCTGTATATAGCCATGTTATTTTCTACTCCCTGTGTATAGCCATGTTATTATCTACTCCCTGTATATAGCCATGTTATTTTCTACTCCCTGTGTATAGCCATGTTATTATCTACTCCCTGTATATAGCCATGTTATTTTCTACTCCTTGTATGTAGCCATGTTATTTTCTGCTCCCTGTATATAGCCATGTTATTTTTACTCGTAATTGCTATTCACTGTGTATTTATTCCTTGTGTCACTATTTCTATTCGGAAGGGTCAGTAAGGAAGCATTTCACTGTTAGTCTACACCTGTTGTTTACGAAGCATGAGACGAATAACATTTGATTTGATTCACTTGCTGAGATAGAAGGAATCTGAAACGAGGGAGGATTTTCATTTCTCCATGTCTCTAGCACCAAGTAGTCTAGTCAGACCCAATAACATGTCCTCCAGGGCCGAGGTGGTTTTCCATTGGCTCTCAGTCTCACCATGTCTTCCAGAGGTTTAATATGGATAGGGAAAACAGTTGGTTGGTGTGCAACACCACACACAAAGAGGCCTACAGTGTCTCTGAGGCATAGAGGAGTGCTGAGACATGTGGAATAGAAAAACACCTGACTTGGAGTAAAAGTAAGTATTATAAAACAGGTAGTTTGGATTCTGGATGCTGATTGGCTGAAACAGCATAAATGTAATGATTGCATTGTAATCGATGCTTGTCAAATGCCTGCTCTAAATATGTGTATCAATAAATATGTATACACACCAGGTATAGTGCCCACCTGTGTTGTGGGATACAATGAAAAAAGTCCCTACACATGTATCTGAGACCTGGTGCTCTCACAACAAGGGTAGGTGCATTTTTGGGACATATCATATTAACTTAGAAATATGAAATGAACCCAAATGAGCTTGACAAATGCAGCACTAGACTAAAACCACAGAACACTTTGATAATGGAATATATTTCACCAATATTAGACACGGGGTAACCTCACTTTCCATTTGATCATTTTCTCATCGCCTTTCATCTAGAAAATCTCCCTGACAAAAGTCCATCATTTGTACATATTAGTGGGAAAAGTGTCACAAGTCATACAGCATATGCCATATGTAATCCAAGAGCAGAACACACAGTTATACGCATATAGAAGTTACTCCTCTACATCAATCATCCACATCTCATATTTTAGTACCCAATACACGCCCTTTCTACATGGATGTGTTCACTTAAAAGTGCATCGACAAATGAACTTAGAATAGGTATCAAAAGTTAGTGACATATGGGATAAACACAAATGCTCTCTCGCACGCACACACTAGCCTCGTTATTCCAAACTGAAACCACACGTTTCCAGAATGGAACTTCAAATCATTACAGAGTCTATTTTTGCATACCGTTTAAGAGGAGGATTTTGACAGGAGTAAAACTATATGTCTTTGAAAGAGGAGAAAACATCAGCAGACCACACAATAAGCAATCCTCTGCATACTAGCTAACTTTACTTTTAAATGCCACAGATGGGATCAACCTTTCCATCATGGAAGCAGAGCTGTGTATAGCAGTCCACCGCCATACATGAAGGGGCTCTTTGAAGCTTTGGGTTTTTAGCAATTAGGAGTTTTAACAGTGACAATTTGCACGCCTCTGTCATTTTGAGATCTCAAGCCCTGAGGACTAGCTACCGAGGGCTCCCACTTCTGTTCCCTTCATGGATTGCCAATGGAGCTGGAGTCCTCAGTAAAAACAGCTCATGGAAAAGCTTTCAGTAGCGCCGGGCCAAGTGCACTGCAAAGAGCTGTTAGAATCACACTACCCAGCAGAGAAATCGGTCAAACGGCCTATTGAGACAAATGTACGACAAATGTTTGGGACGTACTGTCATTCTTTTTCTCTACATGTACCGTTAGCCACGAGGGCAGTATCAGTTTCTGTGGGCAGTTTCAAACTCTTCCATGAGCGGCTCCCTCCTTGCTAAAAAACCGCTGAAAATTAGCTTATTTTTTATTATGGTCTAAAGTAGTAGGCTGAAATAAGAAAAAGTAGTAAAAGAAGCTCTCCCCAAATGACCGATGAGGTGAGTCCCATTGGTTTAAAAGGATTGTGTTTCAGCCTACTGCCAGCATGTACTTTTGTGGGTATTGAGGACCTACGGCCCCCACCACTCTCATTCTAGGGGGAGGCGGTCACTAGGGGCCAAACAGACAGAGGGGGATAGCAGGTCTGGTTAATGTCCGGTTCAGAGACTTGATATGAGCCCAAACCTAACACCCAAGATTTGGGGTAACTTTATCCAAAGTACAGCCTACAAGGCTACTGCTTGGGCCATGCTAAGTTAGGAGGACCCAACAGTTAAAGCATTGACTTGGGATTAGGGGTTCAGGCCAAAGGGTCTGGAAGTGAGAAAATGTGACAGGCCGCTGGTCAATGATTTTAGGGTGAGGCGTTGAACTTGGCAAGGTGCCAGAATGTCTGTATTTGGGATGACCTTGTCCCTCCCATTCTGCTGCACTTCATTTGAAAAGGACACGTATCGTATGAGAATGCTTAAGTGTGCCGATGTTTATCCTCCTCCATTTGTGTGGAACTTTTGTGAGTCTCCTCAGACTTTCCAGCCAAGGAAAACCGCACTTGTATTGATACATAGCTGCTTCTTAGACCCCATTGACACGACAATTGTTGTTGCACAAACCGCTCACAGTACAGTGAGAAACCCCTTTCAAAGTGAGTTTCCAAAATATCCTGACAACTACAGCATGTATAGACTTCCCTTTGACTAACCAAACAACAAACCCAGTCAAAATGGGACACAGAGCATTTCAGCAAAGAAAATAAAGGAAGTTTGTGTTTCCAGAGGGTCTTTTCAGAATGAATGCTGTGTTATTTCAACAAGCTCTAGTGAGTGATGACTTGAATTTGGCCCACCGGCAGACATACCTCTAACAGTAACCAGGACAATGACTCTTCAGTCATAGAGGCATGAAGACATGGGGAGGACGTACGCACTGGGACATACGAAACTCACACACACACACACACACACACACACACACACACACACACACACACACACACACACACACACACACACACACACACACACACACACACACACACACCTCATTTAGTTATCATAGTAGAGTCCACACATTACAGATAAACATGACACAGTCTGTATCGTAGGACATCTCAGGTCAAAGACAGGTACTGGTATTTTGCTCACTGACAACCCCAGACATCCCAGACATGACACACCCTGGACTTAAACCCAGTACATCCTGGTCACGGCTTAGTGTCCTCACTTCCACTCCAAACACGGAGGTAGAATGTAATCGCAGACATATCTCCCATAAGCCAGGCATACAAACACCGGTGCAACAATGTGTTTCTACACTTCTGTCAAAACAACCGCATCTCACAGACTAAACAACGAGGGGATATGCAGGCCGTGCGGCCTACCAGACGATGAGCGTGAGACTGAGTGGGCAAGCAATGGGCCGTGCAATTGATATCAAAACACTTCACTAAAAATACCAATAATTGTATCTGTAGGTAATGATGTTCTAACATTGTAATCACACTCAAGGTTTACTGTGAGGATTTTCCACAGCCCAAAACACACTATACCATATCACAGTGAGGCCTTCCCCCCCAATGTAGACACAGGCACACATCTGAAGGGTTAACACTACTCAAAGTAGCCTTAAAAAGAGCCTGTAAGCAAAAGCGTAATCCTTCCAGTACTATGTCTCTTATAACATTATAAACTATAATACCTAGGTGTCTGGCTAGACTGTAAACTCTCCTTCCAGACTCATATTAAGCATCTCCAATCCAAAGTTAAATCTAGAATTGGCTTCCTACTTCGCAACAAAGCCTCCTTCACTCATGCTGCCAAACTTACCCTCGTAAAACGGACTATCCTACCGATCCTCGACTTCGGCGATGTCATTTACAAATTAGCCTCCAACACTCTACTCAGCAAATTGGATGTAGTCTATCACAGTGCCATCCGTTTTGTCACCAAAGCCCCATATACTACCCACCACTGCGACCTGTATGCTCTCGTTGGCTGGTCCTCGCTACATACTCGTCGCCAAACCCACTGGCTCCAGGTCATCTTAAGTCTTTGCTAGGTATAGCTCCGCCTTATCTCAGCTCACTGGTCATCCCCAAAGCCAACACCTCCTTTGGCCGCCGTTCCTTCCAGTTCTCTGCTGCCAATGACTGGAACGAATTGCAAAAATCACTGAAGTTGGAGACTTATATCTCCCTCACTAACTTTAAGCGTCAGCTGTCAGAACAACTTACCGATCGCTGCAGCTGTACACAGCCCATCTGTAAATAGCCCATCCAACCAACTACCTACCACATCCCCATATTGTTTTTGTTTTTCTGCTCTTTTGCACACCAGTATTTCTACTGGCACATCATCATCTGCACATATATCACTCCAGTGTAAATTGCTAAATTGTAATTACTTCGCCACTATTGGCCTATTTATTGCCTTAACTCCTTACTTTATTTGCACACACTGTATACAGATTTTTCTATTATGTTATTGAGTGTACGTTTGTTTGTCCCATGTGTAACTGTGTTGTTGTTTTTGTCGCACTGCTTTGCTTTATCTTGGCCAGGTCGCAGTTGTAAATGAGAACTTGTTCTCAACTGGCCTACCAGGTTAAATAAAGGTCCAATAAAAATAAAGACGTGTTAACTCTACCCGCCAATACCGTGGGTGGTCAATACTGTGGGTGGTCAATACTGTGGGTGGTCAATACTGTGGGTGGTCAATACCGTGGGTGGTCAATACCGTGGGTGGTCAATACCGATGGGTGGTCAATACCGTGGGTGGTCAATACCGTGGGTGGTCAATACCGTGGGTGGTCAAGTCTGTGGGTGGTCAATACTGTGGGTGGTCAATACCATGGGTGGTCAATACTGTGGGTGGTCACAGTACACAGAGCGGTAAAATAAATTCACATATGAATACACTTTGGAGTTCTTTGCCTGAGTATATGTTTACAAACTCATTTAGAGAGACCTGGAATGTATTAATCCATTATAAGAACATATCCTTTTGTTTGTAATAGTTCCCGTAGTTGGAATGCCGTTTCCCCGATTGGGACGTGTAGAGTCTAAGTCAAGTCTTATCACTGAGAGTGAGAGAACCCATTGCTGGTCTTTTTAATCGACCAAATCAAAGCTGAGTAAACAGTGCTTTTGGTATGTCTAAGTCCTCCCTAGCCAAACTCCTGCGGTTGAGTTTCACACATACCAACACACATCTGGTGCACTCTGGGCACAAAAGATCAGGCTTGATATCCTGCAAGTCGCCTGGGTCCACATCTACCCAAGGCCCTATGGGCCCTGGTTCAAAAGTAGTGCACTACATAGAGGAAAGGGTGCCATTTGAGACTCAACCAGGGGGTTTCTTATCTCGGTTTCCACAGGGCTCCACCATAAGACTAACAGGCATCATTATGAGAAAACAAAGAGAACTAATTAGACTTATGACAGGGGAAAATAGTGTGTGAACGAGCAGCTGCATATTGGAACATAAATGTGATGCTAAACATTAGAAGATCTACAGAAGACTGGCCAAATCTGTCAGCGCTGTCGGATATGTTATTGAAGTAACACAAAACAGCTTTCACATTGGGGTTGAGTTTTTGCAAGCACTTGATTCACTTTATCTATGGTTCGTTCAGCCATGCACTTTTCCTATGCAGTGCCTCAAATTATACAGTACACTTTTTCCAAACCCTGGTACATGACAGATTTCAAATCAACAAAGCGAACTAATCACATGTATTTTAATTACTGTTTTAATTACAGTTGTCCTTATTCCTTGCATTCTCACCATGTCAGTGTGGGTCCTTTTCTAACAAAGGTAAAATAGTGCTTACATTTGTCCTGTTTCACTGCATGTACAAGTAGGTAACCAGTACAAGTGTGAGGTTTGAAATGGAAGTGGGGTCACGGCCAGGGTTCAGCAATTATTCATGGTGACCCTGGAGCAATTTGGGTGTGAAGCAATTAAGTGCCTTGCTCAAGGGCAGATCGACAGATTTTTCACCTTATCAGATCGGCTACCTGCCACCTCATATGGAAGTACTCTTGAAGGGTGCGCTACTCAAGGTCTATAACCTATCTTAGTTAACACAAATACACGTGGCATCTTAGCCCAGGACAACTGTTGAGCTGTGGCTGAGAGTGATTGGGAGCGTGCCCGAGACCGCAGTGGCGGAGGTCGTCCCTGCTCTCCCATGATCCCCTGTGACCTCGGCGTGGGTGCACGTCCAGGTAAGACTATGAGAAGGGTGTACAGTTTCGCCTGCCTGCCATGCGGACGGTGGACCTAAACAGGGAAGAGAATAGAACTATAAAGCCTTCCCTTTTTCTTACTCTCGTTTTTCTCTTTCTTTTTTTCTTCTTTTCCAGAGGCTAATCTCTTCTCAGGTTTAAGGTATTCCTGGTCTGGTTTGAGGAGAAGGAAACGCGGAGTGGGTAAACATCAGGGCTCTCACTGCAGGAATTAGAGCGCCCATATATCACTGTGACATCCCTCTTTTCATGCGGTGACAGGTTGCCAGGACCCTGGACTGGGGGGGATCCGGTGACACTTCCTATCGCCGCGGCAGCCATTGATAGGGGATACGATCATAGTTTTCACACCGTCAGATCGGTTTACTGCACTAGAGCGTCTCCCAACTCTCACCACCGACAACTTCAGCCAACGGCTTAAATGGTCTGAGTGTTCAGTGTTCACACATCATGGCACACATGTCAGGTGTGCATCTTTGGTCAGGTTGAATAACACCACCGCAACAGGTCTGTGGAGGTGCTTTGATCACAGATCTTTCCACAAAGGCGGCAGTTCATTGTCCATGACTCCATTTGTTCAGCTTGGGAGAAATCTTTACCTTAGGTAAACATAGGAATGGTTCTGCCACGCTGCGTTCCAGCTGTGGGTGTTGCCTTGAATAACATGAAACCACAGTCATTGCTCCTTTCAGTAGATCAGCTTTGGGTCCAAAAATACATTTTCTGAAGGCCAATGAGTTGGGGGATGAAGAAATTCCTATTTTTTTTCAAATTAAAATGGCATGCATTTATTCATCTTTAAAGCTAAAATACTACTAAAGTTGCCATTAATATGTGCAAAAGTGTACTTATGTGGCAATCCATTCCACTGTAGATAAATATAACTCAAACCGCAGACATTCAGTTCACCATTATCCTGTACAGACGTCAGGGTGTGTCTTGTACTCCCCCAGTATGATACATAACAGAAGCATTTCAATTATCTCCATTATTGTTCTTCTCTATCCCTACTTACTGTGGTTGACAACAACCATTCATTTAACACCAAAAGTGAAAACATTTAAGGAGGAACAAGAGCTGTATGCTGTTAAGCAGGTCATTTGGGGGTCACATTAACTCATGCACAGACTAGGGCTGGGCGATATGGCCAAAATATCATATCAGGGTATTTTTCACATTTTTGACGGTATTTGATGTTTTTGATGAATAAAAGTTCTACATTTGCTTTAAGAGTAGTGCGTGATCCTATGGTGGCAACACATATATTCCACATTATTTCAAAGGGTTTTTCTCCAGTCTGATTGTTTTTTACTGTTCAATTCAACTTCAACCTAAAATAATTTTGTGTATTTCCATCAATTTCTGCATTTCCTACACTCATTTCAGATAATTTCCACACTGCCACGATATGGGCAAAATGACTAGGCTGTATTTTTAACCAAATGTTGCAATTGCGATTTAGATCAAAACACTTGGGTGAACTTTTGGAATCATGGAAATAGAATGCTTATTCTAATTCTATAGTTAGAATATAAATAATGGTGGGCACTTTGAATACAGTGTTGTTTGACATGACAACGAATGAAAATACCACGGAAGAGTTATTGTGACAGGGTAAGAACCAAAGTGATGTTCAGTGTTTCCTAGGGGACCCTATAATCTTTGGCTATATTAAATCTTTATTCATGTAGCCAACATATTTATGCTTAGCCTATTCCTCTTTGATTTAGAAGATACTGTTGCACAAACAACATGCTGATTTAGGCCTCCACCAGCACTGGTATCAGGCTGTATTAGCTAGCTACGTTTGCTCTGACTCAGTACTTTTATTAGCTAGTTAGCTAGCCACCTAACTAGCGATTAGCATTAGTGGCTAACACGATTTAGCTTAACTTGCTAAGAAAATACAAACTAGTTGTTTGCAGATGTAAGAAACACAAACTTATATTGTAATTATAGAACGCTTGTGGATTTATATTAAGATCAAAGTGGAAACAACATCATTGTCAGCAACATTGTTGCATGTGCGGCATTGACCATGCAGACTGAACGAAAGTGTCTCGTGGTCAAGCAACAACAAATGCGCTCCTTGTGTGACTGGGTGGGACCAGGTCTGTGTGGAATGCAGCATGGAGAGTGAGAGAGTGGAGGGATGACTCAAGTAAACTATACAAATGGACGTTACACACGGCGTATCATATTTAACAAACCAAACATTCAAATACCGTTATAAAAATCCAAACCTTGATGAGAGCTTTGCACACTCTTGGCATTCTCTCAACCAGCTTCATGAGGTAGTCACCTGGAATGCATTTCAATTAACAGGTGTGCCTTCTTAAAAGTTCATTTGTGGAATGTCTTTCCTTGTTAATGCATATGAGACCAAGTCCATATTGGCAAGAACAGCTCAAATAAGCAAAGAGAAACGATAGTCCATCATTACTTTAAGACATGAAGGTCAGTCAATATGGAAAAATTCAAGAACTTTGAAAGTTTCTTAAAGTGCAGTCGCAAAAACCATTAAGCGCTATGATGAAACTGGCTCTCATGAGGACCGCCACAGGAAAGGAAGACCCAGAGTTACTTCTGCTGCAGAGAATAAGTTCATTAGAGTTAACTGCACCTCAGAAATTGCAGCCCAAATAAATGCTTCACAGAGTTCAAGTAACATACACATTTCAACATCAACTGTTCAGAGCAGACTGTGTGAATCAGGTCTTTGTGGTGAAATTGCTGCAAAGAAATCACTACTAAAGGACACCAATAAGAAGAAGAGACTTGCTTGGGCCAAGAAACACGAGCAATGGACATTAGACTGGTGGAAATTTGTCCTTTGGTCTGGAGTCCAATTTGAGATTTTTGGTTCGATGTGGGTGAACGGATGATCTTCGCACGTGTATTTTCCACCGTAAAGCATGGAGAATGTGGCGTTATGGTGTGGGGGTGCTTTGCTGGGGACGCTGTCTGTGATTTATTTAGAATTCAAGGCACACTTAACCAGCATGGCTACCACAGCATTCTGCAGTGATACGATATCTCATCTTGTTTGGGCTTAGTGGGACTATCATTTGTTTTTCAACAGGACAATGACCCAACACACCTCCAGGCTGTGTAAGGGCTATTTTACCAAGAAGGAGAGTGACGGAGTGCTGCATCAGATGAACCGACCTCAACCAAATTGAGATGGTTTGGGATGAGTCGGACCGCAGAGTGAAGGAAGTGCTCAGCATGTGAGAACTCCTTCAAGACTGTTGGAAAAGCATTCCAGGTGAAACTGGTTGAGAGAATGCCAAGAGTGTGCAAAGCTAAGGGTGGCTATTTGAATAATCTCAAATATAAAAAATATTTTGATTTGTTTAACACTTTTTTTGGTTACTACATGATTCCATATGTGTTATTTCATAGTTTTGATGTCTTCACTATTATTCTACAATGTAGAAAATAACCCTTGAATGAGTAGGAGTTCTAAACCTTTTGACCGGTAGTGTATATCATTAGTAAGATAATGTGTTTCATTCCAGTCAGTGAAGGTTTAAAATAACAAATCTCCTCACATTAAATTAGATTCTTGGGTGACATTTCACCCCAGGTTCTCCACAGTGGAATTATTGCAGCAATCCCATAGAATGGCCAAATGTCTTGGCATATGAGGAAATGATACATGACAAAATCTATACTTACAGATGTCAAAGGGGAAATCAGACAAGTCTCCAACAATAAGAACAACTGTTTTCAATATGATATTTGAGACTGTATTTTCCAGAGTGGGTTTACTGATCCTTATCGAGTTCTTACAACAAGAATCCCTCTACATGACTAAGTAAAGAATTCCATCTCTAAACAACATGGAAATTCTACCATACCAAAAACAATATTGCTATTTAACATTTCGTTTGGAGAGAAAAACACACAACAAAACAATCACTGACTTTCAATTTTTGTTATAATTACAGTGTCAATGTGTGTCAGTGAGTGCTTGGCTAACATAGTCATAGGTCGATGCATTTCAATTTGTTTTCACACAATGGTAACCTAAGGTTTGCTCTTTGCACTATGTCATGTACAGTATAGGAACTCTACATGCAATCTTGGTTAGGTTTCCCAGTCACGGAGTTACAATGTTTGATTGAACAGGGCCTTAAGTATCTTTGGGATATTGTATTAAATTACAATTCATTAAATACTGTCCAGCCATTTGGGTGATATGAAAATGAAATAACACAGATGCAATGAGTTTAAGTTGTGGATGTGCATTAACATGGATATATTTGTACATATCTGGAGGCCAGGAGGACTGAAATAGGGAGTTTTGACAAGTATGAATAAGCCCATCTGGGAAGAATTATCCTCATTATAACAGAAAACCTATCACAGTGATTTATGCAAGGTCTTAGTCGGCTATTCCACTATCTGATAAGGATAAGCATTTTCTCATAAAACTGGAACAGGAATGACTAATTAAGCACATCACTCTCCATAGGTCAGTCACTCTGGCATGCTGGGAATTGCGGACCAAAGACCCAACATCCGATAGCACAATCAAACTCACATGTGAAGTAGGTGCACCACACGCTTCCCCGTAAAGAATACAGAGCACCTTGTTTTAATTAGATGACACGTTGACGTTAAAGAATGACTGCCGCATGTTGTCGACACTCCAGAAAATGGAAAGCCATCTTCACTCCATTACTCAGGTTCAATTCCTCCTAGCTAATGCTGACGAGGCTAAAATCAAAAGAGATGGTTGAAACCTCTCTCGATCTGCCCCGAACAGTGCGGTACTGCCATTGGTTTGTGATGTGTTATTGCTGCCAAGAAATTGAAGCTGTCATTTGTCCAAATAGCTCAATGTATCACAAACACAAAGCTCACTGGCATGTATATCAATTGTTGCACAAACAATATTACAACCATTATATATATATATATTATTTTTTGGGGGGGGGGGGGGGGGGGGGCTTTTCTATTGGGAGAACATCTGGCTTTTCTATATCCTTTCCAGCTATTGCGACCTACTGTTGTGGGTGAGCGCAACATAGCCACTAGCCAGCAGTAATCCAATCACTTCAGTAACACATATCCCGCCATCTCTAATCCAGTGTTAGGAGGGTTTCACATTTATATAATCATGTAAATGCCGACAGAAACACATTTCACGTCAACCACATCAACCCTGACAACTGCAGTGAACTTTTGACAGACCAATGGGGAACCTCAAACACCATCCAGAGCAGAGCCTCCCCATGAGACACAGCTGAGGTATGTATGCGGTAGGGCAAACACTTGAACCAATGTGTGTGTAAGTGTAACATGGCTTTTTCACACTTGGAGGACATCTTTATCCTCTGCATGTTTCTTTTATTAAAAACAAAACACAACATCCGTGTCTGGATGGAAAGGTTAAAAGGTTATATTCCACCCACACACACATGTAAGCACACGCGCGCACACACACACACACACAACATCTAACACAGACAGCACAATTATCCTCAAGACCAAATGCATGAGGAGACAAGACTCTGGAACAAGGACTTGCACAGTTCTCATTGTGTTTCGTTTGTTTTTTTGAAAAGTGCATTCCAGGGGGACTCTAAATCCAGGAGGACGTAAGACCAGGCATATATAAAGGGGCATACCTTTGAGTGATGAAGCTGGATGCCATAGACTAAAATATTTCCGAGCTTGGCTCCTGTGGCGAGCTCCATCATGGCCGCCGGCTCTCCTCCCATCGGCTCGCTGCGCGGACGAATCGTCCTCCGACACGTTCAAATACACCTATCAGAAGAAGCCCAGCCACACCCAGTCAGACATGCATCTCCTGCCAATAATGACAATCTCTTACAGAGACTTAGAGAATGATTATACCTTGGATCAATTAAAGCACATTGTTCAAACACTCGGAAGAGAGACGTGCTGCGACTGAACAAGCATGCTTATTTAAAGGTCCTCGTTTGGGAGGGAGGTTGGAGGAGTGTGTTGTAGTGTTCGGGGTAAACACACGTCGGATAGGACTCTGGGGGTAGTAATCCCTCTGGTTCAGGTGGAAAGGCCTCATGGTGTTTATTTAGATAGATGGGCCCACATTAAGACAGCATAAACCAGCACTGATGAGTCACTTAGTGTGTCATGCATGGGATGAGAAAGCATGTGAGTCTACGCTGCAGCTGCGGCCAAACGTCTATTTCTAATTGGGCTGTTGACTGATGCTCGACAGGGTGAATTCACTCCAATTATGTCTTCTTATACAGGATTTGTGTTGTAAGCTCAATGTCAAATGTGTTAATTAATCTGTTATAAACCTATTATACATCATTATATGACTATAAGTCAAGTATTTCTTGAATAAGTCAAGTAAGTCACTTGTCGTTTATCAACATCTGTTTCAATTCAAATAAGTGATATTATTGATTTGTTTTGCTGCTGTAGAAGGTGCCAGTTTGGCTTAAGTCTAGACGAGATCATTACCAGGCACATACTGAATCGATTACCACGCACTCTCTCTGTGAAACTCGATTATCTCCCACTCTGATTGCTAGGTCATTGTTTAACGCTACAGACTAAGCCGGGGTTTCCCAAACTCGGTCCTCTGGACCCCAAGAGGTGCACGTTTTGTTTTATTGCCCTAGCACAACACAGCTGATTCAAATAATCAACTAATCATCCGCTTTTGATCATTTGAATCAGCTGTTTAGTGTTAGGGTAAAAACCAAAATGTGCACCCCTTGGGTTCTCGAGAAGCGAGTTTGGGAAACGCTGGACTAAGTTGTCAAAAAAGAACAGCGTGTGCCATCTAATGCCACCTATATATCCCTCACTGTTGAGATTTTGCGTCCGCGCTTAAGACGGGGAAATTCTGAGATCGCTCTGTGAGCCAACTCTTGCTTTGAATTCAGGCTCCCACCTCGCTAAAACTCTGTTTGGAATTAAGCCTTCCCATGATGCTGATGTTAAATGTAGGACATCCTTAAGCTGCCATGAAATCAACTTAGGACCGTGGTAAATATTTTTTTAATAAGGTGCTGGATCTAGGGGGTCCTAGGGTTTTCTACCTGTGAAAGGAGCATCTGGTCCACAGTAAGAGCTGTGGGGAAACCTAAGACACAGATGCATTTACTCTGGTGTGGTGGAGAGCGTTGCACCCACCCTAATGCAGCCTGGAACCTAGCTCCACACCACCGGAGAGGAGCTGTGTGTGTGTGTGTGTGTGTGTGTGTGTGTGTGTGTGTGTGTGTGTGTGTGTGTGTGTGTGTGTGTGTGAGTGAGTACTTGCGTGCACAGAGGTTCACTGAAGACTTAACAAGGCCTTACAACACAAATCAAGGCAGGCGGTTTAATCAAGTTATCCTGTATGGCATTTGCAATGATTAAAACTGAGTTGTTTTGAAGACGTAAAGACTCACTTAGAGAAAAAACAGAATGCAACTTCCCCAAGCCCACTGCACCTTTTTCCCCTCACTTTGTTTTGGCAGTTGTGCTGTTGCCGGGGTGAAAAGGTAAAATCACAAAAAGTCAACAGGACCTTCATACCGTAAATATTTATTTTTGGGTTCCAACTAGATCAATTCGCAGGGGGGTTCTACTTGAGCTGTCATGAGTTAATGTTGCTCTGTGGTTGATATTAACATCTGAACCGAGCCAAACGGTAAGTGAAAGGAGTGAAGTGCTCTCAAGGGGGGGATGTAGGGTTCCTAAACAGCAACATCTTTTCGTCGGAGGGACCAGAGGTAGACTGCAAAGTGAACATTTTACAAGCGGAAAAAGGTTGGCTGGCCATGTAGTACATGTACCTGGAGGAAACTAGAGCCTAGCCGGGCCAGACGTGTGCTTTAGAAAACACCCAACACAAGTTCATTCACAGTGTGGGAAACCTGACTGAGACATGATAACGTCCACTAAGTCCACTAAGCACAGACAACACCCATATACACAATGTTCTCTGTTAACTCTGCTAACTCACCTTGTTCTGAATGTGTGTGATTGATACTGGGATACCCAAACATCAGAGGGTTCCATGGCCTTCGCAAGCTTACAGTCCATCCTTAAAGCAACAGGGCCAACTCACGTCAAGCAAAGTGAACAGTAAGGTGCAAAGAGCCCCAAGCATAGAGAACTGAAGAGTCTAATTTCCAGTGCCAGAACAAGAGTGTTGGTAAGGCAACTGGGAATTCATATGAGGCTCTATTCACACATTTATCCCCATGTGAACTCAACGCACCCAAATAATGACAACTGGATGCAGGAGTGCTCAGTCTGCCTCCTCCAACGCACTCAGCGTTTCTCCAACTTCAGACAAGCAAGAACTGTTCACCTACAGGATACAAATTAAAAGCAATTGTCAGAAAAGAGTGGAGTATTGTTGAGTTGGCTATCTGAACAGCAAAAAAAATAAACATATTGGCAATAACATAAACAATTTTCATAGTGTTGAAACAGGCTTACTTATATTCTGTTTTCCTAAACTCCTGAAGTGTGAACTTACAGAAACTTGAATAAAGTTCCACTCTTGACAGAGATTTGGCATTGTCTCCTATCAAGTCTGAGATCACATCCACCTCCTTGAAGAAAGATACAAAGAAACATTTCACAGAAATACTTTATTAAAATGTGAAATAAACCAAATGATGATGTTAGTTAATGCTGTTCAATTATATTGGAATGCAGGGGAGCTCAACTACAGTCCAAGAGGGTTTTCCATGCAGGTATTCATTTCTCCCTGGCACTTAATCAATTCATTTCAACCGCAGAGTCTCAGTCCACACACCTGGTTACCCAATAATAAATTAGTCCCTGATTAAACCAGCATACATTACGTAGCTCCAGGACTGGAGTTGAACACCATTGATCTTAAGCTAAATTCTCTCCATGGCTGGATTGCTCATTAGAACAAATGAAAGAGACAGGGAAGTACTGCTGGGCTCTCTTTGTCTCTCTGAGCTGGCAGAATGATAAAGCGTACAAAGAAGCCTGGGGACAGAATTGTGGATGAGCCAAGTTAAATTACATTACACTGTAAATCGAATCAAAATTCAGTACAGTCCAAAATAGTAAAAGCATTTTTGTTCACTGTAATTGTAACCACATTTTAACTGAGTATCTTTCAACGAATTTAGCCCTTGAATACAAATGGAATTAAGCTGTACAACATGCTACAGTCAAGTGTGTTCATTTCATGTTCATCTCTTCTGTTTCCCCAGTAATTCTTCCCTGGTCCTGTCTAACATTTCATACACAAGAGGAAATAAACACAGAAACAAACATCCACGCTCTGTGTTTGTCACTGACTGGGACTTGTACGATTTTAACCGTTTAGAATAACAACGACAATTAGAAATATGAAATGGTTACGGGAAACATGTGGAGGGTTATTTGATCCAGAAAGATAAGTTGCTTGTGGGTTCTGAGGGAAAAGTATCAGTCAGAAATGTAGATTTGCGAGATTACATTTTCTGACATGATTTAAACAAGGTTAGTTGGGCATGAAATTCTGAAATGGGATGTTTGTTCAAGAAGTCTGTCTGGGAGAGCCAAGGAGACAGGAGGTCAAGGACCAACTACAGGACACACCAGAGTCCGTGACCGAAGGCAGAAATCAAGTTCCAGTCTGCCAGAGGAAAAAAGAGAACTGCCCCAAACTATGGGTAGTGTTTCAATTCAGAAAGTGGTAAGATGTTACCGCATTGTTTCCTATTAAAGACCATAGAAATACCAAGTCCCAGCTTAAAGCAGGCTATAAAATAAAGCGTTACCTATTACTTTTTCAAGCTATGAGTTGCTTGTTTGAAATGCTGAGAAACTCAGACAAAGAGAAAGGATAGACATGATTTGAATATAGTGCTCAAAGTGTAGTTCAGTGAGCTTTGTCCCGGCCTAGCTCTAGCTGTTCCTCTATCTGGCTGTGTCCATGACTAAATATCTAGTAGGTCAAGGTTAATATTTTTGAAAAAGGAGGGATATAATTCACGTGTTCCAAGATTGTACTTAGTCTTGACTGAATATGAAATACTACTTTATGCCAAGCTCAAAATGTTAAAGATAAGGAGGGGTTGGAGGTGTTCTCCCTTCATCAGATCCTCCCTTCCTATCATGACACTAATGGCTGTCAGATTGGGCTCCGACACAAATTGACTCAGAGCCTAAATTAAAAACAAAAAAACATGCAAATGTTTCAGTTGCAGCTCTACTGTAATATTAGAATTATGTTTTTGTGGCAAAATTTCAATTCCTTTGTCTCAAGACACTGAAATAAATGTGGCACTAATAGGTTTACTTATTAAATAAAGGACAATACTGTTAAAGGACAAGTGATCTGGGGTTATTGTGGCAACTAAAAAATAAATAAAACCCCCCCCAAAAAATATTTGACCAACATTATGTACAGAACAAGAAATAAAAGTGCTAACAAGAACATTGTTTATAATATATGTCACGGTTGTCGTTGGTAATGGAGGACCAAAACGCAGCAGGTATGTGTATACTCATCTTCTTTATTATAAGGAAAGAAGGCAAATCCAAAATAAACACGTATACAAAAAGAAACACACCGACAATAAACAGTCCTGTAAGGCTTGACGCTATACACGGAACAATCTCCCACAAACACACAGACAAACACACCCAACTAATATTGGACTTCCAATCAAAGGCAACACCACACAGCTGCCTTCAATTGGAAGTCCACAACCAATTAACTCTACATAGAAACAGACTACCTAGACTAAACATAGAATACATGAATCTCAAACAGTGCCCAAAAAAACCCGGAATAATAAATCAAATGCCCTTACTACAAAAACACCACCAGGAACCACATAAACCAAATACCCTCTGCCACGTCCTGACCAAACTACAATGACAATTAACCCTTATACTGGCCAGGACGTGACAATATATTGCATATTAATACAACTTAATGTTTATTATGTATCTTCCACTATGATTATGGGATCACGTCCATATTCATCCTTCTATGAGAATCCCCTAATCATATTCTCCCCACAATAACACACATGCTGCCAAATCCTCCACCTGCACACACACCACACTGTGTGCTCGCCTCCAAGCTCCAGCTCAGCTCAGGCTCTACCTCCCTTATCCCCTGTATTAAAGTCATTAATGGCACTGATCACAACGCTAACTCCTCCGTTTCCTCGCCTTTCATCTCCCTCGAACCCCCTGGGAAGGATGTATCTGGTCCCAGACGCGTGCACCGCAACACGACCCCACCGGGCACCCGAGTGCAAGGAACCATGGTTCCAATCAGAGCCAAAGCCTTAGGTTCCTAGGATCCCATACGTCTCAGGGGTCTGCCTAGCACCACGACAGCTAGATCCGCTGCCTGTGTGACGCGTACTGCCTGATGAAGGGCTTGGCACTGCTTCACAGGAGGATGAGCTGTCGGTGTGTCTGTGCTCTCCCTGTATCACCAAAACACTTCATCCGCCATGCATTTCCCCCCTCTGCTGTCAACTACCGAGGGAGGATGTATATACTTTTCGATATGCGCAGGAAGGAAGAGACTCTCGACGGCAATGTGGGGACGGTATGGTAAGAGGCCGGGGGCGTCTGTTATATAATTCATGAGAATGGAGAAGTGCAATGTGATTTGTGGGGACGATATGGCAACCTGTGAGCCCTTCACCATGACTGAGAATGAACGGGAGATATGTCATACGGGGACGGTATGGGGACACTGGTTGCCCTTCAACATGATGGGCGAAGGGCAGTAGTGAAGAGTCATCGCTGAACACTCAATTAATCAGATAATTCCCATGGCATGAACTATATGACTGCCATCTGCTTTCCGTCATGCCGGGGAGGTGGAGAGGTGGAGAGGCAGAGGGGGGATGGAGGGAGGAGGGTTTGGAAGCCTTCAGACAAGCTCCATTATAGGTCTAACAGCAGATGGCAAGTCTAACCGGGGCCCACCCAAGTGGAGCTCACATGGTCTGGGAGGGGGGGTGGGGGGTGGGGGGGGGTTGAAGGGGTGGAAGAAACATCAATGTGATGATCGAATGTAAAATCTCACAAACATTGTAATTGTAATCATCATCATAATCATCACCATACCATGTCCAAAGCGCTCATGCTCCTCTGCAGAGCGTTGGCCAGCTCTGTAGCCTGTGCAGACCCACCTGTGACAACACAGGCCGACTGGGAGAAAGTCTCTGAAAAAGAAAGTGTACTTTGACCACTTTTGCTGCAAATCTCCATTACTTAGCAATGCTAATCATCTTTAAACATAGCGAGAATTCATTGAAATCAGCAGCACTCGGAATTCAACTTGATTTACGTGGGAAAGTGATGTGCCAAAGACACACGCACACACATGAATGAATATGTATTCTTGCATATGCTCCCAACACACACGAACAATGAATTCATTCACACACAAAGCTCTCGTGGTATAATTACTATGCTCAATATGTCATAATCCAGTTGGACGGCCCAGGTGCATACAGAGGTAAAGAGTAGGACTGATGACTTTATGAATATTTCCCTGACTGTGTAGAGAACATGATGGCTCTACCCTGCCCTGACTTGTATAGATGGCATTCACATCACAGACTGCAAACACTCTCCCTTACTTTCTGACAAACTTAAAAACAAGACTTCGTAGAATATCTTGCTGGGAGGGCAATAAAAGACTATTCTATTTCTCATCTACACTCTATTCCATTCTAAACGGGCATTGTCTCACACAGGACAAAACACCTTTACGTCACTTACATGGTATAGAAAATAGTGCTAACGTACATTAGGTCTATAAAGTACGTGGTTTTACTGTCGAGATAAACAACGATCATGGAAATATTGCACTTAAAAACAGTACAATGTTAAAGTTGTGTATAAAAATGTATACAGATACACAGTCATACCTTTGACAATGGACTCTGCTGCAGCCAAATCTCCTTTGTAGGTCACCTACAGTAGAAATAAACTTAGTTTAACAACATGTTAGCATCAAACCTGTTCTAAAAAGCATTGTTAATTTTAGTGCAAATATATTTAGATTCATAGGCCTTTAGCCCATTACTGGCTTATTTCAATGCTATCAAAACCATTTAAAAAAAAGTTTACTTTCAGTCATCATATCAAGTAGTATTAAATACAATACACAACGTATAAATTCAGATATGTACTTATCCCTGTATAACAAACTAGTAATAAGAATACAGCTAGAGCTACGACAATTGCCTAATTTAGGCTTAAAGGCATTGTCCCAAACTGAGTTCCAGTGTCCCAGGCTTGCTCACCTTCCACAGGGTTGGCAGGCCCTCGATGAGCTTGACATTGGTGCCACAGTACTGCAGAGCCAGATGAAGGCACTCGGTGCCAAACTCAAAGTCCGACTCGCTGCACTATGAGGACAGGACACAAGAGACGTGGTATTGTTGATGATGCATAACAAACTGAGTTAGTTCCTATTTCATAAACAGAGTTGAGAAAGTCTTCTAGGGACAAACAAAAGAGGATAGCTCACAAATTCACATCGACCATAGTTACATCTAAACAGATTTTTCACCTAGTCGGCTCAGGGATTCTAACCAGCGACCTTTCAGTTATTGGCCCAACGCTGTTAACCACTAGGCTACCTGCCACCCCAAATCAGAGGAAAGTTGAGTTCATAACCCTTTGGTCCAGTGCAGTGAGAACACATTGGAATCAGATTGCCGTCGCTGTAGATCGCATTGCATTGAAAAAGTGACATAAGCGATGAGCTCATGGCTTTTAAGATACTGTGTGTAAACTCATGCTACCTGAGATAATATGCGGGCAATATTTTATCAGAGTTATAAAAGAGAGGGCCTTTTTCTCAGGACCCTGGAACTGAAGGAGAAATATGACTGCGTCCTGTGGTAATTGAACCTGTAGAATTTTCTCCCAGTACAAAGGCGTGCACTGGGGACAGGATAGCGTGTCTCCCCTTTGTCTTTTCAGCCCAGAGTTCTGCCAGCCTCAATGCATGTCAAACTACAAATGTGAGGCTCACGCAGATATTTTAGAATATGTCCTACAGTGCTAACTTGACAGACACCTTACACTTCCCCAACTTCGATGGACACAAGCGGAGAGGGGGTGGGGCACTCCCCATCGCGCCAGAGTCCCTCGTTCTCACAAATACACTTACATCACATCAAATTTGTCTTAATTGTCAGTGAAATGCTACTTGACTGGCCTTGACACTTCACTTCACTTGCATAGTAAATGTGCTCTCATTTTCAGAGTCAAAGCCAAAACCAACAGGGCTTCCTGGTAATCTAAAATTCGTATGTGCCAGGAACCAAAATAACTGCAGACAAATGGGGCTCCAATTGGACCCATACTTCGGCTCTTAGTCAGGGCTTCCTACGTCCTTCAAAACACTGGTATCTGCATCACCATCTAAATCGACCCAAGGTTCAAATAGCAGAGCTCTGAAGTATCTGGGATGGTTGAAAAATAAATATGGTGAATTTTTGCAGTGACGGATTTGTGATAGACAGAAAATTTTACAATGTAAAAGTTATACGCCTACATGGCTCAGTTGGTAGAGCATGGTGTTTGCAATGCCAGCATGGTGTGTGCAATGCCAGGGTTGTGGGTTCGATTCCCATGGGGGGCCAGTACAAAAAAAAATGCACGAAATGAAATGTATGCATTCACTACTGTAAGTCGCTCTGGATAAGAGCATCTGCTAAATGACTAAAATGTAAATGTATAAGAATCCACACATTTATGATTTTGGTCAAAGGGGCGATTCCTCACAAATCTAGAAGAAAAAATGATTTGGGAGATTTTCCCAACATTTAATCCATAGAAGGGTCCAATGGAGGAAGGATTATTGACATATTTTACATTTGTATCTTAAAGCCCAATTGAGAAATAATGAACTGAAGTTGGAACCTTTGTGACATTATGGCCTTACCCAGGCCTCCTTTAAGACTTTATAATGTTTCATCGGTAGGTGCTACAAAGAAAAATGTGTTTCATATGAAGCTTTGCCACTTGCTCTGTAATATGAGTAACATTTTGATTTCAATAATGATTTTCTTTCATTAATGTATGAATATTTAAAAATAGAAACATGAATATTGAAAACATACCCTTTTTGATTTGGCAAATGTTTCAATATATTGTTGAACATAGTATACTCTACAGGCATATCAAAGTTCCAAAGTGGGATCTCTGCTAGTTTTAATGTTATGGACAATTTTATACAGAGAATGTAACCAATCACAGCCCTCCTTTTACTTGTATCATTGCACATCCTGCAAATCACCAGCAGAGGGCAACTGTTTTGAATCGATTTTCACAATCACTGTTTGTAATGCTTACAAATTGGATCATAACTCTAACAGTAGAAGAGATCCCACTCTGGAACTTTGAAATGCCCAAAGAGTATATTATGTTCAACAATATATTGAAAAATGTAGCAAATCAAAACATTTTCAGTGTTGGGGGTAATGCGTTACAAAAGTACCGCATTACAGTAATGTATTACTTGTATCAGTAATGGAATAATATAACAAGTTACTGTGTTCAAATATTGTAATACTATTAGTTACTTTTTCAAGTAACGCATCCGATACTGGCAAATTGGGCCACCTTGATTGGCAAAGCTGGACACTTAATTATTTATTGTAAAGAAGGATAATTGAGAGTGTACATGAATAATATATATTTGTGATAAATTAAATGTATTAAAAACACTTTAGGTATTTTTGTGGAACATTAATAATTAATGATCTACATGAAATAATCTGCAATGTCAAAGTGGAAAAAAAATCTAACATTTGTAAAAGGAAATATGAAAAATAAAACACTAATATATCTTGATTAAATAAGTACTCAACCCCATGAGTCAATACGTTAGAATCCCCTTTGGCATCGATTACAGCTGTGAGTTTTTTTGCCTAAGTCTCGAAGAGCTTTCAACACCTGGGTTGTGCAACTTTTGCCCATTATTCTTATCAAAATTCTTCAAGCTCTGTCAAATTGGTTGATGATCATTGCTAGACAACCATTTTCAAGTCTTGCCATTTATTTTCAAGCAGATTTAAAACGACCACTCAAGAACATTTACTGTCTTCTTGACTCCAGTGTAGATTTGGCCTTGTGTTTTAGGTTAGTGTCCTGCTGAAAGGTGAATTTATCTCCCGGTGTCTGGTGGAAAGTATACTGAACAAGGTTTTCCTCCAGGATTTTGCCTGTGCTTAGCTCCATTACGTATTTATTTTATCCTGAAAAACTCCCCAGTCCTTAAAGATTACAAGCATACCCATAACATGATGCAGCCACCACTATGCTTGGAAATATAGAAAGTGGTACTCAGTAATATGTTGTTTTGGATTTTCCCCAAACATAACACTTTGTATTCAGGACAAAAAGTGATTTGCTTTGCCACATTAAATTTAGTACCTTGTTTTAAACATGATGCATGTTTTGGAATATTTTTTATTCTGTACAGGCTTCCTCATTTTCACTCTGTCAATTAGGTTAGTATTGTGGAGTAATTACAATTATTATTATTTTATATGTATTTTTTAACCTTTATTTAACTAAGAAAGTCAGTTAAAAACAAATTCTTATTTACAATGACTACCTACCAAAAGGCGAAAGGCCTCCTGTGGGGATGGGGGCTGGGATAAAAAAAGGACAAAACACACATCACAACAAGAAAAGATACCACAACACTACATAAAGAGAGACCTAAGACAACAACATAGCATGGCAGCAACACATGACAACACAGCATGGTAGCAACACCACATGACAACAACATGGTAGAAGCACAACATGGTAGCAGTACAAAACAGGGTACATACAATATTGGGTACAGACAACAGCACAAAGGCAAGAGGGTAGAGACAACAATACATCACGCAAAGTAGCCACAACTGTCAGTAAGCGTGTCCATGACTGAGTCTTTGAATGAAGAGATGGAGAATGTTGTTGATCCATCCTCAGTTTTCTCCTATCACAACCATTAAACTATGTAACTGTTTTAAAGTCACCACTGGCCTCATGTTGAAATCCCCGAGCAGTTTCCTTCCTCTCCGGCAACTGAGCTAAACATTTTGTTTTTGAGCTAGGAAGGACGCCTGTATCTGTGTCGTGACTGGGCGTATTGATACACCCTCCAAAGCGTAAGTTAATAACTTCACCATGCTCAGAGGGATATTCAATGTCCGCTTTTTATAATAAAATTACCCATCTTCCAATAGGTGCCCTTCTTTGCAAGGCATTGGAAAACCTCTGTGGTCTTTGAGGTTGAATCTGTGTTTGAAATTCACTGCTAGACTGAGGGACCGTACAGAAAATTGTTAAACACTATTATTGCACACAGAGTGAGTCCATGTATTATTCACATTTTTACTTATGAACTTATTTAGGCTTGCCATGACAAAGGGGTTGAATACTTATTGAAAAGACATTTCAGCTTTTTATTTTCTATTTATTTGTAAACAATTCAAAAAACAGTATTCCACTTTGACAATATGAGGTATTGCCTTGGCCAGTGACACAATTTTTTTTTAAAAGGGTCAAGGGGTGTGAACACTTTCTGAAGGAACTGTTCTTGTAAGGTTATGAACATAGATAGCTAGGGTTTTTAATGTTGGTGAGGTCATATCTTTCCAAGTAAAATGAAGCTATGCTAGCTTTCGCTAGCAAGCTAGCCGATAGCAGATTTAAGGAAAATGAAATGGAACATTTGATCCTATTAAGAAAATGGATATCTGTTAAGGAAACATGTATTTCAAAATGGTATTTCTCCATTGAAATGACCTAGGGGAGTGTCAGTTTGAAAGTAACTGGGTCTCCCAGTTTGACAGTAGGCAATTGGCAGCAGCATACCACCCTGAATCCCACTGCTGGCTTGCCTCTGAAGCTACGCAGGGTTGGTCCTGGTTGGTCCCTGGATGGGAGACCAGATTATGCTGGAAGCTCTGTTGGAGGGCCAGTACAAGGCACTCTTTACACTGGTCTAAAAAAAATATCCCAATGCCCCAGGGCAGTGATTGGGGACATTGCCCTGTGTAGGGTGCCGTCTTTTGGATGGGACGTTAAACAGGTGTCCTGACTCTCTGTGGTCACTAAAGATCCCATGGCACTCATCGTAAGAGTAGGGGTGTTAACCCTCGGCATCCTGGCTAAATTTCCAATCTGGACCTCGTCATGGCCACCTAAACATCCCCGGCTTCCAATTGGCTCATTCATACCCTGTAACTATTCCCCAGGTTGTTGCTATAAATGACAATGTGTTCTCAGTCAACTTACCTGATAAAATAATTGTTGTAAAAATAATGGGACACTGCCAAAATTGTAATATTTTAAAATGGTGAGAGTACTGTAGTACAAAAACCACTTACAGTCATTCTCAATTACATCCCATTACAAAATATGTTGCATTGAGACAGTGAATATCCTTCCTTCATGTTTTATAACCTTAACATTATTTACCTCAGAACACTGTAATTTTACTTACCATTATGCCTCTGTTATTCCACGGGATGCCACACCCACAATGATGATGTCATACCCATTGAACCCATTGTTTATCATCAAATGCTTCCTCACTAACACATAGGTATTGATTGTTGATTATGGTATTGCACATATTTAAAGATATCTATTACAAAGCTTAAGAGTCCCACTTTTCTCTGTGTCCCATTTAACCAATACTCACCCTATATGGAATTGTTCCACAAATATGTGTGAAAGAGACATTTATACTCATTACGATAAAACATACATATTTAATATGTTCTAATACAATTTCCATATAAACAATCGAAATCTGACAAACGCAATTCAAAAAAGTGCCTTTTATCAAAACGAAATTATGTCTTGATAAATCTAACACATCAAAGGAATATTGTCCAAAAACATTCTGGCAGCTTTACGAAAAGATTCATAGCCTACATATTAAAGCCATTAAATACCGGCTATCAAGTCACAACAAGGCCGACTTCAAACGCCGACCTCAAAATTCAAATAACCCGCGCATTTAACTGACCGCCGCGCAAATGCAAACTATGTCAAATAAATCCTACACATAATAATGCATTGAAATAAAAGGCATACAATCAAAGGGATTACTTATCATCAAAGACCTACAGTATTTAAGTCAAACGAAATCGACGAAACAACGCAAAAAGTACCAAAGGAAAATCTACACCTTCGATCATCTGACAGGCCTATAGCTTCGTGCTGAATGGATAGCGTAAAAAAAGCCAAATAAAGAGTAATATGTAATAGATTATATGTAATAGTGTTTTTCCATGTAACGAATCCAAACACACTGTTCATGTTTATATTTCTTAATTTTCATTAATTATTGTTAGAAAATTGTTATTGAAATCAAAATACTACAGTACAGAGCAAGAGGTAAAGCTTCATATGAATTATACTTAAAAAATGTCAAATATATGTCAACAAACCTTCCTCCAAAGGACCCTTCTGTGATTAAATGTTGTGAAAATCCCCAAAATCATGTTTTTTTTTGTTCTAGTTTTGTGAGATATCACCCAAAGGTGAAATTATTTCCATTATTATTTCGCAAGTATTCTTGGATGTTCAAATCTTCTCACATGTAAATAAAAAAAAAATCACAGACGGTTAGACCTGTAGTAACCATGTTACTTCAATGTTATTTTTACGTTACCTTTACCAAGCCAAGAGGTCTTTTCTGTTGTTCGACAGAGTGATACGCTGCACAGTGCCAAAGTATATTAATGTGTCATTTCTTTCCCAGAAATAACCATGCCATAGTGAAAATGATGGCACCCACACCACAAACTCTTCAGCTTGAAACCCTGCAGGTTCGAGCACATCTGGTGAACAATAGACGACTGTAAAGACTTGGTGTGATGTATGAGAATCATAAAGTCTTTTGTCATCTAGTCGCATTGCTGGGATTAATTATTTCTTAAGCATAAATCTCTCTCAGACTGTCATTTTATGTGATTTAAGGGACCTTTTAAAGCAATTATTTGACATTGAGAGGGAAAATTCAAAACCTGCAGGACATGACCAGTGCTCGATTTGGAAAAAGGTTTTGCAGACATCCAAGGTTCTCTATTTCCCTGACCAGAAGTGGAGACAACTTCACAAAAACATTAATCTAAACGTGAGAACTAACTACTGTACAAGGCGTGGTTTGGACTTTGTTTCAAGATGCATCCTTGTTGGCATATTTCCATTTAAGAAAATCATTCAATAGTTTGTTGTTTTATCAGTCACATCTCTAATTCAAATGTGCACGGTAAACATAGTAATTTTCAGCCAGGTCAAACAGACTGACTGGTGCATTTACTTTCTGTTTAACTGAAACAAAATGTGAGTTATCGTGAGATCAGGCTGGGTTCACGGGGCTATGTATTTTTTACATAGCCCCAAACCCGGGCTACCAGTTTTTATTAACTGGACTTTGGGTAGACTACAAGTGATGTTTTGTGTACAAGAGCTGCCTAGAAGTACCTACCCTCTGATAAGCCTGGTAGATGACATCATAGATGAATCCCTGGGCCATCTCACTGGCTCTATACTTGGTTCTCTCCAGAGAATGGTCCAGGTAGCCCTCCAATGTGGTAGCAATCACTGTGGAAACCAGAGGTTGGATAGCCCCAGCAGCCTGCAAAATAATAAACGGAACAGAATATGTCATTCTTCCTTACTCTTTATGGCAAACACACATATCAATCCAAAATGTATCAAATGGTTCCGATGCTATTGTGTCTTGAGGCTTACCACAATTGTTCTAGCCATGGCTGGATAACAACAATAAATACTAGCTAAACAACAGCTTGTGCTCACAATGCTTTTTAAACAACATTCCTGAGATCCAATTTTCTTGTGACCATGACATGATTGAGGATGAAAATCCCCATTGTGCCAAGAACAAGTATGGTCAATGAGATAGTGGGGGCAAAATTACTTGCAAATGGAATGAAAGCAAACATGTGTTATGTGTGTTACACATGTTGTTAAAATCAAAATTAATCTCATGCTCTTCGGAGGAGACTGACATTTAATCATGATCGGGGATACTGGCAAGTTAATGAAGACCAGACTGCTGGCTTTGAGAGTCAGTCACACACACACCACACACACACACACACACACACACACACACACACACACACACACACACACACACACACACACACACACACACACACACACACACACACACACACACACACACACAGTAAATGTCAGCCCCAATGTCAAAGAGCTCCTGCTCTCACTTCTCACTTTTGTGACCAGCCTTCAAAAATATCATGTCACAGCTAGTAAAATGTAAATATGAATCGCCATCTAAACATATCGGTGTCTTCCTTAGCCACTAATATCAGCCAATGTGGTTTACATTTGTCCTGGCTTACAGTAGGTATACATGGCTACAGTTGAGAGCAATGAATCGCTCCGTCTGAGTTCCACTGACTGTGTCGCGGTGGAAGAGATGGAGGACTTTGAATATGTACAAACCCTTTGCTCTTTGGCAGCCATTGTTACCTTCAGGAGGAAGTCCTCTTCCACAAAGGGCCGCACTGCATCATGAATGACGACCACCTTTGGTTTGACGCGGGCCGTACCACCCTCTCCCTCACTGAGGGCCCGGACCCCATTGAATATAGATCTGTGGCGAGTAGATCCGCCATGTACCACTAGGACATTTCTGTGGTGGAAGCGGTGGATAATGTCCATCATCAAATCTAAGCTCTCCTTGGCAACCACTACAACGATGCTTTGGATCCATGGCACTCTGTCAAAGAAACAGTGTGTCTAGTCATAAGTCAACAGCTTTCGCACTGTGGTTAGAACATATCATTCTTGTTGAGTATATTTGTTTCATTACTTGTGTCATGACTTGTTATATTACCATACATAACACATTCGGGTGCAATTATTTGCATACATTATTTCAACAGAATTCCACTGAAATGGTCACATTGAAACAAAAATACATGGTAGTATCAAGAACAAGTAGGCTATTTTGGACGTTGTAGAAAGTTGTTGGAAGTTGTAGAAAGACTCAAAATTGTAATGTATGACCTGATGGATTCAGAAAAGATCTGTTGAATGGGATAATTTGAGACATTACAAAACCTCACATTTATTCAGCGATAACATAAAAGAGCTTGACACCCCAGTGAAATGGTTTGTTTACATGTGGCTACTGTCTTGTGCAGTGACAAGATTAAGGGGCAGGGCCATAAAACTACAGTATTACAAACGGGACAGATATGTTTTCGCATGCAAACATTCGACACTTCAAGTGTTACCTCTCGAAAGTTTGAATTGTGTAGCTTATCAGAGGTCTGTTGAGAAATGTGCAGAACTGTTTAGGTGTCAATAGCCCCGTTCTTTCTCCACTGCCACCGGCTGGAAGAACCACAGCTACCGGGAAATCGACACTGCAAAGTCCCGCAATGTGCTTGTCCAACCGGGCTTCGCATGTTGAGAAATGCCCTGGTTCAACAGGCCTGGCCAGTTACTGGTCATGTCGCCCGTTTCGTCTTGCATGCTTCAGGCCAATTGATTCATTTGAAGTTAAAACGGACTAACATTGATGTCACGAATATATCCTACCGGTATCCCCGTGTACCGTTTCATTCATTCCTTTATGGGCGTAGACGAGTGATTGATTCGATATGTATCCTGCTACACTGTAGCCACTGCGCTGCGCTTGTCAAGGAACCCCTTTCATGCCTTTTTATTTTGACTGCTTGATGCAATTGAGCATACATTTACATTTTAGTCATTTAGTAGATGCTCTTATCCAGAGCGATTTACAGGAGCAATTAGGGTTAAGTGTCTTGCTCAAGGGCACATTGACAGTTTTTTCACCTAGTCAGCTCAGGGTTTTGAATCAGCAACCTTTCAGTTACTGGCCCAACACTCTTAACTGCCAGGCTACCTGCCGCATATTTATTTATTCAAGCTTGCTTGATCTGGTGCAAATGTATAGCTAGTATGATATGATAATTGTATGTGTAGGCCTATACTATAATCGAGTTTTAATGACTCCAACCTAAGTGTATGTAAACTTCTGACTTCAACTGTAGGTGAACTACAGTTGAAGTCAGAAGTTTACATACACTTAGGTTGGAGTCATTAAAACTCGATTTCAACTACTCCACACATTTCTTGTTAACAAACTAGTTTTGGAAAGTCGGTTAGGACACAAGTAATTTTTCCAACAATTGTTTACAGATAGATTATTTCACTTATAATTCTCTGTATCACAATTCCAGTGGGACAGAAGTTTACATACACTAAGTTGACTGTGCATTTAAACAGCTTGGAAAATTCCAGAAAATTATGTCATGGCTTTAGAAGCTTCTGATAGGCTAATTGACATCATTTGAGTCAATTGGTGGTGTACCTGTGGATGTATTTCAAGGCCTACCTTCAAACTCAGTGCCTCTTTGCTTGACATCATGGGAAAATCTAAAGAAATCAGCCAAGACCTCAGAAAAAAATTGTTGCCCTCCACAAGTCTGGTTCATCCTTGGGAGAAATTTCCAAACGCCTGAAGATATCACGTTCATCTGTACAAACAATAGTACATAAGTATAAACACCATGGGACCATGCAGCTGTCAAACTGGTCAGGAAGGAGACATGTTCTGTCTCCAAGAGATGATCGTACTTTGGTGCGAAAAGTGCAAATCAATCTCAGAACAACAGCAAAGGACCTTGTGAAGATGCTGGAAGAAACAGGTACAAAAGTATCTATATCCACAGTAAAATGAGTCCCATATTGACATAACCTGAAAGGCCGCTCAGCAAGGAAGAAACCACTGCTCCAAATCCACCATAAAAAAAGCCAGACAACGGTTTGCAACTGCACATGGGGACAAAGATTGTACTTTTTGGAGAAATGTCCTCTGGTCTGAGGAAACAAAAATAGAACTGTTTGGCCATAATGACCATTGTTATGTTTGGAGGAAAAAGAGGGAGGCTTGCAAGCCGAAGACCACCTCCCAACCGTGACGCATGGGGTGGCAGCATCATGTTGTGGGGGTGCTTTGCTGCAGGAGGGACTGGTGCACTTCACAAAATAGATGGCATCATGAGGAGGACAATTATGTGGATATATTGAAGCAACATCTCAAGACATCAGTCAGGAAGTTAAAGCTTGGTCGCAAATGGGTCTTCCAAATGGACAATGACCCCAAGCATACTTCCAAAGTCGTGGCAAAATGGCTTAAGGACAACAAAGTCAAGGTATTGGAGTGGCCATCACAAAGCCCTGACCTCAATCCTATAGAAAATGTGTGGGCCGAACTGAAAAAGCATGTGCGAGCAAGGAGGCCTACAAACCTGAGTCAGTTACACCAGCTCTGTCAGGAGGAATGGGCCAAAATTCACCCAACTTATTGTGGGAAGCTTGTGGAAGGCTACCCAAAATATTTGACCCAAGTTAAACAATTTAAAGGCAATGCTACCAAATACTAATTGAGTGTATGTAAACTTCTGACCCATTGGGAATGTGGTGAAAGAAATAAAAGCTGAAATAAATCATTCTCTCAACTATTATTCTGACATTTCACATTCTTAAAATAAAGTGGTTATCCTAACTGACCTAAGACAGGGAATTTTTACTAGGATAAAATGTCAGGAATTGTGAAAAACTCAGTTTAAATGTATTTGGCTGAGGTGTATGTAAACTTCCGACTTCAACTGTACATGCTTCAACATTGAAATGCCATCTAGTGTTCCATAGAACAATTTGGGGTAGGCCTACATATTTGTAGGTGGTCGACATGCGCTGCCACCCAAGATATGTTTAAAACTAAATTACTATGTGTAAGTAGCCTGCCACAGGACATGGATTTACATCAATGAAACAAGAACTTGAAAATGGCCCCAGGACATAAAATAATTGCAGGGGGAACATCAATAAAGTATGCAAAAAATTATACTGGGTAATAGTCTATTTTAAAAGTGGTAAATTAGGTCTCAAAAGTAAGAATCAACATACAATAAGGAGAGATTTGTGTTAACATTTTTTATTTATTCAACTGAAAGCATGAGAAATTACAGATTTTTGCAAAATATGTGTGATGCATATTAAAAAGGTTTATCAAATGAATAGCAATACAACATATATATTACATCATATACATCTTATAGAAATCGTTTATACATATGTTATCATACTTCAGAGGACATGTGATATCATATTATATATGTACACATATTTACATTGTGTTGTGTATTTGTGGTGCTTTTGTGTTGGGAATCCCTTTTCATGCAGAGCTTATTTTATTTCATTATATTGGCTGTAAAACTGTTTGTATAATGGAGTTAAGAGCAGGTTTACATTGTCATACAAGAACTTAAATGATGCGAGTTATCTTAAAGTTCCAGACAGTTCTATTGGTCATGATGACCCCATTTAGGTTCATTTCATCTTATTAGATAATGACTCAATGGTGCCCATTGGTCCTCAGATGTAGCAAGCAACCAATGCCATTCGCTTTTACAAAGTCACTTTGTTGTCCTCCTCACAACAAGCCAGTCCCAATAAAGAGATCATCCAAGACCACAGTCACTGAGGCATTCTGCAGTCCTGCCTTAGGGCTCTGCTTCATGCCAATTCTCGTTTAGCTTAATCTTCCCTAGCCTCCTTTTGGCTTTGGCTTTGTGTTTGTGGAGAAGCTGGGGCCGAGACAAGGCAGGCTCCTCAAACTTCATATGGCTCGACTCGTTGTGTTGCCGGGAGTACCTCTTACACTTGCATGAGGTGACCACGGTGATTTTGTACGTTCTTGTACTGCCGTCCTGGCACTGCAGCTGGATGCGTTGGGTGCGCGTCTTGTCGTTGACGCAGCGCCAGTCTTGACTGTTCCTCCGGCTCCAGAACTTTCTGCCGTAGCTGCCGCCGATCCAGTTGGGAAGCATCTGAGCGGGGAGGCACTCGCCAGCACATACTAGCTCCTTTATGGGGTTGATGCTTGTGCATTGGCCATCAGAGATGTACTTGGTGGACCTCAGCTCTCTACAGCCAACTTGGGTTCTCTGGTCTGTTAAAGAGAGAATCAGAAAAACGATGAGAATCAAACCACTTTTAAGATTAAAAATGTCCTTTTGTGACCACAAATTATTTGGTTTCACTTTGAATCCTACTGCAGGTAACATAAAGGGTTTTCGATCAGAAAACCTTACAAGCACAGCCATCTATTTGGTTCATTTGTAGGTTTTTGGCACAGACAGTAAACCTATACCGGTTACTGGCTTGTAGAGAGGAAATGGTGCATTGCTCTTGCATGAGAGGAAGGGCTTTAGTGTTCTGAGCTATGTCAATGAAGCTGGCTTTCTTATAGGATTATCAGCGGGCAACTGGTAGGACTATCAGCACTGTTCTGCTCCAGGCTACAGTTCCTCACTCACCCTGTAATCCAAGCCAGGGCCCCATTCACAGACTGCCATACACCTCTGTGACAATGTGCCCCCTTCTCTATGACAGAGTTTGATGAATGAAGAGAGGAGAGGCTCCCTTTCTCTCCTTCATGCTCGGGGTCCTGAGAGAGCTCAAGTCAAACAGCGCCACAATCACAGACTTCCTGTGTATAGGAACACACCTCTATTCAGTGGCGCTGACACAAGATCACTCCCCAAACACTAGCCTGGCTGCCCTGGGTGACTCATCTCTGCTGCCCTGCTTGGACGCCTGCCAGGAGTGTGTGTGTGTGTGTGTGTGTGTGTGTGTGTGTGTGTATATATATATATATATATATATGTGTGTGTTTGTGTGTATTGAAGATCATTGTGCCAAGCTTTGCCTGGTCTCACTCAGTGGGGGCATCTGATACTGTCTCTGGAGAGTGTCACTACTTAGCTACTCACCAGAGCTGATCATATGTCATTTTAGCAGTAACATTTTCAAATTAAGAATGTAGTATATTACATTTCAAATATAATTTAGAGAACACCATCTCAACAACCTAATTGTAGAAGCCTCTATAAACCTGCTTGCGCTGGAAAAAAATATGTCTATGCACTTGTCTTGAAATAAAAACAATTATTTAAAAAAAGAAGGAAAATAGTTAAAAACAAAGCACAATTTCTCAATGTTTTGAGAAAGAATACTGAACAATACTCACCAACTCTATCGTTCCCAGCAGTATTTCCCGCGCCTCTCCCGCCGTTTCTTGCCCGATTTAAAGAGACATTGCTCCGGGCATCCTGCACAGGAGTACCCACGTGCGAGTATAGGATCTCCGTAGCATCATTCTTGAACGCCTGGCAACTCCTCACAAGAATACAAAACAAGAATACAAGGTGGCACGACTTGCATGCGCTCAAGTGCATATTTGCTTCTGGGGATTTAGGGAATAAGCAGATCCCGTGTCAGGTAAATTGATTCTGTGCCTCTGATGTCTGCGGCAGAGATACTACGTTCTGAGCTTGTTTTATATAGGCCTGCCCGGGTCTTGTTTTGGCAACCGCTCAGGTGCACATCATGGGATCTCTTGACTGAAGGCTGGGCGTAACTGGATAACCACGCCCATTTGTGTGTGCGCTAGAGAGCCAGCGCGACTACAACATCTGGAGTGATCCTGTTCCCGTCTCTCCAATTGATGGGATTTGGTGCTATTGAGTCATTTTTGCTTCTTCAAATCGAAATCTATTCATCACATTTAATCTATTAAAAATAATAGAATAACCTCCACTTTTGGTCTCTGCAATGTGTTCTTCTTCTGTTAAATGTTATTTTTTTTAATATTCCCTCATTTAATCATCTTCCATGTTCTGACATGCAGTCTCACCTATTCTCTTAATTCAAAAATGAAAGCTGACACGGTCTGTGTAATTTGCTTTCGGTCTCTGTCATTCTCTTCCTCTCCTCTCAATCCCTTGTCATTTTTATACCTAATGATTGGAGTGCCTAGACTAACTGGAGTCTTTGTGTGTGCTACTCATGGCAAGGAGAGATATAATTACTTCCGTGGGAGCATTCACTTCTGCCTTGTCTTCCAGATTTGAAAAGAAGTGTCACACATAGACACTAATTGTTGCTCATGTGAATGAAATCTGATACACTTTTGTTCAGTGTCATTATCATATGAACCTTAAATATAGGGCCCTCCTTCCTCCTGTGTAGAATACCACAAAGCATTGAAAACAAAGCAGATGACTGTAACTTGTGATATAATATCTGCCTGAATACATGTAAAGGTGAAGCCATAATATATTGTTTATACTATTGTTGGTTTTGTAACTAACGGCTTTGTCTCTTTTTACTTTAATGCAAGGCATATTTCACTAAAAAGCTCTTTCACCTACCTCACTTCCGCCACTAAATAAAGACAATCAAACCATTTTATCCCAGAAGACTAGTAATACATGGATGGCTTTCCCGTCTACAGTCCTTTAGGTGATGGGGTGAATGATGCAGAAGTTCATACGATATACCACTGTCATGTTTCTCCCATCTAAAGGAGCAGAAAGCTGAGATAGCCCCTCTGTATGTGTCCAGACCATGGAGACGGTGACATGTAGGAGAAGATCAGGTGACAGAATCCTGTGGGAAGTAAAGGGACAGGTACACAATCCCACACACATTCCTGCACGCACAAATATGCACACACACACAGTGAGTTATTAACATATCGACAAGCAACATGACAGGAGTGTGTGTATTAGCAGGAAGGACCCTCATGTGGTAATGGGGGGGGGGGGGGGGGGGGGGGGACTAGAGAGGGACAAAAGAAATGCATAACATGGGAACAAAGCCAAGAGAAAAAGTTCATGGGTGAGTAGAATTCACTATGAATCCCCAAGGAAGCCCACTGTATAAATGCAGACAATGGATTTGTGTCTTACCCTAGAGAGAGCTGTTCCCGGTTTGCCTTTAGCCACCAGATTCAAGGTACTGATTTCATTTTCCCAATTGTATATTATAATTGATATGAATTATTATGTCAAAATTGTGAAATATCCCAATTTACTGTGAAGAATAGAATTGTGAACTTGGGCTACAGTTCAGTAATAGGCCCACGATAATGTAATGAAATAAATGCATGCAATACAGGGAAACCTTTGTCACCCTACAGTCAATACACTAGGTAGAGATAGTATGCCATCTACTGACCAGTCGTTGCCATTGTTGAAGGAACTGAATTGCAGCATGAGTAATAATGTCATATCATGAATGTTAAAAAGATAATAACAATAAATCAAAAAATATCATGAAGGTTATCATTTAGCCTCACATTATAAACACCTGCCCCCCCCCCCCCCCCCCCCCCCCCCCAAAAAAAAATATACATTTCAGAAACCTGTGCAATCTGAGGATGAGGCAAGAGAACAGATTTCTTTGTTTGTTATGACAAAAAATGAAAACAAGGGTTTCCTGGCTGCAGGTAGATCTAGTAGGGTGGTTGGTTTGGTTTGTCCTTCATAGGTGATAGACATGTCTGAATTACTATACTTCATTTATCTCACCTAAAAGATTGCTCAAGTATTTTGAAGATGTAATGATATTTAGAATTTCACTGCATATTCCTACAGGGCCTTCATGATGCTCCCCTGAAGTATGGAATCATAACTTCTAACTATGGAATCTAGAACTTAAGTATTTCAAATGAGGCCCTATTCATTGCAAGGCTGTGGATGTGATGTGACCTGTAAATTATAATTTGTTGGAAAATACCAATCATGTCAGTATATGCCAGTATTATCTTATACAAAATGCACAGAATGCAAATTAACACAATTTGATTATAGAGGACTCTTCAATATTCCAGACTTTTCAAGATTCTCCATGCTGTGATACTTAACAAGGTACTGTAGCCAACATCACAAACAGATAATGATACTGCATACAGTTATATTAAATGTGGGAATGTGTGACAATCAAACACTAGGCATATCATATCAGAATAGCCAAGAAAGGAAAAATATCATTTTCCCATTTCCAATTCATAATGTTCTGTAAATGTTTCAAATTACCAAACTCTCCTACCATTCCCTCAACTGTTGCATGACAGAAAATGACCTCCAAAATAATAAAATAACATATATTTCAGGTAAATATTACCATCTTTGTTTTCCTAAGCATATGCTATAACATTGCATTGCATGTTCTCTGTGTGAGTTTGTCTTGTTGTGGATCTGTGATTTCCATCCTCAAGTGCACACATGCCTGTCCTGTTTATAGACTGTTCCCAGATCTGTTTGTGCTCTTGCCAAGTCCATGTGAAATTGTCATGCCAAACTTGGCTTGACAATTTCACATGGAGTTGTTAAGAGAGCAGAAACAGGCTGGCACCCAGGCTACTGTCTTTACTGTATGTTTTCCATTCCTAGACGCCCTGGGACACCTAACCTGTCATTGGGTTCTTCTTCTGCACAAACACCAAATGAAGAGGCTGGAGGACTGCGTGGCTGAGTTGAGGAACTTGCAGCATCTCCACACTGTCAGTGAGTGAATAGGGATTCCACTGATACTGTACAGTCTAAGGCCCTCACATTTGACATGGTTATATGAGGAACAACAGATATGACCAGTGGAGGCTGGTGGGTGGAGGTATAAGAAGACGGGCTCATTTTAATGGTTGGAATGGAACAAATGGAACGGAGTCAAACGTGGTTTCCATGTGTTTGATACCATTCCACTAATTCCATTCCAGCCATTACAATGAGCCTGTCCTCCTATAGCTCCCCCCACCAGCCTCCTTTAGATTTGACACAGTATTGTAGATGAAAGCTTGTTTGACCATTTTTTTTGCAGCTTTTTTCCCTGAATCGCTACTCACAACAGACCGGATATCGTCAATATGTGGTCCATAACTTGCCATCAGTGCAGTTATTGGATAGAAGACGTATGTCAACAAATATTGAAATCATATTCCAAAAATGTGAAAATAAGCAACTAACTAGTGAAACTGTTACAATACATTGCTGTGTCAAGTCTGGGATCCTTGTTGAACCTAAAGTGATTCCCAGTTGATAGAGATGAAGCAGGATGAGAGGAACAGTTCATTACAGCCGTTTAGTGTAGAACACCATTGTGTCCCCCAGTTGGCAGCCGGGCAGAGACTCCTGCCAGTAGAGAGACTGGCATCTGTGGGGAGTGATGACACCTTGCTCAAGGTAAAATACTGTACTGTACCAAAGGAGAAGAACACTTGGCTTATATTGCAATTCACCAGCTTTTTTAATATATTGACTTGAAAATTGAGATAATATGCAATCAATTTGATAATTTTCATCTGACTTGCAGTTCACTATGGTTCAAGACATTTAAAGTAAGTCACAAATAAGGGATATGGGTGATTATCTCTTGATACAAATTCTGCAATGTTACAATTGAATGTATGACTGCTAAAGTATTGAACGTTTTCAATGTCTATTTATATGTGCTTCTCTGTGATGGATGCTTATCTCTGCCCAGGAGCCCATTCGGTGAGATAGCAGATCCCAGTGTGCACAGAGCCATGCAGAGATCCATCATGCAGTTCTCCACTGTGGACTGGAAGGCAATTTCCACCACTGGGGGAATGGAACCAGCCAGGGGCCAACATCCTCACTGTCATGTTCAGATAACTGCACCAGAAACAAGAGGGGTGAATCTCAATTGTATTTAACTGATTCTTCATGTCCTCTCTCCTTGGCTTCTTCTCAAAATGCATTGCAGGAGAATATCCCAGGGGAGGAACCTCAGATCTTCTGCTCCAATATGCTTTGAGAAGAGGAGGAGGATGTGAGGAAATACAATTGAAATTCTCACCTGGAGGTCATACCACTGTGGTGTCATGCTGTATGAGCCTGTAGAGGGAGCTCTAGCTGAATTATACCAGTCAATAGAATCACAGTTTTCTCATTACTACTACACAACAAACAGACACCCCAGTTCAATGTTACACAGTACAGGATGAACTGGAGGAAGAACTCTGGGAGTCTGAATCCTCACTGGTCTACGTTAAGCACATTTCCCATGGGAGTGGAGTCTAGTCTTAGCCTGATCCCAGATCTGTTTGTGCTATCATGTCAACGCGGTGTCATACGAAACATTGTTTGGCATGACTGATACAAACAGACTGACACCCAGGTGAGTAATCTGTCATACAATCAAAAGCACAGAGACAGTACTGTGGTGTTTATTCTGTTGTATTGCAATCACAGTCATTTGACATCTTCGAAACATCAGTATTCAACAACAACAAAAAAGCCACATTGTTAGAGGGATTTGCCAAGTTGCTTTTTCAGGAGGTTACAGTAACTTGAAAATACATTTTATTCTTGGCCAATTCAAGCCACTTTACTGTATGTTTGGAAACAATGTCCTTTATCTATTAACTAGGGAAATTAAGGACATGAACAAACAGAATACCAATTAAATCTACTACTACTTCTTTACATCACACTCCCTGAAGCACTTTCCATTATTCTTGAACAAAAACCACCGACATAATTATATTAGTCTACAATTTAACATTGGACATGAATGATGAAAAAAAATAAAAATAAAAACATGGAATAAAAAAAGCATAGACACTCGTGACCCTAACCCTTCTTCCATCGTGTGCAATAGTGTTACGTTGCTTTGGTGGAAAACAATGTCAGATCATCAATAAATAAGGGATCCTTTCCCATGGGTTCAGGCCTTAAGCTTGTGTGAAGCTCCTGCGTACTTGATCCCCAGGTTAACTGTTGGGCCTTACATGGCAGGCCTCCCTTAGACCTTCTAGGACAACAGGGTAGACCTGTAGTAGGGGAGACAGCAGGGTGTATAGGCATTGTGCACCTGTGTTGGACATCCTTTACAGGCCCCCCCTTCAGTTCTCTGTGGCTGGAGTGGTGGAGACAGGGCTGGGGGGAGGGGGGACTGCTTGGTTGTCAGAGGTTGACGAAGAAGACGGAGAGTCTTCATTGGGTCCCACTGAGAGGTCCTGCATGGAGCCTGTCGCCGAATCTACCGCCTGGCTCTGCTCTGAGAAACACATCAGGAGCCCACTGTTAACATGATTCCTTGTAACACGACGCAATGGAAAGACGATTTAACCTAACTACCACTTTTGAAGCTGAAGCATCCTATTCAAAACCAAGCATCGTTTTGTAACCAATGTACAGTAGGTGTTTCATGTCATCCTTGGTCACTTAAAATTACAATGAGACATATACAAATGAAACAAGAGGTGACAGGAAAATGTACGGCCCAAGAATATTTCTCCAATACCTTTCCTCTGTCGCTCCATCAACTTGGCTGACTCGGCCTCGTGCTTTTCTCTCTGCTCCTGAAGCTGCTTGCAGACCTTCTTATGGGTGAACCAGTGCATTTTCTGACAGGCTGGGGCACAGTAAATCACCTATAGGAACACAAAAACGTTGCATGTGTTGGGTAAGAAGAGAGGCCCATGCATCGGATGCAAGGATACATAATGACAGATAGAACTGCAATAGCAATGGTCAATGAATGATGACAGTGGATATATGAATATAGCATTTGACTGTATTGATATGAGTTACTGTAGAAAAGCGCATTGTGCCTACCATTTTACAGATGGAGCACCTCTTCTCCGCTCCCTTCTCCCCACAGGTGGTACAGAACTCTGCATCCATGAAGCCCACCTGTCCTGTTATAGCCTGGGTCAAAACTGAGATGGCTGTAGGATCGTTACCCTGACCAGGACAGAAAGGGGAAATGGTAGAGAAAATTCTAAATATACACAAGATATACAGTACAAACAATTGAAAATGACACCAAGGGTAACAAATTAAGCCTAGTCATGAACTAAAAAGCTATTTTAAAGGGAATTCCTCATTGAGCATGCTTTTTAGTCCATGACTTGTCCGGGAAATCAGTCCTAACAGTATAAACGTTGAAAAGGTTATTAAGCCCATAACATGAAACTATTACGAGTGGTGCTTCACTCAAACTGACGTTGCAAAATGAGTCTATATTAAAGACACAGAGAGACATCACGAGAGAGAGCATTAATGTAAAAGCACTTTGTGACAAATATTGATGGGAAAAGAGGCTTCATAAATCAATTTGATTGATGACTGATTGACTCACAATCTCCACAGGAGCGATACTTCGGACCAGCTGCTGCAGCAGTGTGGCGTCGCAGTAGGGGAACTTGCGGATGCTTTCTCTGATGAACTTCTCCTGGAACAGCGGGAAGCCGTCACTGTCCCGGCCCTTCAACAAGCTGTATGGGGACAGCAATGACATCTGGGGTTGTATGCATTGCAATACAGTATATACAACAATCAAAAACAGATTTAGTGTGTCAGAGTATTTCTACACATCATCAGTGCAGCCAGATATATACACATTTCATAGCAATTTCTTCCTTATCTTACCAACTTTTTGCACTGACATCCTCTGTCAGTCCAGTTTAATAAAAAATATCTATAGTAATAATAGTGTCCGGGAAACCAGCCCCATATGTATTTACATGTTCATATGTGTATACTCTATGCATGTCTGGGAAACCAGCCCATACAGTCCAACCCCCCCCCCTCGCCCACCTCTTGATGAGTCCTTCCAGCTTGTCGTCGCGCTCCTTGAGGAAGGAGGCACACTTCTGCAGCACACAGCTAATGTAGTGCATCTTCAAGGCCAGCACCTCGTTCATGTCCTGCTGCTTCACACACTTCTCACAGATCAGCTCCATCACCCGCCGGCACTTCTCCAGGGCCTCCGCCTCAGCCAGCACCGGGTTCTCCTTCACCAGAAGCACCATCTGAGAGAGACAGAGCGAGAAGGAGGGGGGGGGGGGGGGGGGTTCTCATACACTATAAAGGGTGACATAACAGCTCCCTATGTTGGATGGATTGCCAAAGGTCACATAACCCACTATTCCCCAAAAAGCTAAGCTTTATAAAAAGGTGACATAACGCACGGATAGGGTTATATGGTGGTGGTCTGTCTTTTTGTTTTGCCTTTTACAGTTCTCCAACAGATTTGTCTTTAGTCAGAAAAGGTCTGCTTACTTTTTTTTTTGGCCTGATATCCTTGCTGGTCTGAGTGGTCTGGTGTACACATTGCTTTGATCAAATATGCATCACTTAATATCTCACTCCAAAACCACTATTCCATATTGTGGCTCAGAGACAGCGGTGGTGGTATTTACCTTGACGGGGTTAAGGTTGGTGCTCATGATGATCTTGTGGAGGGGCCCTGCCAGTTTGGGGGGCAGCTTGGGCTCCTTCTCCAGCCCCTGGCGTATGGTGTAATACTCCAGCTTGGCCCGCGAAAAGAAGTTGTTGATCACCGTCACACAGTCGTGCTGCCCTGGGGAGAGGAAAGGAGATACACCTGGGTGAGAAACAAGTGCCGATGTCTCACTGTGACAGAGGTTGCATTCATAAGGCTCCAAACAGAATGTGTCCTAATGAACACGATCAGAATAATGGGTGGCAATGCCAATATGGAGTCATTCATGTTTATTCTACGTCACAGACATCACATACACTTCCTATTATGTGTGATATCCACTCTGTACTTACCGACAAACGCAGCCATCTGAGATGCTGTTCGCCCGACGGAGTTGACCACATCTGTCTCCGCTCCTTCATCTAACATCATCCAGGTGATATCAGTCTTACCTAGATGACAAGGCAGGGAGAAAAGAGTTACCGCACACAGTCAAATGAATGAATTCACCATGGGGCACCCTGATCTACACAGGGATATCCTTTCTCAGCAATATGAACTGTGAGAAAATGTGCCTACCTGACAGCCCGGCGAACATCAGTGCCGTGTATCCATGCTCGTGTTCATTACAGTTCACATCTGCCCCGTGTTGCAGTAGCAGCTTGCACATGTCTGCCTTGCCCTTGTATGCAGCGTGCATGAGGGGAGTCATCCCATTCTGAGGAGGAGAAACAGAACTGTCAGTAGTGCATGTTGTAGATATGCATCATTTAAGTAGCCTATTATAGACAAATGATGCTGAATTAAATCTATATAAAAATATTTCCCATTGCACAGCATTGTAGAATGCACAATACAGGACAATGAGATTGCGGGAAATAGACTTTGCTAAACTGTGGAGTGTCTGGACTGCCTTCCTCTTGACAGCAGACATAGGCAATGTTATGAAACAAAGAGAGACATGCTGCCTGTGGTTTCCTTACTGTCCTGTTTGCAGACAAATTATGAAGAGCATAAATCAACTAAAAACTAAATGTTACAATAGAATATTGTTGAAAAATCAAACCTCATCCAAACAGTTGACTCTGACATCCTTGCAGCCCAATAATCTTGAGGCTTCTTGAACATTTCCTGAGAAAAAGCATCAAAGGTCAATCATTACTTGTACATGCATGCTATACCTTCAAGGGATTGTATTGCATTAAAAGTTATGAACACTGCCACAAGTTAACCAAGGTTTGAAACAACCAACAGTTGTCTTGTCTAGAAAACTGTTTCAGCAATTTCGTGAACTTGCTAGCTAGGTAACATAACGTCTAGTAGTACAATACTAACGTTAGCAGATTAGAGACTTTTATAACTATCTGTACTAACTTGGCTAACTAGCTACAGTAGTTAGCAAGTTCCCTTCCAATGCAACTTGCTGGATTGAGCTATCAAGTTAGCCATATAGCCACCATCATTAGAAACATAATTTAACCCATTACATAAAGTACTAGTTAAAAGTGAAATGGTACAGCAATCTCAGATATCTTATCTAGACTACAGTAGCAAGCGTAGTGTCTAGCTAGCTAGCATTAGCATTAAAGTAAAGAGGATTTACCTGCAGCAATAACTACGAATAATTCCCTCTCGGTGGAAGATAGATCTCCCTTCTTCAGAGCTGACATATTGGCTAGAATTGTGTGTAAAAAAAAAATCAGTCAATGACATAAGACAAATATGGATAATTATGAGTGAAACTAAATTATAGACTATCACGTTGTTTGGTTTTCACTCTGAAGCTTGCTTGCAGGCTGTTGAGGTTAAACTAGTGTTTTCAGACTGTACCACGTGTTTAGTATAGGGGTGGGCATTGAAATTCATATTAATTCATTCAACTTTTTCTCTTCCATTGAAGACATTAACACAGAAAGTAAATAATATGCATAGATATTACTACAGTATACAAAATTTCAACACCTTAATTATTTATCATAATACGAACCGCTTTCAAAGCCCATCCCACCCCCTTTTCAACATTTGTTAGCAGTTCCACGGAAGTCTAGAAAGTTCATTCTTGATATGTTGAAGGGTTTAGACTGTACGTATTGTATACATTGTTCCTCTAGCCGTCAGTGTTCTTCAATATGTTTTAGTGGGGTATAATTCATCACATTTGTCCATAAGCACAAACACACTTTCATAACTTGAATAACAAATATTAAGGTGTTTTATTGAAAAGCAAGTGTTGTTTGTTTATCAATGTCCAAATTAGAGGATAAAGGTTAAAGATACATTAGTGTCATAACCAGTCATTATATGCTCCCATTGTTTCAAAAGTATTTTCCCTCATCATTGTAGGTTCAAACCCCTACAAAAAAAGATTGCAGTTTTGAAACTGCAGTAAAAGTGCAGAAACTGCAGTCCCTGTGGTATTTTGGAGCATTAATTTCAGAATAACTGTAGTGTACTACTGCAGTTGAACTGCAGTTATACTGCACTCTAACTGCAGTTACACTGCAAAATTACTGCAGTAAAAAAAATGCTATTTAAAAAAATGCAATTTTTGGACGCAGTATTTGCAGCATACTGCACTTTGATTGCAATCTTTTTTCGTAAGGGAATATTTTATGTGAAATGTCTTACAGTACAGCCTGGTCCTTGTAAAACTCCCTAGTGGCGCAGTGGTCTAAAAGGCACTGCGTCTCAGTGCTAAAGGTGTCACTACAGACCCTGGTTCGATTCCAGGCTGTATCACAACCGGCCGTGATTGTAAGTCCCATAGGGCAGCGTCGTCTGGGTTTGACCGGGGTAGACTGTCATTGTAAATAAGAATTTGTTAACTTACTTTCCTAGTTAAATAAATGATGAATAAATAAAGATACTGTGTATGTTCATTTATTTAACTAGGAAAGTAAGTTAAGAACAAATGATAAATGATGAATAAATAAACATACACAGTATCTGGTGATTAAAGTAACACTTGGCTCAGCTATCACACATGTATTTAACTGCATATGTAACAGTTCCGTCCCTCTCTTCGCCCCAACCCGGGCTCGAACCAGGGACCCTTGCACACATCAACAACTGACACCCACGAAGCATCGTTACCCATCGCGCCACAAAATCCGCGGCCCTTGCAACGCAAGATTGAAACGCTATTAGTGCGCACCACCGCTAACTAACTAGCCATTTCACATCGGTTACACATATGCATGTCATCACTTCAAGACGACCAATCAGGTAAGTTTAAAACCTATTTCCCTGGACTTGTCCCTCCTTGGAATCCTACACACCTGTAAAACGCCACAGTCAGTGTTTTTCATTGAATGATAAGACTTCTTACTTTTCCAACTCGGATACATTTCAGTCTGAGAATTGCTTTGTTTTAGAGGATAAAAAACGAATATCGACAATGGGTTGCGGAGGATATGTTTGCACGAAGAATTCCTTATGCGCTCTGAACATACTTTATGTTGTAAGTACCACGCATTGATGTTTCCATATGGGTACGAATTGTTTTTGATGATAGGCTATTAATGAAAGTGCAAAAGCCAACATGATTCTAGTCAAGAATGATATAGCCAGGGCAAGAAGGCTATCATACAAATTAAGTCATTGTGACCCCTATCAAAATGATAGTAGGCTACATTCCAAACAGTTGCCAAAATGTCTCTCAGTTAATGTAAAGTCTAAACTATTGGTTCCCGACCAGGGGTACTAGGACCCCTGGGGGTATTTAAGAAGCCTCATGATACCATAAACCTACTTGTAAAATGTACTTATGGGATTACTTCAGGGTTATTCGGGGCAGAGCAAATTTATGTTGGTGGTACAGTAACCGAAAAAGGTTGGGAACCACTTGTCAAAACCGTATCTGTATAGCGTGATAAATTATCGTCATACAATTCTTGCAATTAATGTATAATATAATCAAAATACTCTGATACTTTCTAAATGTCTTACATAGATTTAATACAATATTTATTATTTATTTCATCTTAACATCTGTCTAAAGACTTTAATCTACCTGAAGGTTGTAGCCTAAATATGAGATGGTGTTGACTTTGCCCACATCAAAGAAATCAGCATGAAGTGTCCTTTAAGTACTTTTCAGTTCCTAGTGGACTTCTGTTATCACTTTATTGTGCTTGGTCTTCAGATGGTGAGCTTGTTGCTGATTGGAGTAGCTGCTTGGGGGAAATGGTTTGGCCTGGTCTCCAGTATTCGGTTGGTGGCTGGAGTCATTGGCGTGGGCATCTTCCTGTTATTTGTGGCCTTCGTGGGCCTCTGTGGAGCTCTGCTGCACCACCAGGTCCTGCTGTTCTTTGTATCCTTCAATCAGGAGTAGGGTGAAGTTGCCCCTAGACACTGAACTTGGGTCATGTTTTTTTGCATTTTCTCAACTAATGGTTAAGATTAGGATTGGGGAAGGGAAGCTGATCCTACTTTTCATCACCTTCATGTGATATGATTGGTTTTGTGTGGTTGTAATGTGTTTTATTCCCTATCATTACATAGTTAAGTGAATACAAACTACTACAACACAAGACCTATCGAAACAAACACAGAGGACTGTTGTATACTAGAGGATCTTAGTCTCAATGTGTACCCAGACTACTCTTAATAACTGCTATTTTCTCACTTTATGAACAATTCTCTTTCAAATTACTGCCTAATGTTACCTAGTTTGTTTCCAGAGGGTTGTCACATGTGAGCTTCCTTAGTTGGCCTCAGTACATGATTATCCTTTTCCTGGTGTTCATGGTGCAGCTGTCAGTGTCTGCCGCATGTCTGGCTATCAATAATGAGCAGCAGGTACGTGACAAATGTATAATGTGATTCATGACCACTTAATCTGTAGAACACCTTAATTAAATACTGGAAATCATTCATACTTTACTTCTGTGACCTGTATTAGATATTTAACAAATGGATAAGGCACAACATAAATGGAAAGTGTGAATGATTTCCAGTTGATCTCCAGAGATTGATGACATGCTGAATGAGGCTCTGGTCACAGAATTCAAATCTCCCTGCACCGCTTCATCCATTTCCCCCACTGTAGAAAGAACTCCTAGAGGTGGGCTGGAACAAGTCCGAGGCCACTCAGAAGGATGTGGAGAAAACTCTAAACTGCTGTGGCTTCTTCCATCCAAACTATAATGGCACCTGTGATGCGGTAAAGACACTGGCTTGTTATCAGTAAAAACCAGCAACATGTTTGTCAGATAGTATCTTGAGTGATGACCACATTACTTCAATTCTGTCCTGTCTACTTTGCTTCCTCACACTACAGGACTGTTTCTCCAACCCATTATCCTGCAACCCTTGTGCTCCAATCATCCAAAGTCATGCTGAGGAGGTTTTGCGCTTTGTGGGTGGGATTGGATGCTTCTTCAGCTTCACAGAGGTTAGCAACCTGCTGTAGCCTCATAGCAATGCACTGGTTATAATTTGCTGTGTAACATAGTAAAAGGCTGTGGGATTCCTTTGTAAATTGGAACTGAAAATATAACACTTTGTAGTGGGGACTTTTACTGTCTGCATTTTTATATTATGTCATTGACACACTCTACATTTTCGACTTTTGATTTTGACTTTGGCTTCAGAAATGAATTCAACAATTCCAAATCTGTTTATCTACACTGAGTGTACAAAACATTAGGGACACCTGCACTTTCCATGACAGACTGACCAGGTGAAAGCTATGATCCCTTATTGATGTTACTTGTTAAATCCACTTCAGTGTAGATGACAGGTTAAAGAAGGATTTTTAAGCCTTGAGACATGGATTGTGTGCCATTCAGAGAGTGAATTGTCAAGACAAAATATTTACGTGCCTTTCAATGGGGTATGGTGGTAGGTGCCAGGCTCACCAGTTTGAGTATGTCAAGAACTGCAACAGTGCTGGGGTTTTCATGCGCAACACTTTCCCATGGGTATCAAGAACGGTCCACCAGGACATCCAGCCAACTTGACACAACGTTTGGACACATTGGAGTCCAACATGGGCCAGCATCCCTGTGGAACACGTCACACCTTGTAAATTCCATTCCCCAATGAATTGAGGCTTTTGAGGGCAAAAGGGGGTGCAACTCAATATTAGGAAGGTGTTCTTAATGTTTTGTACACTGTGTATATTGTGCTTTAGTATTCATTTAATCTCACATTCAGCCATATTTTTTTTCCATCTAATTTCAGATCTTGGGAGTGTGGCTAACACACAGATACAGAAATCAGAAGGATTCCCGTCCAAACTCTGGTGCATTTCTATAACTAGCCTGTTCATAAAGTCAACTTTGCACTATCATGCATTTGTATTTAGATTTTTGTATTTAGATCCTGAGACTTATCTATGACTGTTTCTTATTCAGATATTTCCATTGCTGTGATAATATAACTGTGTTGATATAACTAATACTATTGACTGTTTTTTTTTTGTTGAGAAAGTTAGTGAACAAACAATTCCAATCAATTCGAATCTTGAGTGAAGGACACTGAAATTGAGAGCAGTTACTTTAAGGTTTAATTTGACTGAGGTCACTGATTGGAGTTGTGATCAAATGTCATACACTTACTGTGCACACCTTATGCGAATAGAGCACAGCCATCGGGTGAAGACAGAGCGCAATGTTTCATGGTAAGCCGTCTGTGGATTCCCAGTTTCAAACCCGGCATTCTTTGTGTACCTACACAGTGCCGTCTTTGTTGCGTGTGGGGGGGGGGGGTGTTGTGTATTAGATGTCACACGGATGCCAACAGATTCAGCCTCTTTTTCAGATTAAACTCTAAAGTTTAGATAGAGTTGATCACTTCACAGGACATGTACCAATACAAACATTAAGCTTTTGTGTCTGTATTTCTAAGCGGTTAGGCTATATCATCCTATTATTTTGAGATCTGAGTGTCAAGCATTACACAAACTGATTTCGTATCAGTTCATATTACAACCCATTTCGTTTAGGCTATTATCACTCACACTCTGACAATGTCACAACCAAAAATATAATTCTCAAAATGAGATTCAGGAAGAAAATAATTTACTGAGGTGATTTTTTTTTTCCCCACTGGAAATGGGGTAGTGTGAGTTCAATGCTTCCTCCAACTCACACTAGTTTAACTGTTCTCCAGCGAACAATGGGGTTTGCATAGAAACTTTCCTTGCCTCATTTGGCCAAGATCTACTTTAGATACAGAACACAGTGAGTTGCAATGCAGTCTTATGACCCAGTAAGAATATGTAACTCAGTGCCATGTTAGTCACGCATAGGCTACATTCCTGCCTTCCAAACAGGATAGGAACCAGGAACCGACTGTTTCATTCTTCTATAGGCTGCCCAACCTGTTCATGGAGGCATCACCATACGTAAATCAATCTTAACACAATGTTAAAGCTAAACAAATGGGCTCTTTATATTTGTATGATCAACTTAGCACATGTGGAACAAATGTGAGCTGTTCTGTGATAGTAATGTGTTGCTAGTGTATCGTACCACTAGCTGTCACTGGTAACATGTTTCACCATGCGAATGCCCGGTGTCAATCCCCTAGACCAGTGGCCACCAACCGGTCGATCTTCAAGGCATTCATAGTCGATCATCAAACATTTCTGTAGAAGAGCCAATGATAAAGGCTTGCGTTCCGTTTGTTTGTGTTGTGCTGTGCTGTTTTTTTAATTTATTTTATATTTTTATTTCACCTTTATTTAACCAGGTAGGCAAGTTGAGAACAAGTTCTAATTTACAACTGCGACCTGGCCAAGATAAAGCAAAGCAGTTCGACACTTATAACAACAGAGTTACATGGAGAAAAACAAGTCTATATACATTGTGAGCAAATGAGGTGAGATAAGGGAGGTAAAGGCAATAAATAGGCTATGGTGGCGAAGTAAATACAATATAGAAATTAAAACAATGGAATGGTAGATTTGACAGATGGGTGTGCAAAGTAGAAATACTGGGCTGCAAAGGAGCAAAATAAATACAGTAGGGGAAGAGGTAGTTGTTTGGGCTATTTATAGATGCAGTGATATGTGAGCTGCTCTGACAGCTGGTGCTAAAAGCTAGTGAGGGAGATAAGTGTTTCCAGTTTCAGAGATTTTTTGTAGTTCGTTCCAGTCATTGGCAGCAGAGAACTGGAAGGAGAGGCGGCCAAAGGAGTAATTGGCTTTGGGAGTGACAAGTGAGATATACCTGCTGGAACGTGTGCTACTGGTGGGTGCCGCTATGGTGACCAGCGAGCAGAGATAAGGCGGGACTTTACCTAGAAGGGTCTTGTAGATGACTTGGAGCCAGTGGGTTTGGCGACGAATATGAAGCGAGGGCTGTTGGCGGTATGTGCACTTGATTCAGAAGCCCTGCGCACCGAGAGGAAACGTATTCCAATTTTGAACCATTTAATTTGTCTGAAAAAACAAACTCCACCTGACCGGGAGATCTGGGTCTAAATCGAATCTGCCTACTGTGATGGCCAATCGGATAGCTCAAATCACGGTGCTTACGGGCTTCCACGACCCCAGCGGCAACAGTTGAGTACTATCCTACGTAAGATTTCATAACGTTCAAAACCATGACTACAGAGACTATCAATGAATACAGCAAAGAGCTGCTGTTTTATGACTGAATTAATGTAACATTTTGATTCAGCACTGTCAATCTTTATTCAACACTTGCAAACAAAACGCGCTTCTCCATGCTTCCACTCCCGCTGTAATGAATGAGTAGCCAAGTGTATCGACAGCCTTGTTTTTATTATTAGGTAGTCTATTTTTAATATTTAACTTTCTCCGGTCATAGGAACAACACGAATTTGTGTTAGAGTTAGATGTGGTGCGACTGCGTTTCGCCATCGGGTGGAAGACGGTGACAGTGTCACCGGAGGAAAGGAAGGAGAGAGCAGGGACAGTGAGAGGCGCACCAGCTGCTGCGCTCTCCCTCAGCTGAGACTAATGCCATGTTCAAAACAACTGGGAACTTGGAAATCTCCGACTTCAGTGCGTCCAAGACAATTGGGAATTCAGGAGAAGAAAAAAAAATCTAGATCCGACTGGGAAAGATCGTTTAGAACGGTCATCCAACTCAAAATCCCCATATCTCAAACTGGCATATTTCTAAACCTCCGACCTGAAAGCACCATGACCATCAGAAGCAGGTACCATCAGCCCAGTAAAATAAAAAAGCCATTTATTTCAATTTATGCTCAGCTGTGCTTTCCAACTGCTACACCAATCTATTGGTGATCTATTTTCTATTCAAAGCTCGAAAATGTAATAATCTGGTCTGAGAAGAACAATATTGGCAGGGCAGGCATTTAGGGGAGGGTCGTCTGGGTTTGGCTGGGGTAGGTGGTCATTGTAAAATAAGAATTTGTTCTTAACTGACTTACCTAGTTAAAATAAGGTTAAATATAACCAATATGCTGTGATAATGTATTAGGCCTGTTGCACAAACCTCATTCTTACAGAACTGTTTTTATTAGGGTAATGTAAAAAAAAAAAAAAGAGTCAGTGGTAGCTCTGCTTGCTTTTTGATTACAAAAGTGATCTTGACTCAGAAAAGGTCTAGGGCAGTGGTCACCAACAACTGAAAGGCTGGTCCTTGTTGTTTCTCCACAAGCACCATTAAACAACATTGTGTACCAAGTTATTTATTCAGAACACTTACATTCATGTACCAAAACAGCATTTATTTTCATCCCATGAAAGCATACTCTTGAAATAAGCCGTTTTTATTTTCAGGGAAGCTAATGAAAAACACAAAACAGGTAAGATGTATAGGCAGGATAATATTAACATGATAACACTAAACGAAACGGAGCATTGCAGATGTAAGGTAACATGTAAGTCATCCATAAAATAAGGACAAACGAACATGTCAAATCAGGTGTGTTCCATTATGGGGAGGGCGGGAAAAAAATAGGCACTGGAAAAAATAAATCGGTCAGTAATTTAGTCAAAAGGAGATGCTAAGGTGTCTATGATACAAAAAAAAAAATTGGTTGGCACCTGATTTTCCTTGGTTCTGGCCTTTTCTAGGGAGTTTTTCCCTAGCCACTGCTTCTACACCCGCATTGCTTGCTGTTTGGGGTTTTATGCTGGGTTTATGTACAGCACTTTGAGATATCAGCTGATGTAAGAAGGGCTTTATAAATACATTTGATTTAGGCTTAACTGCATTCAGTTGTGATACTGAGCAATCCACAAGTAAAAGGGAAGGATGGTGAGGATGTGCACAGGTTGGTTATGTGTAAAACTTCCTCAGGTTGCAAAACAAGTTGTGGTTAGGTTAGGAGTCTGATGAAAAAGCTCTGTGTGTGTTGGGGAACTGCTGAGAGCTGAAGTCAGGGTCCTCTCTCACGCGCTTCTTTATGTCTTTCTTCACCTGATACAGAGGACAAAGGGTCGTTCAACATATAAAATGCATCAGCCATCATCGTTCAATATTCGTAAATCACAACGAGTGGTGCAAAATACTTTAGTTTACTATTTATAGTTAACAACTTATTTCGCTACATTCCTAAAGAAAATGTACTTTTTACTCCATGCATTTTCCCTGATACCCAAAAGTACTCGTTAGATTTTGAATGCTTAGCAGGACAGAAATTGTCCAATTCGCACACTTATCAAGGGAACATCCCTGGTCATCTCTATTGCCTCTGATCTGGTGGACTCACTAAACACATGCTTCGTTTGTAAATGATGTCTGGGTGTTGGAGAGTGCCCCTGGCTATCCACAAATGAAAAACAAACACATAGTGCCATCTGTTTTGCCAAATATACAAGGAATTTACATTTACTTTTGATACATCAGTATATTTAAAACCAGACTTTTACTCAAGTAGTATTTTACTGGGCGAGATTCACTTTTACTTAAGTCATTTTCTATTAAGGTATCTTGACTAGAAAATGGGTACTTTTCCCACCACTGCATATAACAGTCAGTAGCAGCTCCCTAATGACCATTTAGAACCGTCACACATCTGTAATATTAGGAGAAGCCATGGAATGATGGAACAGCTTGTTTTTCTGTCAGTGAGTGTTAGTGGAGGACTGTACCTGCTCTGCATAGGCCTCCTGGAGCTCAGGGCTGTCAAGCTCCTCCTGCAGGTTGTCTGGGGAAGTGACCGGCCTGACTTCGGCCGTCCTTGCCGCCCTGCTCACTGCGTCGGAGAGGGAGAGAAGAGCGCCGTCCCCCTGTCCTGTCTGACAACACACACCCTGGTCATACGGCCAATCCAACTTTCAGTGCAAGAATAAGCCCTTGCACTCAGATGTTGAACATAGCATGCTGATACTACAATGTGATCAGAGTTTACGTTAGCCCTGATACAGCAAAGGCTCCCATGTTTTAGCCATGGAGGGTCAACTACAGCCTGGAATCAGTCTGCCAACAAAGCTTGCAGGATGCCTCCTATAACGGAAGACTAGTGAGATCAGGGCTTGTCTTTTGTACATAAGTTTCATTCATATGGCCGCACAGGCAACCTATTTACCTTCCTGCGTTTGGCAGGCATCCCATGTAAATAGGCGTCAGACATGGGAGGCTGGGCCTTCATCTTCCTCTGGGTGATCAGGTCATGTCTGATGATCGGTACCCACTCCTAATCACACAGAGACAGACATGATCAGAATGACAGACAGTTAAACTCACTATCGAGAGCCATAACTGCACATTGGATTTTAAGACTTGAATGGGTTTGGATGCAGATCTGATTAGGCGATTACACTTCCGTTGTTGGATCATTTCCTTTCATATTTTCTTTCCCCAAGAATCCAAACTACAAGTCAATGACAGGTTTGCAAAAATTCAGTATAAATTCAACTAGAAGCCTGTATGTAAAAAGAAAGGAGAAAACATGGGGACAGAGTGGAAGACAGAGAATGGCAAAGCAAATAAAATGGACGAGAGAAGGACTGGACAAGTAGTGGGAGAGAGCTGAACAGTGTTCTTACAGCAGGGACGGCAGCAGCCCAGGCTTCGGTCTCTCTACCAGGCTCCTCCCTCCTGCTGGCTTCAGCTGCTGCCATGGCGCCACCCAATGGCGCAGCCCCTCCGGTGGCTCCAGTTTCCCTAGACTCTGCCCTAGTCTCCTGTGACGACGCCATGGCTTCCTCAGCTGTGGGGGCTGGGGAGTGGGTGTCCTCCATCTAAGGTGGGATGGAGAAAAGAGAGTTATGGTGAGGAACTAAAAAGAGACAACACACCAAGGTATATTGAGGACAACAAAATGAATCTTACAAATACATTTGAAACGCTCACCTCTATGATCTGGGCACGTTGAGGCTCCAGTGCATTAGAAGCCTCCCCCTTGGAAAGAAACCATTTAACATATATTGCTTGAGTGGAATCTGGTAATGAATCAATGACAGCTATCGTAACGGACACTTGATTAGAAAATGATGGTCTCCATGTGCATTGTTAGATAGTAGTCCAGTAAATAAGCCTTCTAGAGCACTAGAAGGCTTATTTAAAAAAACACACTGATCTGTTTGTGAGATGGTCTGTGTAATTACCTGCTGTGTGTGGACGGCATAATGCAGTATCTGGTCCTCTGTGACGGGGATGTGCTCCAGGATGACCTGCAGCCTCATGGTCATCATACTGGTCAGCCAGTTCACCAGGCTGGGGTTCATGTCAGTCGACAACGTCCTCTGTAACGGGAGAGGGGGGGGTCAATCACAACCTACTGACCAGATTTCAGTCTAGTCATATCCATTTAGCAATTTTTTCCCCCTAATCTATAGAAAGAGTATTGCAAATCATCTGCCAGAGAGAGAGAGAAAAAACGGGAGGGAAGGAGGAGAGACATTGAGTGGGAGGTTGTATATCATGTCATAAGGAACATTGAGTGTGTGTGTGTGTGTACTGACTATGCGGTGGTTAATGACAGAAGTGAGGGCACTCTGCTCTCCTCTCAGACAGTACAGGTTGAGGGCCAGACACTCAAACAGCCCCTGGTTGCACATCTGCAGCAGCTGCGGCCCAAACGTGTTGTCTGCAGGCGGTGAAAACACAGCAATAAGTGACAAAAGCACTGAAGTTCATAGGCCAGGTCTGATGAATTGCGTCAAATAAAAGAATTTGGCACAATAAAAGACAGAATGTTACCTGTGCAGTGGAGTATGTGTGTGGCGATACGCGTTAACTGCCGTCTGAAGAAGGACAGGTTGGTCTGAGTGATGTTGACACCCTCCAACACTGCCACTGAAGACTGAAGGACCAAGACAAAGAGAGAAATGGGAGGGATTGATTCACGTCTGACCAACTGGCCGCGGGGAGAATTTCAAACGTGACTGATATTGAGCAATTTCAAGAGCACTGAGTATAAAGGGGGCAGCTTTAGTGAACTACGGTACTTACAAAGCTCTCGGTAATATACTCCTCAAGTTCATTGACGAGACCATCAGCAGCAGCCTATGATCACAATGAAAGAACCAAAGAGAGAAAGAGGGAGAGATGAGACTCATCAAGTAGCTCATCTAGCCCCATGTGCAGTGACACTAATGACAGGTGACACTAATTGACAGGTGACAGTAATGGACGTATAACAGTAATGACAGTTGACAGTAATGGACGCATAACAGTAATGACAGGTGACAGTAACATCCCAGATAGAAACGGTTATATAGACGGTGGCCCACTCACAGCGACATTGTGGTCGGTGGGTTCGCTCCCGTTGAGGTAATGCTGGGTGAAGAACTGAGATAGCTGGGTCTGGATGCGGCCCAGGGGCTGGTTCTGGCCGTGGAGCAGCAAGACCAGGTCCACCATGGAGAAGTTCTGACACACTAGGGTCAGTAGATCTCCAAAGAAACCTGAGGGAGAGAGACAACTGTGTGGACATGGAACCAAAAAAAAACATTGAGGAAGAGAGAGCACGGAAGAAAAAGATGGAACGCGGGAGAAAGAGATGACACTTCATAGACAGAAACAGAAAGAGAGAGCAAGGTACAAGAAAAAGGGAAAGAGAGAAATGAGAAAAAAGGGAAGAAAGAAAAAAGCAAACAAGACAGAAACTCTTACCCATGGCGTCCCCTGTGCTGGGTGTGAAGATGTTGCTGGTCTCGGAGAGCCTCTGGATGAACTGGGCGATGCTCTCAGTGTTGCTCTGAGGAGAGCCCAGGGAGCCCATCATGGTGGACAGAACCCCCTGTACAATCCCAGTGAACAACTCCGGATTCAGGGCCTCTCCCTGGGCCCCAGCACCGTCCCCCGTGGGAGGGTTAGGGGTGGTCCCGGGTGGAGGGGTGGGGGTGCCAGAGGCAGGGGGCTGGGGGGCACCGTTGGGGGGTGGTGGGAAGACTGGTCCGGAGGCCTGTGATAGAGAGCGAGATGATGGACAGGTAGAAAATAAAATGTATTATATGAAAGATATGTAGTTAAGAACCCATTATGGTAACACTGGAGGATGATGTAATCTTGGTTTCAACCATTCGGTTCTAACAGGCACTACGGCTATATGTCCTAATCCACAAAATACACTTGGAACAAACTCCAATCCAGACACTGACCTGCATGAAGTCAGACACTCCCTGGACGAAGGCAGGCACTCCAGGCATGGCCACAGTGATGGAGGGTCCCATGGCCCCAGGAACTGTCCCCGCTGTCCCCAGGAGAGAGCCCAGGAGCTGGGCCAGGTCAGGGGGAGCTCCCTGGGGCATGGTGGGGATGGCTCCGGACTGGCCCGGGGGAACAGTGGTGCCAGGAGCAGGAGCAGGGGTGGGGATAGGGCCAGAGGAGGAAGAAGAAGAGTTGGAGGAGGATGAGGAGAACGTATGAGAAGCTGAGGAGAATGTATGAGAGGCAGAGGAGGTGGCTGTTTGACCAGCTGGGGGGGGAAAGGAAGAGAGGAAAGAAATTACAATGGGCTTATAGTACACTTAACACTTCAAACAGAGGATTCACTTTAAGTGTGATGGTTAACTAAGCAAAACCACCAACAAAAAAAGCAGTCTAAAGAGGTGGGGTGTATATGGTATTTCTAAGACAGCATACCCATCTGTCCAGGCATCAGGAGTTGTCCCACCAGTCCACTGATCATCTGATTGAGGGCAGCAGGAGGGAAGGGCTGTGGGGGACAGGTCATAGGTCAACAGTTTCTATAAGCATATAATACAAACGTGGCTATGCCATTAAGACTTTCAGAGCACTACAGCTTAAGACAATTGGTACTGTCGATGGAAAATGCCCACAATGACTAGCAAAACACGAAAGCCTCCGACTGAAATTCCAAGTCGGACAACTTCTTGTCAAAACTCTACAAGCCATTAACCTCAGTCCTGCACCAAACCCCCTATCACAAACATGCTCACCTGTCCTGGTTGCTGACCCATCATGGGGGGCACGCTAGCTCTAAGGTTGATGGTGGCCCCCCGCGTGCCAAAGGCGGGTGGAGGGACCCTGGGGGCAAAGGTGGGCCGGGTGAACACCACCCTGGCCTGGGGTGCCCCAGGAGAAGGCGGAGGGGGGGCCGTGGGAGTGGTGGTGGGTGTGTTAGGGCCAGTGGTGGAAGAGGTAGCGGTGGAGCCTGGGGGGGTAGGCTGGAGGGGTTGGCCAGGGATGGCGCCCCCGGTGGCAGCAGCCACAGCCTCTGTATACTGGGCGATCTGCTGCACGATGGACTGCATGAAGTCTGGGTTCATCTGAACACCGGGGGGCATCTGGAAGCCTGGGGAGAGAGGATAAGAAAAGGTTTCTTTGAGCCTTGACTATTGGATTCAGGATCTCTGGTATATTGGGCTTTCCTCCAGTCCCCATTTATACAACCAGAGGTAGTAAACCATTATCATGAAGTGTTACCAACACTCACCTGGCTGACCCATTCCTGCAGCGTTTGGCTGTCCAGCTGCCTGAGGAACACCAGAGTCTGTACACACGAAACATAATGTTTGAACTGTAAACAGTGTGTAAAAACAAATGGACTTTGGTTTAACAAGCACGTAAAAGAAAAACACCCTTCCAAAATTGAACGAGACCTATCGATTTGAGCAGTACAGGGACCAGTACAGTAATTTGACTATCGGTCAAAGAAAGAAAACTTTCTCTCAGAAAATACCATTTGCAATAAGGAATAAATGCAACGGTAGAGCTATTCACTTCCAATGGGCCATTTGTGGACGAGAAACGGATGGACACGTAGTGGTAAAGCATTCAATCAGTGGCGGGTAGGGTACAACACACCGTCCGTGTTCATCTGCATCATGACCACCGGCATTGTCTGGTGGCTGATCCTGATGACCCGGGGGCCGGGCTGTCCCTGTCCAGCCTGCTGATTGGACGGGGGAGGCTGTGAGGGGGAGGTCTGTCCCTGACCTGGCTGGTCCGATTGGCCGGCGGCCTGACTGGGCTGGGCCTGTTCCTCTGTAGCTGGTCTGCCATTGGACGCCATTGTGACCGTGGCTCCCAGGTTCATCTGCAGATGAGTTTCAAAATGTAACTTGTGTTCCATTGGCAAACGATATCAAATGAAGTTTAAACTAACCAATGTAACTAAATACACTACCGGTCAAACGTTTTAGAACACCTCATTCAAGGGTTTTTCTTTTCTTTTGAGTATTTTCTACATTGTAGAATAATAGTAAAGACATCAAAATTATGAAATAACACATATGGAATCATGTAATTACCAAAAAGTGTTAAACAAATCTAAATATTTTTTATATTTGAGATTCTTCAAATAGCCACCCTTTGCCTTGATGGCAGCTTCATGAGGTAGTCACCTGGAATGCATTTCAATGAACAGGTGTTCTACAAATTAACTTTTAAGAAGGCACACCTGTTAATTGAGAGAATGCCAAGAGTGTGCAAAGCAGTCATCAAAGCTAAGGGTGGCTATTTGAAGAATCTCAAATATATTTTGATTTGTTTACCACTTTTTTTGGTTACTACATGATTCCATATGTGTTATTTCATAGTTTTGATGTCTTCACTATTATTCTACAATGTACAAAATAGTAAAAATAAAGACAAACCCTTGAATGAGTAGGTGTTCTAAAACTTTTGACCGGTAGTGTACGTAAGACAGAAATAATGTAATAGGTCTTAAGTTTCTGATAGGTGACAATAAAATTAGTTTGACAATGGGATACAACACCAACTAACATGTAGCGGGATGTGATGGTGCACAGCTCCAGGCATGGAGACTGGGGAGGTGTAGTGAGACATTGGCCGGATCACGTGTAGGTGGCGTGGGGTGGGGCTCAGCAGGTTGCAGCGCAGGTCGCTAAGGGCAACCAGGGCATTGCCCAGGAGACGGAGGGCCTCCCCCACCAGGTTGAGAATCCGCTGGTCCTCCTCTCTTTCCTGTGTGTGACAAGAAGAGGGTTTAAGACATTTTCTGAGAACGTGTGTTTTGATTAGAGGTCGACCGATTAACCGGAATGGCCGATTAATTAGGGCCGATTTCAAGTTTTCATAACAATCGGTAATCAGTATTTTTTTTTACACCTTTATTTAACTAGGCAAGTCAGATTAAGAACACATTCTTATTTACAATGACGGCCTAGAAACGGGGGTTAACTGCCTTGTTCAGGGGGGATTCGTTTTTGCAACCTTCGGTTACCAGTCCAACGCTCTAACCACCTGCCTTACATCGCACTCCACAAGGATTAACAGGCTGACTACTTGTTACGCGAGGGCAGCAAGAAGCAAAGGTAAGTTGCTAGCTAGCATTAGACTTATAAAAAACTATCAATCTTAACATAATCACTAGTTAACTACACATGGTTGATGATATTACTAGTTTATCTAACGTGTCCTGCGTTGCATATAATCGATGCGGTGCCTGTTAATTTTCATTGAATCACAGCCTACTTCGACAAACGGGTGTTGATTTAACAAGCGCATTTGCGAAAAAAGCACTGTCGTTGCACCAATGTACCTAACCATAAACATCAATGCCTAACAGGAATATTTAGACTTAGCCACCCGTTAGATAAAATACGGAACGGTTCCGTATGTCACTGAAAGAAAAAAAACTTTTGTTTTCGAGATGATAGTTTCCGGATTCTACCATATTAATGACCTAAGGCTCGTATTTGTGTGTTTATTATATTATAATTAAGTCTGATTTGATAGAGCAGTCTGACTGAGCGGTGGTAGGCAGCAGCAGGCTCGTAAGCATTCATTCAAACAGCCCTTCGCTGTGCTTCAAGCATTGCGCTGTTTATAACTTCAACCTGGGTGGGTATAATTTGTGGAACGTTCCAACAGGAATCTATTCCAAAAACTTTGTAAATAACAAGGTTTCTAAAAAACAACGCATACAAAGTTGTATAGCGGCAGAATAAGATACCGGGTAGGGAGTGGTCTATTTCATTGCGTTTTTCACTCATCACGTTTATTCCGAAAAATGTCTCTCCTCACATGTTTGTTTGCCTATGGACAAACATTAAGAATAAGCTACGTGGTGAGTTGATGCCTATTCTGCAGCTAGTTAGCTAGGTTTGTATGCGTTGCTACTTTGTATGCGTTGTTGGTTGGCAACCTTTTACTTTACGTTTTTTGGAACAGATTCCTGTTGGAACGTTCCACAAATGATACCCACCCCTTCAAGCCTGTCAACTCCCAAGATTAGGCTGGTGTAACCGATGTGAAATGGCTAGCTAGTTAGCCGGGTGCGCGCTAATAGCGTTTCAAACGTCACTCGCTCTGAGACTTGGAGTAGTTGTTCCCCTTCCTCTACATGGGTAACGCTGCTTCGAGGGTGGCTGTTGTCGATGAGTTCCTGGTTCAAGCCCAGGTAGGAGCGAGGAGAGGGACGGAAGCTATACTGTTACACTGGCAATACTAAAGTGCCTATAAGAACATCCAATAGTCAAAGGTATATGAAATACAAATCGTAGAGAGAGAAATAGTCCTATAATTCTTATAATAACTACAACCTAAAACTTCTTACCTGGGAATATTGAAGACTCATGTTAAAAAGAACCACCAGCTTTCATATGTTCCCATGTTCTGAGCAAGGCACTTAAACATTAGCTTTCTTACATGGCACATATTGCACTTTTACTTTCTTCTCCAACACTTTGTTTTGCATTATTTAAACCAAATTGAACGTTTCATTATTTATTTGAGGCTAAATTGATTTTATTGATGTATTATATTAAGTTAAAATAAGTGTTCATTCAGTATTGTTGTAAATGTCATTATTACCCCCCCCCCAAAATAACAATAAATCGGCAGATTAATCAGTATCGGCTTTTTTGGTCCTCCAATAATCGGTATCGGTGTTGAAAAATCATAATCGGTCGACCTCTAGTTTTGATATTTTATTCAGGTAGTCTTGTGGGGAAAGTGACAAGTATTGTAAGAGTCCGACTGCAATTCAAGGCAATACAGCAAACGCCCATGACGTTTGTGTGAATTGTACCTAACCACAAAGCACTAAGTTATGAGGAATGCAGCAGTGAAAAGCTTACAGCGTTGGCGTATTCTGCGGTAGTAGCAGACTCTAGGATAGTGTGTGTTCTCTGGACGAATGGCTGAAGTCTCTGCTCCACCCTCCTCAGCTCTGACAGCATCTCCACCAGCTCTGCTGGGCTGGGGTGACTGTCAAGGGGAGAAGTTATCCTTATTTACATGCATCGCAGGTTTATTTATTTGACCTTTTTTACACAGAGTTACACATGGGATAAACAAACGTACAGTCAATAACACAATAGAAAAAATCTATATACAGTGTGTGCAAATGTAGTAGGATTAGGGAGTAAGGCAATAAATAGGCCATAGTGGCGAAATAATTACAATTTAGCAATTAAACACTGGAGTGATAGATGTGCCAGTAGAAATACTGGGCTGCAAAAGAGCAAAAATAAATAGCAATATGGGGATGAGGTAGTTGGGTGGGCTATTTACAGATTGGCTGTGCACAGGTGCAGTGATCTGTGAGCTGCTCTGACAGCTGATGCTTAAAGTTAGTGAGGGAGATATAAGTCTCCAACTTCAGTGATTTTTGCAATTCGTTCCAGTCATTGGCAGCAGAGAACTGGAAGGAAAGGCTGCCAAAGGAGGTGCTGGCTTTGAGGATGACCAGTGAAATATACCTGCTGGAGTGCGTGCTACGGGTGGGTGTTGCTATGGTGACCAGTGAGCTGAGATAAGGCTTGGCTTCACCTAGCAAAGACGTATAGATGACCTGAAGCCAGTGGGTTTGGTGACGAATATGAAGCGAGGGCCAGCCAACGAGAGCACACAGGTCGCAGTGGTGGGTAGTATATGGGGCTTTGGTGACAAAACGGATGGCACTGTGATAGACTACATCCAGTTTGCTGAGTAGAGTGTTGGGGGCTATTTTGTAAATGGCATCGCCGTAGGGTATGTTTGGCAGCATGAGTGAAGGAGGCTGTTGGATTGGAGATGCTTTATTTTTTTATTCCCCTTTTTTCTCACCAATTTCGTGGTATCCAATTGGTAGTTACAGTCTTGTCTCATCGCTGAAACACCGTACGGACTCGGGAGAGGCGAAGGTCGAGAGCCATGCGTCCTCCGAAACACAACCCAACCTAGCCGCACTGCTTCTTGACACAACGCACATCCAACCCGGAAGCCAGCCGCACCAATGTGTCGGAGGAAACACCGTACACCTGGCAACCTGGTCAGTGTGTACTGTGCCCGGTCCGCCACAGGAGTCGCTAGTGCGCGGTGAGACAAGGACATCACTGCCGGCCAAACCCTCCCCTAACCCGGACGACGCTGGGCCTCCCGGTCGCGGCTGGCTGCGACAGAGCCTGGACTCGAACCCAGAATCTCTGGTGGCACAGCTAGCACTGCGATGCAGTGCGGGCAGCGATCGGTTGAAGAGCATGCATTTAGTTTTACTGGCATTTAAGAGCAGTTGGAGGCCACGGAAGGAGTGTTGTATGGCATTGAAGCTTGTCTGGAGGTTTGTTAAAGTGTCCAAAGAAGGGCAAGAAGTATACAGAATGGTGTTGTCTGCAACCACGATGTCTAAAGTCAAGTTTCATGTGTTGATGTCAGTGGGAAATTCTGTGCGAAACAACATTTTGCGTGCATGTCTCAAGTTCCGGATTAAGCCCTATTCTTCTTATTTCACATGAAATGCCCAAAACAAGTTTGGTACATTTTTAATTCACCCAGCATCCTTTTTATTCAGTATAGAGCAAAAAAACTAAACAAATGCAGGACAGTGATAGTTAGCAATAATGTCTTACTTGGGTCCAGCTTGGGCGGCTCCCTCTGTTTGAGTGGAGGAAGAGAAGGATGGAGGGGAAGTAGATGGAGGTGGAGACGTGTCCATGGGCTGGGTGGAGGGAGAGGGAGTGGAGGAGGAAGAGGGAGGAGGTGCAGCAGCAGCAGAATCCGGTTGGGCTGAGGTGCCGCTTGGTTGACCCTGAGATTGAGCGACAAGGTAGCAGGTAAGGGGAGAACGTTGCTCAGTCATCTTATTTGAATTACTTCGAACTCAAATAGACCTGCTTCCTGAGACTGCCTAGAATATTTTCAAATAACATTTGGTCAAAATACTTATGTTTCACGTTGAGACAGTTTATTCATTAAAAACTAGGTCTATACTGTGGGTATCCTAGTTGTTATAATCTTTATAATTTAAAACCTCACCTCCATCCTCTCGATGAGAGCATTGGTGTCCCTCAGCAAGTTCTCAGCCAATAGCAGTCTCAGCCTGGGCTCACTCTGAACCGATTGGTCCATATCAATGTGCACATTCATGGAACCATTGCTCTGTGACAGCAAGAGTATTAGTTGACAGCTACTCAACATGTTAATTCACAGCATTTTGTACATACAGTTGAAGTCAGAAGTTTACATACACTTAGGTTGGAGTCATTAAAACTCGTTTTTCAACTACTCCACACATTTCTTGTTAACAAACTATAGTTTTGGCAAGTCGGTTAGGACATCTACTTTGTGCATGACAAGTAATTTTCCCAACAATTGTTTACAGACAGATTATTTCACTTATAATTCACTGTATCACATTTCCAGTGGGTCAGAAGTTTACATACACTAAGTTGACTGTGCCTTTAATCAGCTTGGAAAATTCCAGAAAATGATATCATGGCTTTAGAAGCTTCTGGTAGGCTAATTGACATCATTTGAGTCAATTGGAGGTGTACCTGTGGATGTATTTAAAGGCCTACCTTCAAACTCAGTGCCTCTTTGCTTGACATCATGGGAAAATCAAAAGAAATCAGCCAAGACCTCAGAAAAAAAAGGTGTAGACCTCCACAAGTCTGGTTCATCCTTGGGAGCAAACGCCTGAAGGTACCACATTCATCTGTACAAACATTAGTATGCAAGTATAAACCCCATGGGACCACGCAGCCATCATACCGCTCAGGAAGGAGACGTGTTCTGTCTCCTAGAGATGAACGTACTTTGGTGTGAAAAGTGCAAATTAATCCCAGAACGGCAAGGACCTTGTGAAGATGCTGGAGGAAACGGGTACAAAAGTATCTATATCCACAGTAAAACGAGTCCTATATCGACATAACCTGAAAGGCCGCTCAGCAAGGAAGAAGCCACTGCTCCAAAACAAAGTCAGGTATTGGAGTGGCCATCACAAAGTCCTGACCTCAATCCTATAGAAAATTTGTGGGCAGAACTTAAAAAGCATGTGCGAGCAAGGAGGCCTACAAACCTGACTCAGTTACACCAGCTCTGTCAGGAGGAATGGGCCAAAATTCACCAAACTTATTGTGGGAAGCTTGTGGAAGGCTACCTGAAATGTTTGACGTTAAACAATTTAAAAGGTAATGCTACCAAATACTAATTGAGTGTATGTAAACTTCTAACCCAAATAAAAGCTGAAATAAATCATGCTCTCTACTATTATTCTGACATTTGACATTTTTAAAATAAAGTGGTGATTCCTAACTGACCTAAAACAGGGAATTTCTACTATGATTAAACGTCAGGAATTGTGAAAAACTGAGTTTAAATGTATTTGGCTAAGGTGTATGTAAACTTCCGACTTCAACTGTATAGAAATTGATAGATAGATAATCCATAAATGAGGATACATACTATGTTATAAATCATATATTCGATTTCTTACCCCGGTGCTGGTGCTGACTCTGGCATTCCTTGCATTCTCTCCCAAGCCTGACATCATTTGCTGGACTGACATCTAAGAAGAGTGTAGTAGACAGTACAGGCTAGATATCAGCACTGTTCCACACCAGGCACTCAGGATATCATTATAAACCATGGAACAAAGACAAATTTGATCCAAAACACACACAAAAGCTGTACCTGGATCTGCTGAGGGTCCATGACGTTAACCGGGAGGTTGAAGGTCCCCAGCATGACATAGCTGTTGGCGTTGCGGTCCTGTGGGGGCACTTGGGACGTTCCCTGGGAGGTGGTAGAGGAGGGCGTCGCTCCGGCCTCCGCTACCCCTGAACCCGAGCCTGGCTGGGAGGGCTGAGGGGGGGCCCGCTCCACCAGGTGGATGACTTTTCCACCGACGTCTGAGACACAGAGGAAACAGAGAGCAAGGAACATCATCTCTATTCATGTTAGAGGACACTGGTGCTCCATCAATCTATCAGGTGATGTGCATAGCAGCCAAACGGCTTACAGCAATTACATGATGGGTACGCAAGAGTTCTGATGGTGTGCAGTTGTATAATAGGCTTACATCTGTGCATTACTGGCCTTGTAAGTCATGGAATAAGTGAATAAGAGAGTTATTCTATATATCACATTTAGACAATGTGCTTCTACATCTGCATTGCTTGCGGTTTGGGGTTTTAGGCTGGGTTTCTGTATAGCACTTTGTGACATCGGCTGATGTAAAAAAAAGGGCTTTATAAATAGATTTGATTGAGACAAATGTCTGGCTGTGTTTCTGTTCTGTGTTGACAGATGCTTTGCTGCAGCTGTGTGCTGCTCCAGATCAAACTGTCTGGACTAATTTCATGTTTATTAGCATGTGGCCGTTTTGTATCGATTCCAGGCCGCTCCGCCAACAGCATTACTCACTGTACTCTGTCAGGGTCCTCTCATCCTGCAGGACTCGGCCCTGGTAGATCAGCCTCTGTTTGTCCACAGGAATCCCAACTGAAGTGGCAATGTGCTCCTTGAACTCTTTCACTGTCAACTGATAAAAAGACACTGGTGTGAAGATTAGGCTTATATCCAGTACATGTAAGGCTACTGTGAAAGCGCTCCGTTGGAAATGAGAACATACCTGTCCGCCTACAGTGTAACTTCGGCTCTGGGAGTCCAAAGTTTTGACAGTCACCTCTATATCAGCACCCGGTTCCTCCATGGTTACGTTCACCCTGTGTGTCAAGTAACAGGGGCAATAGAATAGAGTATCATATCAATGCTGTCATGAATAGCATTATGTAAGGGATAATCAATGAGGGGCTACGGCTAGCGGAGTGGAACTAATCTTCCACAGAGTTGCAATATTTTCCTGAGAACGCATAGAGCCCTGAGTTGATTACCTCTTTTATACCATGGTTATAACAGCATTTCGACCTAACCAATTTCACATAGAAATTTGAGTTATAGATCTGTCGTTCTCATTGAAAGCAAGTATATGCAGTAAATGTTCTATGTGCGCTATTTCTATGCTTCCTTTCTTAAGTAATTTTTTGGCATCTTTTACTTTCGGTTTAGTACACCAGCTTCAAACAGCTGAAAATACAATATGTTTGGTTATGGAAAATACATTTCACAGCAGTTTAGATGATAGAATGATTCTCTAAACTGTTTTGTCAAAACTTAAATTAGGCAAACAGGAAATGGCACAGTGATTTCTGCATAGTGCACCTTTAACACATTTGCCGCTAGAAATGTGTTCATTTGCAGGTAGAAATGTGTTCAACATCCACTGAAGTAGCAAGCAAGATAACTATATTGCTGTAGTAGTTGCCTTGGTAACGAAACAGTTACTAGTTAAGCTAACCAAGCCATCAGTCCTAGCTTCAATGTTTTCAATTCGACTTTTGCTATCAAAAAGCAGCTCAAACGTAGAAAATAGCCATTGAATTCTACCATGCTGATGTACCGTGCGTTATAGGAAAATAATGTACGGTCTAGAATGCTCTTGAAGCCAATCAGAAACGAGTATTCAACAATATCCATAGTATAATGTGGCTAATATAATTTCAATTGTGTCGTTATCTACCTAACTTTAACGTTAGCTAGCTACTGCCTAAACAAAGATAATATGTGGTCTAACGTTAACGCTCATGGAAGCTGCCATAGCTATCTAGCTAGCTAGCTGACTGGCTAACATCCTTGCCTTGAAGCAAACATGGTCAAACAAAACCTTTTCATGTCAGCGTTCTCTTGATGAAAATCCATATTAATTGTAAATGGAACGTCTACAAAAGTGATGGTCCAATAAATTGCACACGAATATTGACGAAAAAACGACAGTGAAACTTGTAGCTAGGTAGCTCACAGCTACGTTAGCTTTTAGCAAGCAGTTCGCGAGCTAGCCTTGAGCTAAAGTTCACATTAGCTGTATGAAGTTAGCTAGCTAGTTACTTACTTACTTGATAGCTCCTACCTGTGAAGTTAAATCTTCCGATTTCACCAGAATATTTGCCAATTCTTCACCGATTATTCAGTGTTGAATGTAAAGCTAGCCAGTTCCTCATTTGATGATAGCAACTGCAGTTAAAGTAACGTGACATATGATTCTACAACAGCTGTGACGTTTCAAACATACAGTAACAAATGGGATGTGGTCATGAAGTCAGTTCAACATGTTTTGCTTATATCTGTTAAAAATGGATCTGCTAGACAGCTAGATAATATCCCCAGTGCAGTTATAGAGGATGTGAGGATGTTTTTGTTAAAACCAGGCCTGTAGGAAATTTGGGGAACCAAGAGGTTCAAGACCTCATTAACAAAGTGAGACATGATTTCCTTTCTTTAAAAGGAATCCCACCAAAGTGAACAGGGCTTCCAGTTCCAACAAAGGCCTGAGACCTGAGATTATCAATTCACAGTTATGTAGTGATTGAGAGAGGAAGACGAAACTGAGTGGGGCTTGAACCAGCAACCCTGTGTTCATATTACTGTAAGGTGACAGTATTATAAAAGGGAAACAAAGTTCTCCTTTTTTCCTTTCTTGAAACTTGTTTGATAACTGCAAGATAGGTAGGGGTTGGAAAGCAGAAAGATGTGATAAATAAATGCTGCTGATAAATAAATGCTGTCTGAGTTTGCATGTTTTGGCTAAAGCCAAAATGGGCATGGTACACTTGTGGGAGAAAAGCCTATTGCTGTGTGCATGCCAATAATCCTGGCTTCTTTATCTCCTTTCCTACATTTTTATTTTACTAATTGAACAGAAACTATAACCAAGAGACTAACCACTAGAGTATTTTCTAGTATGTAATATGGTTGATGACTACCAGGAACTAGTTGAGAGGGAGAGCTGAAATTGGGACTTGAACAGTGGCTCCTACAGCACAGGTGAGCATCTAATAGGCACTGCCACACAAGCCAGCTCCGTGCAGAACCATACATTTAAAAACATCCTTGTGCATCCAGAGATCAGAGCTGCAACAAGGCGTCCCACAAAAAGCCTGAGCCTCTGGGCAACGGCAGTACAACATACACCGAGGGTTAATTAAGACCCGGGGTGTATTCATTAAACATATTCTGTTTCAAAACGTTTTGCAACAGAAAACGTTTATTCGAAACGGAAAACGTTTTGAAACAAAAACTAGAGTGTCTATTGGACAAATTCTGCCCAGGATGACGAATCCCCATCATCTGTGTAGCTGCCAGTGTCTGTTAAATCTTCATCCGCCGAGACATCAAAGTGTCATTGTCTGCCATGTTTCCACGTGCGAATTCAGCAAGCCAGCTAACTTAATGATTTGAATTTAAGTGGAAACTGCTAGATATTTAGCTTTACATAGTTAGGAATAAAACTAATGAGACATTTTGCAGATAGCCACCTCTTCAGACTCATAAACCAGTTTACATTTACAAATAATTTGACGTTATTCAGAAAGGCAGGGGGAAAACACACAGCTGAAAAGGAGTACAGTGCATCTCTACTCAAAAGTTTCAGGTCTTCCTCGGGTTGTATCCTTTCACCTGCACCAAAGTGGCTGGTTGACAACAATACCAAAAAGTTGTCAGGGGAGGGCACACATCCGCGCTGTCTGGGATGCGGGAACTGTAGCAGATGGTAACAGCCAATGAAATCAAACAACCCACCTGAATTAGACAACAATTGAACAATAGGACGGGAGTCACGAATCTGCGCAGGTGCTGGTTTGAGGAGGTTCGATTAATCTCGCGCGTACGCCCGTGTAGGCATGTTTTACACCGGCGGAATATTGAGGCATTCGATTTGGGGGCGTGAGCCAGGTGCACGGCTCTGTCTGATGGAGAAGTCGGCTCGAAACAAAAGTGACGTAATAAGCACGTGTAGTAATTATTAGGATCTGTTTTCCCATGCAATAGTGATTGCTTTTGAGAAGCAACATGGCTTCAGTGTGTAAATCAGAAAGATGTGTAGCATCGAGTAATTGGCTTTGGCCCCCTCCCAGTTAGGGGGGGTGATGAGCTCTACAGCAGAGTCTCTCAACTCAACTGCTAGTTGAAAAATGTTTTCTGCCCCTCCCAAAATATAGAATTTGTAGATAATTGGCCCTCTTTCTGGGACTCACCCACAAACAGGACCAAGCCTGGCCTGCTGAGGAGTGACTGACTCCATCTTAGCTGGAGGGGTGCTCTCATCTTATCTATGAACATAGACAGGGCTCTAACTCCTCGAGCTCCACAATGAAATAGCCAGCCTGCCAGTTTAGTGGAGTCTGCCACTAGCACAGTCAGTGTAGTCAGCTCAGCTATCCCCATTGAGACCGTGTCTGTGCCTCGATCTAGGTTGGGAAAAACTAAACATGGCAGTGTTTGCTCTAGCAATCTCACTTGAATAAAGACCTCCATTCCTGTCATTATTGAAAGAGATTGTGATATCTCACATCTCAAAATAGGGCTACTTAATGTTAGATCCCTCACTTCCAAGGCAGTTATAGTTAATGAACTAATTAATCACTGATCATAATCTTGATGTGATTGGCTTGACTGAATCATGGCTTAAGCCTGATGAATTTACTGTGTTAAATGAGGCCTCTCCTCCTGGTTACACTAGTGACCATATCCCCCGCGCATCCCGCAAAGGCGAAGGTGTTGCTAACATTTACGATAGCAAATTTCAATTTACAAAAAAAAAGACTGCATTTTTGTCTTTTGAGCTTCTAGTCATGAAATCTATGCAGCCTACTCAATCACTTTTTATAGCTACTGTTTACAGGCCTCCTGGGCCATATAGTTCTGTCCCGTGGAATAAATATTGTGGATCTTAATGTTTTTCTCATAATCCTGGACTATCAGACCACCATTTTATTACGTTTGCAATGGCAACAAATAATCTGCTCAGACCCCAACCAAGGATCATCAAAAGCCGTGCTATAAATTCTCGGACAACCCAAAGATTCCTAGATGCCCTTCCAGACTCCCTCCGCCTACCCAAGGACGTCAGAGTACAAAAATCGATTGACCACCTAACTGAGGAACTAAATTTAACCTTGCGTAATACCCTAGATGCAGTCGCACCCCTAAAAACAAAAAACATTTGTCATAAGAAACTAGCTCCCTGGTATACAGAAAATACCTGAGCCCTGAAGCAAGCTTCCAGAAAATTTAAATGGAAATGGCGCTACACCAAACTGGAAGTCTTCCGATTAGTATGGAAAGACAGTACCGTGCAGTATCAAAGAGCCCTCACTGCTGCTCAATCATCCTATTTTTCCAACTTAATTGAGGAAAATAAGAACAATCCAAAATTTATTTTTGATACTGTCACAAAGCGAAATAAAAAGCAGCATTCCCCAAGAGCGGATGGCTTTCACTTCAGCAGTGATAAATTCATGAACTTCTTTAACGAAAACATCATGATCATTAGAAAGCAAAGTACTGACTCCTCTTTAAATCTGCGTATTTCTCCAAAGCTCAGTTGTCCTGAGTCTGCACAACACTGCCAGGACCTAGGATCAAGGGAGACATTCAAGTTTTTTAATGCTATATCTCTTGACACATTGATGAAAATAGGCTTCTAAACCTTCAAGCTGCATACTGGATCCTATTCCAACTAAACTACTGAAAGAGCTGCTTCCTGTGCTTGGCCCTCCTATGTTGAACATAATATATGCCTCCCTATCCACCGGATGTTTATCAAACTCACTAAAAGTGTCAGTAATAAAGCCTCTTGAAAAAGCCAAACCTTGACCCAGAAAATATAAATAACTATCGGCCTATATCGAATCTCCCATTCCTCTCCAAAAAATGTGAAAAAGCTGTTGCGCAGCAACTCACTGCATTTCTGAAAACAAACAATGTAAACAAAACACTTCAGTCTGGTTTTAGACCCCATCATAGCATTGAGACTGCACTTGTGAAGGTGGTAAATTACCTTTTAATGGCGTCAGACCAAGGCTCTGCATCTGTCCTTGTGCTCCTAGACCTCAGTGCTGCTTTTGATACCATCGATCACCACATTCGTTAGGAGAGATTGGAAACCCAAATTGGTCTACACAGACAAGTTCTAGCCTGGTTTAGAGCTTAACTGTCGGAAAGATATCAGTTTGTCTCTGTGGACGGTTTGTCCTCTGACAAAGCAACTGTACATTTCGGTGTTCCTCAAGGTTCCGTTTTAGATCACTATTGTTTTCACTATATATTTTACCTCTTGGTGATGTCATTCGGAAACATATTGTTAACTTTCACTGCTATGAGGACGATACACAGCTGTACATTTTGTGAAACATGGTGAAGCCCCAAAATTCCCCTCCCTGGAAGCCTGTGTTTCAGACATAAGGAAGTGGATGGCGGCAAATGTTTTACTTTTAAACTCGGACAAAACAGAGATGCTAGTTCTAGGTCCCAAGAAACAAAGAGATCTGCTGTTGGATCTGACAATTAATCTTGATAGTTGTACAGTTGTCTCAAATAAAACTGTGAAGGACTGTAAAGGGATTTATATGTTTTAATGTAATGATTAAATAATTCTACCCTGAGACTTAACTATTAGGGATATGGTCTATATAGCATGTAGAATGAGTAACTAAAGGGTTAAGCATAAATCTAACAAGGTTGGACTGGGAACGAGAAGAATGTGTGTCTGTGTGTTTAAGTAAACACCAAGAACTGTTAAACTGTGGTTGACCTGCCCTAGCTTGAACTCTGAGGGTTTAAGATATAAGAGGGAGTCCCCCTCAAGGTTTCCCTAATCTCAGAGGAATGAAACTGTCGGCTGAGTAATGATCTACAGTGTTAAGAGATCTGGGGCCTTAATGTTTGTGTGTATGTGTGTGTGTAAATAAGGAGTGGTATATAATCGATGTCTTTGTACAATGGACTTCAGAGCGCCCTCGTGAATAAACACTTCTGATTCTTGTAAGCTAGGCCTCCGTCTGTTTCATTCAACCAGAATCTCACACATTCTGGGTGACAGACTGAGTATTTTAATTGAAGTTAACATTGAGAACATAATTCTCGTAACAAGGACCTCGGCGTTACTCTGGACCCTGATCTCTTTCAAGGACAGCATTTTTCAATCTATGCAACATTGCAAAAATCAGAAACTTTCTGTCCAAAAATGATGCAGAAAAATGTATCCATGCCTTTGTCACTTCTTGATTAGACTACTGCAATGCTCTACTTTCCAGTTACCCAGATAAAGCACTAAATAAACTTCAGTTTAGAATCTTGACTAGAACCCAAAAATCTGATCATATTACTCCAGTGCTAGCCTCTCTACACTGGCTTCCTGTAAAGGCTAGGGCTGATTTCAAGGTTTTACTGCTAACCTACAAAGCATTATGTGGGCTTGCTCCTACCTATCTTTCCGATTTGGTCCTGCCGTACAGACCTACACATACGCTACGGTCACAATACGCAGGCCTCCTTATTGTTCCTAGAATTTCTAAGCAAACAGCTGGATGCAGGGCATTCTCCTATAGAGCTCCATTTTTATGGAATGGTCTGCCTATCCATGTGAGAGATGCAGACTCGGTCTCGACCTTTAAGTCTTTATTGAAGACTCATCTCTTCAGTAGGTCCTATGATTGAAGGTGAACGGAAAGACACTGGAGCGACGAACCACCCTTGTTGTCTCTGCCTGGCCGGTTCCCCTCTCTCCACTGGTATTCTCTGCCTCTCACCCTATTACGGGGGCTGAGTCACTGGCTTACTGGTGCTCTTCCATGCTGTCCCTAGGAGGGGTGCGTCACTGTGTGGGTTGAGTCACTGACGTGATCTTCCTGTCCGGGTTGGCACCCCCCTCGGGTTCGTGCCGTGGTTGAGATCTTCGTGTGCTATACTCGGCCTTGTCTCAGGGTAGTAAGTTGGTGGTTGAAGATATCCCTGTAGTGGTGTGCAGGCTGTGCTTTGGCAAAGTGGGTGGGGTTATATCCTGCCTGGTTGGCCCTGTCCGGGGGTATCGTCGGATGAGGCCACAGTGTCTCCCATCCCCGCCTCCAGTATTTATGCTGCAATAGTTTATGTGTCAGGGGCTAGGATCAGTCTGTTATATCTGGAGTATTTCTCCTGTCTTGTCCTGTGTGAATTGAAGTATGCTCCCTCTAACGCTCTCTCTTTCTCTCTCTTCTCTCTTCTCTCAGAGGACCTGAGCGCTAGGACCATGCCTCAGGACTACCTGGCCTGATGACTCCTTGCTGTCCCCAGTCCACCTGGTCATGCTGCTGCTCCAGTTTCAACTGTTCTGCCTGCGGCTATGGAACCCTGACCTGTTCACCGGACGTGCTACCTTGTCCCGGACCTGCTGTTTTCGACTCTCTCTCTACCGCACCTGCTGTCTCTAACTCTGAATGATTGGCTATGAAAACCCAACTGACATTTACTCCTGAGGTGCTGACCTGTTGCACCCTCTACAACCACTGTGATTATTATTATTTGACCTTGCTGGTTATCTATGAACTTTTGAACATCTTGGCCATGTACTGTTATAATCTCCACCCGGCACAGCCAGAAGAGGACTGGCCACCCCTCAGAGCCTGGTTCCTCTCTAGGTTTCTTCCTAGATTCCTGCCTTTCTAGGGAGTTTTTCCTAGCACCGTGCTTCTACATCTGCATTGCTTTAAAAAATATATATATATTTTTTATATGCATGTGTACAAACACCTGCACGGCATCAGCCTCAGGCATTTACATTTTTACATTTACGTCATTTAGCAGACGCTCTTATCCGGAGCGACTTACCTTATGATATCCAGTGGAACAACCACTTTACAATAGTACATCTATATCTTTTTTTGGGGGGGGGGGGTAGGGGGGGTTAGAAGGATTACTTAATCCTTTCCCAGGTATTCCTTAAAGAGGTGAGGTTTCAGGTGTCTCCGGAAGGTGGTGATTGACTCCGCTGTCCTGGCGTCGTGAGGGAGCTTGTTCCACCATTGGGGTGCCAGAGCAGCGAACAGTTTTGACTGGGCTGAGCGGGAACTCTGCTTCCGCAGAGGTAGGGAGGCGAGCAGGCCAGAGGTGGATGAATGCAGTGCCCTTCTTTGGGTGTAGGGACTGATCAGAGCCTGAAGGTACGGAGGTGCCGTTCCCCTCACAGCTCCGTAGGCAAGCACCATGGTCTTGTAGCAGATGCGAGCTTCAACTGGAAGCCAGTGGAGTGTGCGGAGGAGCGGGGTGACGTGAGAGAACTTGGGAAGGTTGAACACCAGACGGGCTGTGGCATTCTGGATGAGTTGTAGGGGTTTGATGGCACAGGCAGGGAGCCCCGCCAACAGCGAGTTGCAGTAATCCAGACGGGAGATGACAAGTGCCTGGATTAGGACCTGCGCCGCTTCCTGTGTGAGGCAGGGTCGTACTCTGCGAATGTTGTAGAGCATGAACCTACAGGATCAGGTCACCGCCTTGATGTTAGCGGAGAACGACAGGGTGTTGTCCAGGGTCACGCCAAGGCTCTTAGCACTCTGGGAGGAGGACACAATGGAGTTGTCAACCGTGATGGCGAGATCATGGAACGGGCAGTCCTTCCCCGGGAGGAAGAGCAGCTCCGTCTTGCCGAGGTTCAGCTTGAGCTGGTGATCCGTCATCCACACTGATATGTCTGCCAGACATGCAGAGATACGATTCGCCACCTGGTTATCAGAAGGGGGAAAGGAGAAGATTAATTGTGTGTCGTCTGTGTAGCAATGATAGGAGAGACCATGTGAGGATATGACAGAGCCAAGTGACTTGTGAGAATAGGAGAGGGCCTAGAACTGAGCCCTGGGGGACACCAGTGGTGAGAGCACGTGGTGCGGAGACGGATTCTCGCCATGCCACCTGGTAGGAGCGATCTGTCAGGTAGGACGCAATCCAAGAGTGAGCCGCGCCGGAGATGCCCAACTCGGAGAGGGTGGAGAGGAGGATCTGATGGTTCACAGTGTCAAAGGCAGCAGATAGGTCTAGAAGGATGAGCGCAGAGGAGAGAGAGTTAGCTTTAGCAGTGCGGAGAGTCTCCGTGACACAGAGAAGAGCAGTCTCAGTTGAATGACCAGTCTTGAAACCTGACTGATTTGGATCAAGAAGGTCATTCTGAGAGAGATAGCAAGAGAGCTGGCCAAGGACGGCACGCTCAAGAGTTTTGGAGAGGAAAGAAAGAAGGGATACTGGTCTGTAGTTGTTGACATCGGAGGGATCGAGTGTAGGTTTTTTGAGAAGGGGTGCAACTCTTGCTCTCTTGAAGACGGAAGGGACGTAGCCAGCAGTCAAGGATGAGTTGATGAGCGAGGTGAGGTAAGGGAGAAGGTCTCCGGAAATGGTCTGGAGAAGAGAGGAGGGGATAGGGTCAAGCGGGCAGGTTGTTGGGCGGCCGGCCGTCACAAGTCGCAAGATTTCATCTGGAGAGAGAGGGGAGAAAGAGGTCAAAGCATAGGGTAGGGCAATGTGAGCAGGACCAGCGGTGTCGTTTGACTTAACAAACGACGATCGGATGTCGTCAACCTTCTTTTCAAAATGGTTGACAAAGTCGTCCGCAGAGAGGGAGGAGGGATTCAGGAGGGAGGAGAAGGTGTTAAAGAGCTTCCTAGGGTTAGAGGCAGATGCTTGGAATTTATAGTGGTAGAAAGTGGCTTTAGCAGCAGAAACAGAGGAAGAAAATGTGGAGAGGAGGGAGTGAAAAGATGCCAGGTCCGCAGGGAGGCTAGTTTTCCTCCATTTCCGCTCGGCTGCCCAGAGCCCTGTTCTGTGAGCTCGCAATGAGTCGTCAAGCCACGGAGCAGGAGGGGAGGACCGAGCCGGCCAGGAGGATAGGGGACATAGAGAGTCAAAGGATGCAGAAAGGGAGGAGAGGAGGGTTGAGGAGACAGAATCAGGAGATTGGTTGGAGAAGGTTGAGCAGAGGGAAGAGATGATTGGATGGAAGAGGAGAGAGTAGCAGGAGAGAGAGAGCGAAGGTTGCGATGGCGCAATATCATCTGAGTAGGGGCAGAGTGAGTAGTGTTGGAGGAGAGCGAGAGGGAAAAGGATACAAGGTAGTGGTCGGAGACTTGGTGGGGAGTTGCAGTGAGATTGGTAGAAGAACAGCATCTAGTAAAGATGAGGTCAAGCGTATTGCCTGCCTTGTGAGTAGGGGGGGACGGTGAGAGGGTGAGGCCAAAAGAGGAGAGGAGTGGAAAGAAGGAGGCTGAGAGAAATGAGTCAAAGGTAGACGTAGGGAGGTTAAAGTCACCCAGAATTGTGAGGGGTGAGCCATCCTCAGGAAAGGAACTTATCAAGGCGTCAAGCTCATTGAAGAACTCTCCAAGGGAACCTGGAGGGCAATAAATGATAAGGATGTTAAGCTTGAATAGGCTAGTGATTGTGACAGCATGGAATTCAAAGGAGGAGATAGACAGATGGGTCAGGGGAGAAAGAGAGAATGTCCACTTGGGAGAGATGAGGATTCCAGTCCCGCCACCCCGCTGACCAGATGCTCTCGGGGTATGCGAGAACACGTGGTCAGACGAGGAGAGAGCAGTAGGAGTAGCAGGGTTTTCTGTGGTAATCCATGTTTCCGTCAGAGCCAAGAAGTCGAGGGACTGGAGGGTAGCATAGGCTGAGATGAACTCTGCCTTGTTGGCCGCAGACCGACAGTTCCAGAGGCTGCCGGAGACCTGGAACTCCACGTGGGTCGTGCGCGCTGGGACCACCAGGTTAGAGTGGCAGCGGCCACGCGGTGTGACGCGTTTGTGTGGCCTGTGCAGAGAGGAGAGAACAGGGATAGACAGACACATAGTTGACAGGCTAAAGGAGAGGCTACGCTAATGCAAAGGAGATTGGAAAGAAAATTAACTAAACAACTGGGGAAGCGAGAGAGCAGGGCCTCCCTCACTAACCATTCGCTGAAACACTCAAATATAACTATTCCAACTTCCACTTAGAAATTATAATTGATGTAAACTACAGTGGTTCAATGTTTCCAGGAATAGGCTCAAACTTAGTTTATTCAGCTAGATAACTTGGTACAGTATTCTTCCAGCTTCTTCCAGTGCACCGTGTCCTATGACGCCGTAGCTAACTAGCATGCTAGCATCCAATAACACACGGTTAGCACCAATACTTGGTTACAACAAACAGGCAAACCGGCATTAGTTGTAAAATCACTGCCACTTAGTGTCATTCAAATGTACTTTTATTATGTTTTATTTTGACTTTTTTCCCTTTATCTTTTGACCATCATTCTCTCTCTCACACAGCAACTCCACTCCCACTCCCACTTTTCCACATACCAACCTTCAGCTTCCCTCAGCCCATCCCATCTATCTCTGCTGGCCACCCACTTCGTGTTTCTACGCAACACATATCTTTCAACTATGCTATGATGTTTAACGTACAATTTCAATCTATCTAATCGAATAGAATATACAGATTGCGTGTTGAAGATAAATACTTTTACAAAGAGTATTAGTATATTAGTAATTGACTGACTCGGTCTCTCCAGATCTCCTAACAGTACTATTTCTAGGGTCAATTTTAGATCAATGCTATATATTTTCAGCCATTCCTGAACCTGAGACCAGAATCAGGCTACCTGAGGGCAATAGCAAAATAAATGGTCTATTGATTCTATATCCTCACAACAAAATCTGCAGAGCTTCGATGATTCTATGCCCCAAATATTCAACATTTTGTTGGTGGCAATAATTCTATATCATAATTTTAGCTGAAAAGCACGAAGTCTTGAATCTTGCGTTGTTTTATATATCAACTCATACACCCTATACGATGGAATCGGTACATCAAAAATCTCTTCCCAACTATTTTGCAATCTGTATGGCACAGTTGTCAACATCCTGGTCCTCAAATGAAACTGGTATACTTTCCTATTTATGCTATCCCACCTCCTCCTGCTGCCACCCGCCTCCTCCATTTTTGGGGCAATGCTGTAATCAATTGGTTGTACTCTTGGATTGAGCAGACCTTCCCGTACAATTCTGATAACTCCATGAAGAACATAACTCTACCATTACAATTTACAATATCATTTAAGAACAAAATACCCTTTTCAAAAATCTTTCCCATAAATACAGTTATTTTATCAACCAGCACATTTGAGTTCAGCCATAATATTTGTTGTAATATTTGTTATACCTTTTCAGGGGGATGAAATTGAAATTGTAGCCAGCTCTGCAGTGCTTGTTTGAAAGAGACAGATACATTGAAAAAAGTATAATTTTCAATTAATCGAAAATGAGACATGGCAATCTGCACAAAGGCAAAAAGGCCATTTTTAAACAATGGATGAGCTTTTCTTATTAATCTACTTGAGAACCATTTAGGGTTCAAATAAAACTTTTGAATGAGTGAAGCTTTTAGAGAGAGGTTTAGTGCTTTTATGTTTAATAATCTCAACCCACCCAATTCATATTCATTATATAGATAGGCTCGTTTTATTTTGTCTGGTTTAGCGTCCCAGATAAAGCTAAATATTTTTTCACATATGATTTGAAAACGAATCATCAGGAGAAGGCAGCGCCATAAGTAAGTGAGTAAACTGAGATATGACTAAGGAGTTAATCAGGGCAATTTATTCATAAATCGACAGGTATTTACCTCTCCATGGTTGCAGGATCTTGTCTATTTTTACAAGTTTTCTATTAAAATTCATTGTAGAGAGCTTTTGTGCATTTTTCTCCATATTCCATCCAGTTTGCTTTATTTTTGTAATAGATTACATTAGATCGTTCTTGAATAAGTTCCTCGAGTTCTTTTTGTTTTTCCTCTGACTTATTTTGTATCTCTGTAGTATCGTTTATATTGCTATCTACCTGTACTATTAGTTCATGGTTTCCCCTTGTTAGTCTTGTTTCTTTAGCCAGAAACTGCTTTTTTATTATTGATGAATATTGAATTGAATGACCCCTGAAGGTACATTTAAAGGTATCCCAAACAATAAGGGGATTTGCTGAACCTATATTATCCTGGAAAAATTAGGTTCTAAATTCTTTTGTCTTAGTTAAAAATAAGTTGTCCTCCAGTAAACTTTGATTAAATTTCCAATATCCCCGTCCTCGTGGAAAATCTATAAGAGTTATGTGAATGCCAATTAGATGATGATCCGATGCATTCTGTCTCCTATTAAAACTTTTTAAACTTTTGATGCAAGAGAGAAAGAGACAAGAAAGTAGTCAAGACGACTAGCTTGATTAAGTCTCCTCCATGTATATCTCACTAGGTCGGGGTTTTTTAGTCTCCAAATATCCACTATTTCTAATGTGTCCATAATATTTGTGATTTCCTTAAGGGCACGGTGATGATAGCTTGTAGAGTGATTACCTTTACGGTCCATTGAGGTACTTAACACTGTGTTATAGTCTTCTACCATAATGATTAGATAATTTGTTGCCTGTAAGTTCAATAAATTGGTATAAATGTTTTCGAAGAAGTGTGGATCATCCTGATTTAAACCATATAGATTAATGAGCCAAATCTCTTTTTGCCCACTTTCATATTCAAAAGAATCCACCTTCCTTGCGAATCATTTCTGATTATTTGCACAATCAGATCGACATTTATGTTAATTAATATCATCACACCCTTTGAGTTCATTTGTCCATGACAGAAAATGATTTCACCACCCCATTCCTTTTTCCACGCAACTTCATCTAATGATGTAGAGTGAGTTTCCTGTAAACAGTATATGTTATATTCCTTTTCATTTAGCCATGTAAAGACTGATCTTCTTTTTTATAATCTGCTAAACCATTTCAATTATATCTGGCTATACTTATTTCACCCCTTACCATAACTAGATACTATTCTCAGGCTAAATTGACCATAATTAGTGCTTGTAAAGTTACTGCCATCAGAGGTATTATGAAGGTCAAAACTAGAGCTTTCAAATGTCTGATATTTACAATTCAAGAAATAGGTTCTAGCAATATGTGTTTTATTCCCTTGCCTGTTTGTCTGTGAGCCAATGCCACTGATGTTAGAAAATTGAGACAAATTATGTGTGTAACAAATCTGAGTAGGTTGATGTGTATAATATTGGATATGATATAATGAGAGTGTGTATGATGTCTGTATAAGAGTAAGACTATGTGTGATGTCCAAATAAATAATAACTGCCAATTTGCATGTTTGAGTGTCTATGTGTGTAACATGTAGTGCTTATAGCCTTAATATTCATATTCAATTTGCATGTTTGAGTGTCTATGTGTGTAACATGTAGTGCGTATAGCCTTAATATTCATATTCAATTTGCATGTTGAGTGTCTATGTGTGTAACATGTAGTGCGTATAGCCTTAATATTCATAATTGTAATCCATATCGTATCACCATCATAGTTGCATCATAATTACCTTTAACATCATTGAAAAACACATCCCAGCATTTCCTTGGCAATTGACATTTCACATGATCATGAAAGAGACCTTGCATTACTCTAGAGACGGCTTCACTACAGTACAAATGTATTCCATACAATATGTTATTATTCCCCAATGCCCCTATTCTGATATCTTCCCCTTGCTTGTTGTAAACGTATATAAACTTGTAGACAAATACATAAAAAATATAGAGAAACAATAAATACATTAAATTATAAAACAGTTCTCGATAATAGAGAGGAAGAGAAAAGAAAAGAGAGTGAGAGAAGAGAGCGAGATCAGGTGTGTGTGTATGTGTAAGTCCGTATGTGTAAGCAAGCATGTAGTTGAGTACATGTGTGTTCATATCCACTTCATAATGTTCAGATATTTTAACATCTGCATTTCTTGCTGTTTGGGGTTTTAGGCTGGGTTTCTGTATAGCACTTTGTGACATCAGCTGATGTAAAAAGGGCTTTATAAATACATTTGATTGATTTACCATCCTTCTCAGTGAATTTCACAAAAATAAAAATAGTGAAACATTAAAAAAATGATCCTTTTTAGAGAATTATACTAAATATATTCATGTCACCAAATAATTGATTAAAACATACTGTTTTGCAATGAAGGTCTTACAGTAGCCTCAACAGCTCTCTGTAGGGTAGCACCATGGTGTAGCTGGAGGACAGCTAGCTTCCGTCCTCCTCTGGGTACATTGGCTTCAATACAAAATATAAGAGGCTCATGGTTCTCACCCCCTTACATAGACTTACACAGTAATCGTGACAGCTTCTGGAGGACGTCCTCCAACCTATCAGAGCTCTTGCAGCATGAACTGACATGTTGTCCACCCAATCAAAGGATCAGAGAATGAATCTAGTACTGAAAGCATTAGCTACAGCTAGCTAGCAATGCAGTGCATAAAACGTGGTGAGTAGTTGACTCAAAGAGAGAGAAAGACAATAGTTGAACAGCTTTGAACAAATGAATTTCTTCAAAAATGAAGGAGAAGTAAGAGAGAGAGAGAGAAATGCAGCTAGCTAGTTTAGCCTACTCAAACACCAGCTCAAACAGAGAGGGATGCTATGTTAGCTAGCTGGCTATGACTATCCAACACTGAAACTCTTCCAAGTCAAGGTAAGATTTTGGTTTTACTAATTTATTGCCACCGGGGCCCGCCGGTGTAACTGCTTACTGACTGTACACTGTACTGCATGATTGTAGTGAGTTTACTAACGCATTAGTTCTATTAGCTATGTTGAGTATGACTTTACTTTAGGCCAATAAAAGGGATCACCACCACACAAACTCAACCAGATCTGGCAACATTCTAGCCCTAGATTGTCCAGCAGGGGGCGTTAGATACATATTTCCTTTTATAGTCTGATTCCCACACACAAATACACCATAAACAAAGAGCAACAGAATGTAATATATTGTTCACAGGCGGCCCGTGGCACCTTAATTGGGGAGGACGTGCTCATAGTAATGGCTGGAATGGAATCAATGGAATGGTATCAAACACATCAAACACATATTTTCCATGTGTTTGATACCATTCCATTTACTCCATTCCAGTCATTATTATGAGCCGTCCTCCCCTCAGCAGCCTCTTGTGATATTGTTGTATAGATTTTACAAGATGTGTCATTTTCCTCTTCTAACAAGGAAAAAGATGAGCTCCCAGCTTTTAGTGAATACTTTTGGATGATTCAATCATCATATTTCTATGTTTTATTTAACCTTTATTTAACTAGGCAAGTGAGTTAAGAACAAATTCTTATTTACAATGACGGCCTACCAAAAGGCAAAAGGCCTCCTGCGGGGACGGGCCTGGGATTTAAAAAAATAAATAATAAATACATTTAAATATAGGACAAAACACACATCACAACAAGAGAGACACAACACTACATAAATAGAGACCTAAGACAACAACATAACAAGGCAGAAAAACATGACAACACACCATGGTAGCAACACAACATGAAAACAACATGGTCGCAACACAACATGGTAGCAGCACACAAACATGGTACAAACATTATTGGGCACAGACAACAGCACATAGGTCAAGAAGGTAGAGACAACAATACATCACGCAAAGCAGCCACAACTGTCAGTAAGAGTGTCCATGATTGAGTCTTTGAATCAAGAGATTGAGATAAAACTGTCCATTTTGAGTGTTTGTTGCTGCTCGTTCCAGTCGCTATCTGCAGCGAACTGAAAAGAGGAGCAACACAGGGATGTGTGTGCTTTGGGTACCTTTAACAGAATGTGACTGGCAGAACGGGTGTTGTATGTGGAGAATGATATGGACATCACTATTTAAGCATTTAGCCTACCCACTGGGCACACCACATCATTTCAACGTGGACACTTGTTGATCAATGAGATTACAACCTATTCACCCATTCAAAAAAACAGCCAAAAGTTAGTTGAATTTCTAATGTGTTATCACTATGCTTTCAACCATCGAAGAGCACAACCAAATTCCCATGGGAAAACAATGTCAGATTTTTGGTTTAGTTGTCACCCACATGTGCCACTGTGCTTTCAAAAATGTAATCTACTTAATCCCCAAAAGTAATTATTTATCATGAGTGGGCCATAAACAATAACTAGTAATGCTGCATAATCAAAAAAAGGTTCAAATCTCACCTTTCAGGTAATTTAAAAAAATGAATTGCTGAGGTGTAGTCACTTTTGAGGACACATGCTCAAGTACACAGTACAAATATGATCAAAATAAAATATTTTATGATGTATTTCCTACTCAACATGAATAAGGCTTGAAATTACTTATATACTAAATATAGCATAATCAAATTATAAAATGACTAAGATTTCACCTTCCTTATAACTGTAACATACATATTTGTATATTTAGTGTTAGAGAAAATGTGCATGTTTTCTAAAGGTCTCTCTTGATCAAAACGTCTGCCCCCACCACTGTGAACGTCTCACAGAGGTTTAGCTTGACTTCCTGAACTCGTTAGGAACTTGCCTTTCATAACATATTATCTATGACAGAAAAGTGTTGTTTTTTTGTTCAAAATATATGAATTATTTTACATGAATGGCTATAAATCGATCTCTGAATGTGCTACCGTGATCAGGAGCTGGTGGACAGTCCGAAAAGCGAATGAAATGGTAGGTGGTTTCAGATATCACATCCTACGTCACACAGGCTCAGAAATACTACTGTGTCCGTGGGAACCAGGGCTGTCGCTCAATGCAAGCCAATTCTATCTACGGTAACCACGGGACGATTTCTAAGCGAAAATGTCGGTCGGTACCAGAACCATGCAGGACCCCTAACCATCTAACAGGTTTTAAAAGCACAGCAAAGTTCAAATGGGAAGACGATGTCAGAAATGTTGTTTATTTATACAACATATTGTGTTATCACTGTGCTTCGTCTAATAGCAGAACCAAATTACCTGGATTGTAGTTTAGATTACATTAAAAAGACATGGGGCAAGTGATGAATTCCGTTCGAGATGTTACGCTGATTACTACAGAAATTGTGAATGCTATTTTATGCAATGCTATCTTGAACATGAACGCCTTATATGACTAACCCACATAAGAAGACATTTATAGTTACAGTAACCTCAATGTGGCCATGGATGTTACTCATTTTACGGTTGAATGTTACATTAGTTTGTAAGATATTTACTGTATTACAAAAGCAGTATTGAATTGTGTTTCGGTTGACATTGCAACCAAATATCAACATATAAAGGAGATGTATCTACTGCTTGGATAGTTCCATTTGAGCCACTGGCTTAATCCCATTCTTTAACTTTTATTTGGAGACGTGACTCTAACATACAGTGCATTCGGAAAGTATTCAGACCCCTTGACTTTTCCACATTTTGTTACCTTACAGCCTTATTCTAAAAGTGATTAAATTGATGACGAAAAAAGCCAATCTACACACAATACCCCATAATGACAAAGCAAAAACGAATTTTTTGAAGTTTTAGCAAATTTATAAAAAAAATAAATAAAAAAACTGAAATATCACATTTAAGTATTCAGACCCTTTGTTGAAGCATTTTGGTAGTGATTACAGCCTTGAGTCTTCTAGGGTATGACACTACAAGCTTGTCACACCTGTATTTGGGCAGTTTCTCCCATTCTCTGCAGATCCTCTCAAGCTCTGTCAGGTTGGATGGGGAGTATCGCTGCACAGCTATTTTCAGGTCTCTCCAGAGATGTTTGATCGGGTTCAAGTCAGGGCTCTGGCTGGGCCACTCAAGGACATTCAGAGACGTGTCCAGTAGCCACGCCTGCGTTGTCTTGGCTGTGTGTTTAGGGTCATTGTCCTGCTGGAAGGTGAACCTTCGACCCACTCTGAGGTCCTGAGCACTCTGGAGCAGGTTTTCATCAAGGATCTCTCTGTACTTTGCTCCGTTCATCTTTCCCTCAATCCTGACTATGATATGACAAAGCCTACGATAGTCAGTAGTTATGGGTTAGGCGGGTCCTACTACAGAAACAAGGTGGACAGTTAAAGCCAGTAGCTTATTGCTCCAGGACTCTCACAGATGCAGAGAAGCACCATGCACAGATAGAAAAGGAGTGTCTCGCAGCAGTCTGGGCATATGAGAAGTTTACCAGATATCTGTATGACCTAGATACTGCAGAGTGATCACAAACCTTGTAATAAACTGTAAAGACCTTGACTTAGTGCCTTTGAGGTGTCAGAGACTGTTGATGCGCATGATGCGTTATAACCCTACAGCCAAGTATGTGCTGGGGAAACGGCTTGTTATAACATACACCCTTTCCAGACATCCCCAGGCAGCTGTTACAGGAGATATCGCAGAGCAGACCAGTGAAATCGAGGCCTATGAGGATGCCGTTCATACACCACGGCTTATCTCACCCACCAAGCTTGATGTCGTCAAGAAGCAGACACAACAAGATGCAGAGCTGCAGATTGTGAAACACTATGTGACAACAGGATGGCCTAAGTTTGCAGCCAAAGTATAACAAAAAACTTCCAGAACTCCAGCACGGAGTGAACGTCACCGTGAAGCTGGGTGACGAACAAGGCTGGACAAAGACGGCTTCAGTGCTTCAACGATGTGACACACCCAGGTCATACTTGGTCCAGACAGATACAGGAGTGCTGCGCAGGAATCCACACCACCTGAAACCCTTCCACAGTGCTTCAGAGACTTGTCAAAAGGGTGGAGAGGAACACCCAGAGTGTGACACGGAGTTGCACTTACCTGTTCCAGATGCCGACCCACCTCCTGTCCCAGAACCACAGACTCCGGTACACAGGACTTCTCGTGGTACAGTTGTCAAACCACCAGCCAGATACGGAGAGCATGTGCAGTAATTAACACACAGCCTGCCTTATGCGACAGAAGAACCCCACTGCAGCTATGAAGAAGACTGGCAGTCCACCCAGCTCACCTTAGAGTAGAATATAGTTAGTGTTGAAGAAACAACGACTGTTTCAACGAATGTTAAAGACAGAAAATGAGTTGATGTTTCATGAGTTGTTGAACTTTAAAGACAGAAAAGTTTGTTTATGAATTCATATGTTGAGACAGGTTTATTACAGATTGATGAACTATACATAGTATGTGATGTTTTGACATTTTAGAAGCGCATGTATTAAAAGAAGAAGGAAAGGGTGATGTGTTGTATTGGAACTATTTTATTATATATTTATATTATATTATTTTATTATAGCGCACGGCACAAGTATATTCATGACGGTCCGCGTGCATCCGTCGTAACAAGTCCAGTGAAGACAGCCTCCCGTGTTATGTTACTTATTGCTTCATTAAAGTCAACCAAAGTGACATTCACCTCAACACGATAACATCATCCGGGGGTTGAAATTTCACCCTCAAAACAACCCGTTGACGTTGATCACTTTTTTCAAGTCCAATGTCATTTTCAATACAGATTCCACGTCACGATGCATTGACAAATTACGTTGAAACAACGTTGACTCAACCAGTTTGTGCCCAGTGGGTAGTTACATTATAAAAATCATCTAATGATCAGATGTGCTTTTCAGCATCACATAGAGAGAGAGAGAATGATATAATGTCAGGCGTGTTCCATTAAGAGACAAACAACCCCTGAAACGTTGATCCGACTGCAGCAAGTGAAAGCAATGTTCTCTTTTTTCTCCTCATCAAAACGTTATCTTCCAGACACGAGTCAAATGAACATGCACTATATAGTTGTTCACAAATCACAAAACAACGACATCCTATTCAGGTCTACCTACTGTATGAAACACTCAAAAAGTTGAGTATGTGTATGGTAGTGTGCCAGGAGTTTTCCCTGCTCAGGCTCACATAGTCAGGAACACTCCTTGCCCTACATACCACAGGGATAATTCATTACTTTGACACCGCTTGGTAGATACTCTAGCGCTGTGATACCATCTTACAAAACAAGATAACCTCAAAAACCTGTGGGATGTGCATTACCAGTGTAGACTGCAGAAATGACAGTCATATTGAAACCCATCCACCAACATGGGGGCTGATGGATGTTGAGGAGAATAGGGGGTGTAGAAGCAGGCCTATTTCCTAAAATTGGGTAAACGCTCAAACACTTCTTACTTTAAAGGCCACCCACACAAAAAGACGTATAGGCAATCATGTTGACATTTTTCGGTCCCTTTTCATGGACCATGGAACAACACCTTTTGGTATGTGGGCCTTTGGACTATGTGGGATGGTGGAAAGTTGTGCTAACAAACAAGTGGTTAATGATTACCACAATCCTAAAATGTTTGAAGCTCAATCCGGACACAGAAATATCAAGCCCAGAAAGAGAGATCAATTGCCAGGTTTCTTTTAGGCCACAAGTTGATTGAGGTGGTTCAGGTATGTTAGAGGCCAAGGAAGTGTATTCGTTCTTGCTCTTTGTGAATGGGTGGTTGGGTCAGCTCTTCACCCCCTGCTCCCAACCAGTCCTCCTATCTACAAGCAGTCTCAATACCCAACAGGTAAGAGAGATATGCAGATGTAATATCTGTGTTTTTACCACTATTATGACCTGTCAATTAGGTTATTATGCACAAGCGATGATACATCAAAACATCATGAGCCCTTCATGATGATTCTCAAATTATTATTGCATTTTGGTCTTTTAATATATTTACAAAACATATGTGTGACCCATAATGAACCATTTAATTTATTTTATTTCAACTGTATTTGTACAGGGAGTCAACATTGGGTTACACACACATTAAAGGAGTCAACTTTGAGTTAAAACATACAGGGAGACACTTTTACAAGTGAGCCCCACAAACAACATACACAATACAGTTTGTTGTACAGACTTCCCACCATATGTGATATGATTTTACAGAATGGTGTAATTAGAGTCCTACGGCATACAGTATATGGTTGTACCTTACAGAAAATCGACATTCATGTGGTTTTTCCGTAATGGCTGGATATGGACAGCACCTCAACAAATGGTTTCACAGTTTCAGTTTCAGATGTCGTTTTTGACTTATTTCGCATTGGCCTTTCACTTGTCATCGTACGCTTTCCCCACCCACTGTTTTCTAACAGTGGTGGTCATTTTTTTTGTCAGTAATGTTTTAAAATAAATATTTTCTTTCATTTAATTCTCCCCCTCTCTTTTCCTCCTTTCACAAATCTCTCTCTCTCTCTGTCTCTCTCTCTCTGTCTCTCTCTCTCTGTCTCTCTCTCTCTGTCTCTCTCTCTCTCTCTCTCTCTGTCTCTCTCTGTCTCTCTCTGTCTCTCTCTCTCAGTATCTTGGCAAATGGTACTTCATTGCAGCGGCTGGTGTGAAGGAGTCAGATGTGCAGATGTTCAGACAGATGGACAGCACTGTGTTTCACCTGAATGAGACCTCTGAAAATACACTACTGTTGACCGGAGCCATGCGCGTGTAAGAGACCAGGGATAGCTGACACAATCATACTGGCAGAGAAGCCCACTTGGGGTATGTCCCAATAATCTCTCCTTCCTGAAGTGTGCACTTGTTCACTTCTCCACAGAAATGTAAAAGCAATGGATTTGGATATGCATGGGCTAGAGGGAGTTTCTTATAACAGTGTTGAGAAATGGAAGAAGAGAGAGATTATTTGGAACACATCCTTGGCCTGTTTCTGACCCAAATTTGACCCAGTCGTACACAGTTCAACAGGCTTAATTACACCCTATATGGCGTTGCAATGCTTGTGGCCTATTCTACCCTGACTAACATTTTCAAAGTATAGGAGAATGTCAATGTTGTTTACAAAATTACAGTAGGTTTCAGTACCTTTACAGTACCTTCTATCTGTGTGATAATGCATTTTTTCCCCCATTTTAGGGGTGTTCATTGCATTATGAAAAACTGGACATATACTATTCAGTCTGGCAAAGATGATTTGACATTAGAAGGTAACTTACAACCACTCCCACTAACTTAGGTGCCACTTTTTGAGTTTTGTTCTCTTAACTCAGTCTTTCAATGGGCCAATGAGTATATTGACCCATTGAAAAAGTATTGGGACAGTGACACATTTGTTGTTGTTTTGGCTCTGTACTCCAGCTTTGAAATGATACACTGACTATGAAGTTAAAGTGAGTGCAGACTGTCAGCTTTAATTTGAGGATATTTTGATCCATATCGGGTGAACCGTTTAGAAATTACAGCACTTTTTGTACATAGTTCCCCCATTTTAGGGGACCAAGGGTATTGGGACAAATTCACTTATGTGTAATTAAAGTAGTCCAAAAGTTTTGTATTTGGTCCCAAAGTTAGAGACACACAAATATCATACCCCCAAGACATGCTAACTGTTCACCATTACAATAACAGGGGAGGTTAGCGTTTTTTTGGGGGGGGGGGTATGATAGTTAAGCCTCTAACTTTCTCACTCATTATCCATAATCATGGTAGCATTCACATGAATGCAGAAATGTTTGGCAACATATTCTATTCTTATTTACAATAAAAGTGACTCAAAAATGACACTACATTATTTAATATTCATTTAAATTTGGCACAAAATAATCTGAAACACATCCAACACAAACAGCAAATGCATACAACAAATTTGTAGCGTCACAGGCTTGATATAGTCATTGCGTGCTATGAATGTGGGACCAAATATTTAACTTTTTACAGATAAGTGAATTTGTCACAATACTTTTGGTCACCCAAAATGGATGGACTATGTACAAAATGTGTTGTACTTTCTAAACGGTTCACCCGAAATGGTTCAAAATACCCTCAAATTAAAGCTGACAGTCTGCACTTTATACAGAGCCAAAACAGCAACAAGAAAAGTGTCACTGTCCCAATACTTTTGGAGCTCACTGTATGTGTGAACAAAACTTGAGCAAAACTATGTTAGCCCATTGAGTAATTAATTCCCTGTTGGTTTGACACAGGCAGGCCTGAGCTGCAAACTCTAGTGTGGAGTGGAGAGTGGCTGAACTGTACCAAGTGTATCCTGCTGCAGGAGATGGAGCGTCACTTGGACCCACTAGAGAGACACGACACCCTCAACAGATTCATGCTTTACGGTCAGCCCAGGAGTCATCAATGATTCCATACTGTGATGGAATACCAGGAATTGAAGCAAAGCTGAGAAAATCTAAGAATTGAGAGACATACTGTTATTAATACATCACATTGCTGTTTAGTGAAATATTACATGTATACAATGTACATATTACATATTATGTGTTTTAAATTATATAACAAGGACATGTTATAGCTGCCCAAAGGGTTAATGTGCTTAGAGATGCAAACAATATTTGCATGTTTGCACTGTAAGTGGTCCTCAATGAAAATCGTGTATTTTCTTTTTACCAGCTCGTGACAGTGCCTTATTGGATAATAAAGTGGTGAAGGTGTTTCAGACCCAAACAGCTTGTAAAAATATGGGCAGATTTGTCCATCTCCCTCAAGAGAAAGGTTTGTGGTTTTGGTACATAATCTAACCTCACTATAGAACAAATGGACTTGGACCACCAGTGAAAATATTTTGTTTCTCTGGTGGTCCAAGTCCATTTGTTCTATAGTTCTACTTAGAAATGTCCTTGTTTTTGAAAGAAAAGCACATTTTTTGTCCATTAAAATAACATCAAATTGATCAGAAATACAGTGTAGACATTGTTAATGTTGTAAATGACTATTGTAGCTGGAAACAGCAGATTTTTCTATGGAATATCTACAGAGGCCCATTATCAGCAAACCATCACTCCTGTGTTCCAATGGCACGTTGTGTTAGCTAATCCGAGATTATCATTTTAAAAGGCTAATTGATCATTAGAAAACCCTTTTACAATTATGTTAGCACAGCTGAAAACTGTTGTGCTGATTTAAAGAAGAAATAAAACTGGCCTTTAGACTAGTTGAGTATCTGGAGCATCAGCATTTGTGGGTTCGATTACAGACTCCGGGATGCTGGCCTTCGAGGCAGAGTTACTCTGTCCAGTGTCTGTGTTCTTTTGCCCATCTTAATCTTTTCTTGTTATTGACCAGTCTGAGATATGGCTTTTTCTTTGCAACTCTGACTAGAAGGGCAGCATCCCGGAGTCGCCTCTTCACTGTTGACGTTGAGACTGGTGTTTTGCGGGGTACTATTTAATGAAGCTGCCAGTTGAGGACTTGTGAGGCATCTGTTTCTCAAACTAGACACTCTAATGTACTTGTCCTCTTGCTCAGTGGTGCACAGGGGCCTCCCACTCCTCTTTCTATTCTGGTTAGGGCCAGTTTGTGCTGTTCTGTGAAGGGAGTAGTGCACAGCGTTGTACAAGATCTTCAGTTTTTTGGCAATTTCTCACATGGAATAGCCTTCATTTCTCAGAACAAGAATATACTGACAAGATTCAGAAGAATGTTCTTTGTTTCTGGCCATTTTGAGCCTGTAATCGAACCCACAAATGCTGATGCTCCAGATACTCAACTAGTCTAAAGAAGGCCAGTTTTTTATTGCTTCTTTAATCAGAACAACAGTTTTCTGCTGTGCTAACATAATTACTAAAGGTTTTTCTAATGATCCATTAGCCTTTTAAAATTATAAACTTGGATTAGCTAACACAACGTGCCATTGGAACATAGAAGTAATGATTGCTGATAATGGGCCTCTACGCCTATGTAGATATTCCATTAAAAATCAGCAGTTTCCAGCTACAATAGTCATTTACAACATTAATAATGTCTACACTGTATCTCTGATCAATTTGATGTTATTTTAATGGACACAGAAGTTGCTTTTCTTTCAAAAACAAGGACATTTCTACGTGACCCCAAACTTTTCAATGGTAGTGTGTATATATATATATGTGTGTGTATGTGTTTCTTTCAGAGCTTTGTAAATTGGAGAATAAGGCGTAGCACTGAGGTAAGAATCTAAATGATGAATTTACTTTTATTTTATGCACTTCTTATCACTACTTCCGTTTTGTGGTTATTAAAATTACATTTGCTCATATCCATCTCCACAATCTATTACAGGCTACCTGATATTTGTTGGAATCTTCAATCAAGATCATGCTATGCATCAAAATAGGTTTCCTTTTGATAGTTTAATATTAGCGTATTGCCCACTCTAACTTTGATCTAACTCCGAAACGTGGACCTAATTCAAATGAAGAACTCTCCTCTCATTTCCCATGTGTAATAGTAAAACAAATAAACAGAAAAAAGAACAGCTATTCAAAGTCTGTTCCAAAGTCTCAGAATGTTTAGAATAGCACTAGTGCTTAGACTTCTAAGCATTTTCCATCGCTCATTTAAACTTGCAGTGACAAGGCACACAGTTATCAAGCTTTCTAAAAGGGCCTATTTCCAGGCAAATATTTCACTTTCACGCATTTCTCTTTTTGTGAGGGATGACTTAACTGTCATGGTTCAGTCATGGTTCACTGAACTGCATTGTTCCACTCTTCACCTACCTCCATCAATGGAGGCTGCTGAGTGGAGGATGGCTCATAATAATGTCTGGAATGGAGTCAATGGAGTGGTATCAAACACTTGGTTTCCATGTGGTTGATACCATTCTGTTGACTCCATTCCAGACAATATTATGAGCTGTCCTCCCCTCAGAAGCCTCCTCTGACCTCCATCTAAATACCATTGAAATATTTCGAAAATAATCCAGGGCTAGTTTACGGGGAAGAGCCACCCACGTAGTTACACTGACAGTGCAGGGGAAATTCCCATGATGCTGCTGACAGAGCATAAGCTCAGAGCACACAGTCGTTCACAACTAGAGTGGTCATCAACAGTTCTCTTCTTCATTTGCTCTAATGTAATAATACACATATTATTTCTTGTAAGGTTATTTCTTTGACCTGCAGGTCAAAATCAAGAAAATAGGGATATATGATGGGGTCCTTTGGGGTGCATTGGATATGTTGTACTTGTAATTTCTATGGCTTAAATACAATAACAGACTCCCATGTCTGGTCCTATAAAAACACCTACAGTATACACTACATTGACAATAAACTTTTTCCTATACAGGCAGCAGGTAGCCTAGTGTTTAGAGCGTTGGGCCAGTAACCAAAAAGTTGCTAGATTGAATCCTCGAGCTGACAAGGTAAAAATCTGTCGTTCTGCCCCTGAACAAGGCAGTTAACCCACTGTTCCTAGTCCGTCATTGTAAATAAGAATTTGTTCTTAACTGACTTGCCTAGTTAAATAAAAATAAAAAATACAAGAGGAAATTGAGAATTCTTTGAGTTAATAGTTTCTAAAAAATTATGTCAAAGCCATTGATTGATGTAAAATAGCTCGACTTTCATCTGCACTGGCATCAGTGACAAAGCACAATGTCCAGTACTTGACATTATCAGGTTATGTGGGTTTTTTACCTGTAGCCTCAAGGAAAGGCCAAACAACAGTGGTGTCCTTATGCTTATGTAACATTTTGAATCCTATACTGTAGCTCTGGACCCGTATTCATAAAGCAGAGCAGGAGTGCTGATTTGGGATCAGTTTCACCTTTCAGACAATTAATAATATTACATAGATAGGGAACCTGATCCTATCAGCACTTCTACTCTGAGAAGCTTTATGAATAAGGGCCCTGGTTAGAAATGATTGACATTACCAGTGGTTGCTACCAGTGCCAGGAGACAATCAATGGCTGAGTTAGACAAAGTCAACATGTAGCTAACAATGTCACCATTCAAGTACCTCTGTGTTTCGGCTATGCCCGGGGCTAATATGACTATATCCCGAAACCATGATGAAATCCTTGTCTATCTCCCTCCCCCTCTCCATTTATCTCTCTGATTTACGCACTTTCAAAGGTTTGTGACGTACCAACATGAAGACACTTGACTTCCCAGATACACTTTGGCATGAAACAACTTGTTGACTGGCAGAAGGTACAGAGGTCAGGGTGAGAATTTACTTCCCATCTCCGTCAGGATGACTTTAGATTCTTACCTTTCTCTCACCTGTACGATGTCCATAATAGGACAGCCTCAATCTCAGCAGGACTTGTTTCAATCTCAGCGCGACTTGTTTCAATCTCAGCAGGACTTGTTTCAATAAGTTAATTTTAATATAGTCACGGTATGGCCGAGATTCTATTCCCAGTGTGTTCCTCTTTTCATTTCTGGATCATTTCTCAAATATCAATACCATTTACAGTATATGAAAGCATATCTTGTTAAGCCCAAAAATAGGCAGTCAAACTCTTCCCTGCATAATAATTCATTACTGTCAAACGATGGTTCTTCCAGCCCACCTCTAACACACCTGATTGTTGATGAGCAGTTCACTAGTAAAACACTAATCAGGTGTGTTAGTGCTGGGCAGAAACAAAAACATGTACACCCTTTAGCTCTCCCTGACCAGGAATGGTGACCGCTGGTAAATACCAATATTGAGCCAAACACATCTTCGATGCTGCACAGATTGAAATCAATTATCTAAAACTGAACAGAAACTGATAAATTATCTAAAACTGAACAGAAACTGATCAATTATCTAAAACTGAACAGAAACTGATCAATTATCTAAAACTGAACAGAAACTGATCCATTATCTAAAACTGAACAGAAACTGATCAATCATCTAAAACTGAACAGAAACTGATCAATCATCTAAAACTGAACAGAAACTGATCAATCATCTAAAACTGAACAGAAACTGATCAATCATCTAAAACTGAACAGAAACTGATCAATCATCTAAAACTGAACAGAAACTGATCAATCATCTAAAACTGAACAGAAACTGATCAATCATCTAAAACTGAACAGAAACTGATCAATCATCTAAAACTGAACAGAAACTGATCAATCATCTAAAACTGAACAGAAACTGATCAATCATCTAAAACTGAACAGAAACTGATCAATCATCTAAAACTGAACAGAAACTGAACAGAACATAATTAGATGGATGCCAGAAGGTTTCTGCTTTCAACAACAGCAGTGCCTGCACTTCTGCATTTCAGGAAGATGGGGAAAAGACAAAGAGGCAAACATGATTGAAGGCCTTGTCTGAGAATTGTGCCTGCATTGGGTAAGCACCTAAACCATCTGTGTGTGTGTCAAGGAAAGCACAGGCGGGTTGATTGAGGATGTACCATGGAGCATGAAACCAAGAACGGGAAAGTTACATAGAAATCTACCAGCAAACACTCTCTCTCCCTCTCTCTTTCTCTGTTTCACTCTCTCTCTCTTTCGCTCTCTCTCCACTTTCTAAAAGTTACTTTCAGTCCTGTTTATGAAATCAACAGTGTTCAACTTCACGCATCTGCATTTCCATACCCTATGGCTATTTCCATACCCTATGGCTATTCCCATACCCTATGGCTATTCCCATACCCTATGGCTATTCCCATACCCTATGGCTATTCCCATACCTTATGGCTATTCCCATACCCTATGGGTATTCCCATACCCTATGTATGTAAAGTCAGATTAAGTCACTGTGGCTGCCAGCTGGTGTATGAAACCATGAAGAAAACTCCCTGTCATGTTTTTGAGCCTGTTGAACCCGCTGACACTGATCTATAAATATGTATGGGAAAACACATGACACCCACATCTGTCAATGTTGTGCCTAACTCATCTTTAGCCTTACTAGCCTATAGTTCCTCGCTACAGGGATGATAGTGGTTCTGTCACCTTCTCTTTTCCCGTACTGTCATACTTGAGTAAAAGTAAAGATATCTTAATAGAAAATGACTCAAGTAAATGTGAAAGTGAACTGAATTTAAAAACGGAATCTAAATGCATCTGAGATGTTGAATATGTGAAACCATGGTAAATTTGAAATGATAGTTTGTAAACTTGATATGCAGACAATGAATGCAATATCCACCACATTGAAACAGAATATATAAATATTGAATTACAATATTAAATTCAATTGTAATAGAATTTTAAAACTGAATGCAATATTCATTAAAATAATTTTCAAATCATGAAATACAAGTTCAATTAATTCAATGATTACATTTGTGCATTACAAATGTAAAAATATTGCATTTAAATTCAATATCTTAATGCAACTAAAAAAGTATTGAATTCGAATACAGTTTCTGTTGTCACTGATATCGCTCTGTAATCGCTCTGTAATCGCTACATCGCTTTCCTGCTCCGCATCCAAAATGTAACAAGTACTTTTGGGTGTCAGGGAAAATGTATGGGAGTAAAAAGTACATATTTTCTTTAGGAATGTAAGTGGAGTAAAAGTAAAAGTTGTAAAAACAACATTTTTTTTAAATGCTGAAAATCCGATGTTTCTATGTCAAACGGTTTTGTTATTTTTCAGTCTTCTGTGATGTATATAAAGTGTAATATTGGGATGCAAACTCAAAATTGAATACATTTAAACTATATCTGACATGGTACAGGTGTCTTCTTTTTTATAGCCCATAACCATGTGTGTGAGGTGTATACTTTGGTTTCAAAGTAGATTTGTTTAAGACTACCAAGAACACTCTGTGTCCCTGATTTAGCCCACTGCAGTAAAAGGTTTTAAGTAGTGCTTCAAAGTATTTTTCTTAGGGTAAATCCATTTGAATTCAATCACTTTTTCACAGCATCCCTTTTGATTTAAACAAAACTTTTCATACATGTTTGTCCATGGTCAGAAAGAGACTTTTTGGACCTGAATGCCAAAACATTCAGGAGATAAAGGTGCTCAGTTGACCCGTTTTGCATACCATACTATGAGACATCCATGTCTTCATCACCGGAAAATATAGATGATATAAAATAGGGTCTCAGCTACAACATATGGGAAAAGAATCCGAGTTTATGCATTCAAACTCAAACGTTTGAGGTTCTTGTGTTGTGCCCGCCATCAGTTGAGACACAACATGCTCTGAATACAGGGGGAGTGTCATTTCAATCATACAAATATAATTAATAGAATGGACATATCCCTTCAGACCACTGCAATTTAGCTGGTACACCATTGACATTTTAATTTAATTTACATGTTACTTCTAATTACTACCACAAAGATGGTCACTGGTCCACCCACTGTTGAATGTAAACTTAAATATCTATTCTATTATCTATATTTCTATGATTTCAATAGGTTTCCTATGGAAGATTAACAGTATCATTTAAAAAAAACAGATATTCCCATTCAAGACAAAGGAGATGATTGTGGACTACAAGAAAAGAAGGACCGAGCACGCCCCCATTCTCATCGACGGGGCTGTAGTGGAGCAGGTTGAGAGCTTCAAGTTCCTTGGCGTCCACATCACCAACAAACTAACATGGTCCAAGCACACCAATACAGTTGTGAAGAGGGCATGACAAAACCTATTCCTCCTCAGGAAACTGAAAAGATTTGGCATGGGTCCTTAGATCCTCAAAAGGTTCTACAGCTGCATTCATCGAGAGCATCCTGACTGGTTGCATCACTGCCTGGTATGGCAACTGCTCGGCCTCCGACCACAAGACACTACCGAGGGTAGTGCGTATGGCCCAGTACATCACTGGGGCCAAGCTTCCTGCCATCCAGGACCTCTATACCAGGCAGTGTCAGAGGAAGGCCCTAAAAATTGTCAAAGACTCCAGAAACCTGGGCCTCCCGAGTGGCGCAGTGGTCTAAGCTGTGCCACTAGAGAGTCCAGGCTTTGTCGCAGCCTTCCGCGACCGGGAGACCCATGGGGCGGCACACAATTGGCCTAGCATCGTCCGGGTTAGGGGAGGGTTTGGCCGGCAGGGATGTTCTTGTCTCACCGCGCACTAGCGACTCCTGTGGCGGGCCGGGCGCAGTGCACGCTGACACGGTTGCCAGATGTACGGTGTTTCCTCCGACACATTGGTGCGGCTGGCTTCCGGGTTAAGTGGGCATTGTGTCAAGAAGCAGTGCTGCTTGGTTGGGTTGTGTTTCGGAGGACGGATGGCTCTCGACCTTCGCCTCTCCCGAGTCCGTACGGGAGTTGCAGCGATGAGACAAGACTGTAACTACCAATTGGATACCACGAAATTGGTGAGAATAAGGGGTTACATTTTTAAATTAAAAATAAGACTCCAGCAACCCTAGTTATAGACTGTTCTCTCTGCTACCGCAGGGTAAGTGGTACCGGAGCGCCAAGTCTAGGTCCAAGAGGTTTCTCAACAGCTTCTATCCCCAAGCCATAAGACTCCTGAACACCTAATCAAATGGCTACCCAGACTATTTGCATTGCCGTCCCCCCCCCCCCCACCCCCCCTTTATGCTGCTGATACTCTCTGTTATTATCTATGCATAGTCACTTTAATAACTCTACCTACATGTACATATTACCTCAATTACCTCGACTAACCGGTGCCCCCGCACATTGACTCTGTACCGGTACCCCCTGTATATAGCCTCGCTATTGTTATTTTACTGCTGCTCTTTAATTATTTGTTACTTTTGTTTATTTATTTATTGTATTTTTCTTAAAACTGCATTGTTGGTTAAGGGCTTGTAAGTAAACATTTCAATGTAAGGTCCACACCTGTTGTATTCGGCATATGTGACAAATAACATTTGATTTGATTTTAATTTGAAGTCAACATTCTCTGGTGTGTGGACTTTCGACCATCTTTTTGGTACCATTTGAAAGCAAAAATTTCAATTTTATTCCCATTTTAGTAAATTGATCAGCCAAAACATGACACCCACCCTGTATTCAAGAGCATGTTGTGTCTCAGCCGATGGTGGGCACAACACAAAAACCTCAGATTAAGTAAAATAGGGTCTAAGCTACAACATCTGAATATGCTAAAAATCGGAGTTGACATGTTTTTAGATAATTGACATATACGGTTATAAAATGACAAATGTAATTCCCACCCAAAATTCCAATAAATTATTGAATAGTTTGACACCCCTGTAAGCTTTTAAATGATATTAATCTCAACCATTTGTCGTTTCCAGTGATGAAGACATGGATGTCTCATATTATGGTGGGGTATAAAAAATATGTTTTGGCATTCAGGTCTAAGAAGTCACTTTCTGAACACTTCTTAAATGGGCCAATATGGATGAAAGCTTTCGTTCATATCAAAAGGGGTGCTGTCAAAAAGTTACTTTACAACTGTACTTTATCTACAGTATTTCATAAAATAATGGATAAAATACCTGGGTTTATTGATTATTTAAATTCATTTTTTGTTGTCAGAACAAAAAAACATGTTATAAACACAGAGGGGAAATCAAATAAATAATAGCCCGGGATGACAATCTGTTTCTGCTCTTTTGCCACCTCCTTATGGAATTGTCATGTCTGGCTTGACAATGGAGTAGGCATAAGCATAAACAGATCTTGGACCAGGCTAAATTACATTTTCATAGAAGAATATGACATCATCAGTTGCTAATTCAATGTGACCAAAGTCACCCTAGATTTTGAGGTGGTTGTTTAGTCCATGATGCTTTGCTTTCACTCCCTCCTTTCTTTCCAACCACAACTCACAGTGAAGAAAAAAACTCCATCGCATCGAGCCTCAACTCAAGTGAAAGGGGGGAAACCCTGTCTAATGAACATGTCTCTGAAATGCAGCATGGTAGGCAGCAGACAGATTTGTTTGTACAAGGACACTACAAGACACGCTAGGTGAGTTGAGATCCTGGTCATTGTGTTTCATTTTTCTCATATCAAGCTACTCATTTATTTATGATGTATATGTATATTGTAGCAACACCGAATTGTGGACAGTGGACCATCGTATTTGCAATACTTTTTCATAATGTGAAATTCCTAATCTTAGACTTAATTATAGGATGTTTCGATGAGGAAAATGTGACACAATGTAAAATCACTTGGTGATAACAGTAATGTCCGATTTATCATCACACAGTAATAGTCTAATGGTTCTACAGTTTTATTTGGTCCAAAAATGGTGGCTGTTGTATGAATATTTAGTGGTATTTTCAATAATGAGACTGTAATAGGATGGACCCAGTCTCATGTCCTATACCATATGACAGGTAATGCAGTCAAATTGATCATTGCCAGAACGTTCTCTCACTCACTATGCATACCTTCACAATTACTTGTATCTTGTACAAGTGTGTAACAGGACAAATATAAGCACCCCCCAAATTATTATTATTATTATCTTGACTATTGCATTCATGTCCTTCTGAACATACCGGAGTACACTGCGTGACAGCCCTAATGTCTTGTCACAGTCATACAGTACATACCACTCTCTGCATGTTTACTACAAATTATTTTATTGTATTTCTCTGGTAGTGAGTTCAGATATCACATTTACAGCCACTGATGTTATTGTTTGAGCCAAGACAAGTAGCAAACCACACTGCACATAGGGCAGCATTGTAGTTCAACAGGGGAATAACCTGTATAGGTGAAATCCCAGAGTTTGTTTGTTTTATTTATTTATAGGGGACAATGCACATTAATCAACATCAATATTACAATAATGCAACATCCATGTAAATGTGCCGGGGTTAGCCAAAAGTTAATTTACACCCGTAGTCCCAGAGCAGCTAAGGACAATTACACATACTCACTAAAACAATACAAAATACAAATACATTACATCCAATAATATATCATTCTAACGACAACAACAATACTATCATCAACTGTCGTCTTACATATGAGGAACCACAGATAACTCATGTGTACAGGTTTGGATAGATCTGAGCCATGTTTTCAATTAAAATATAAAAGTACCATAATCAGTGCAGCTTCTCAAGTCCATGGGCATTGTATTCCAGTATGTTGTAGCTCTAACAGAGAAGGCCGATTGGCCGATTTTACTGTGTCGAAAAGGGACAACGCAACCCCCTCTAGTTAGTGCCCTGTTATCCTGGAGGTGCTTTCCTTGAGCATGATATGGCAGTATAGGGGTGAAGGGGCAAGACCATGTAGGAACTTAAAGACAAGGCTTCAAAATCAAATCAAATCAAATTTGAGTAAAAAATAAATAAATAATTTTAGCAGTAAAAAATAGCAACATATACAGGGGGGTGCCGGTACAGAGTCAATGTGTGGGGGCACTGGTTAGTTGAGGTAGTATGTTCAGTACATGTAGGTAGAGTTAATTGAAGTGACTCTGCATAGATGACAACACAGTGTGGCAATGGTGTGGAGAGGGGAGGGGGGGGGGGGCAATGTGAATAGTCTGGGTAGCCATTTGACGAGATGTTCAGGAATCTTATGGATTGGGGGTAGAAGCTGTTTAAAAGCCTCTTGGACCTAGAATTGGCGCTCTATGACTAGGGTGGCTGGAGTCTTTGACAATTTTCAGGGCCTTCCTCTGACACCGCCTGGTATAGAGGTTCTGGATGGCAGGAAGCTTGGTCCCAGTGATGTACTGGGCCCGTTCGCACTACCCTCTGTAGTGCCTTGCGGTAGGAGGCTGAGTAGTTACCATACCAGGCAGTGATGCAACCAGTCAGGATGCTCTCGATGGTGCAACTGTAGAACCTTTTGAGGATCTGAGGACCCATGCCAAATCTTTTCAGTCTCCTGAGGGGGAATAGGTTTTGTCATGCCCGCTTCACGACTCATGGTGTGCTTGGACCATATTAGTTAGTTGGTGATGTGGACACCAAGGAACTTGAAGCTCTCAACCTGCTCCACTACAGCCCCGTCGATGAGAATGGGGGCGTGCTCGGTCCTCTTTTTCCTGTAGTCTACAATCATCTCCTTTGTCTTGTTCATGTTGAGAGAGAGTTTGTTGTCCTGGCACCACACGGCCAGGTCTCTGACCTCCTCCCTATAGGCTGTCTCGTTGTTGTCGGTGATCAGGCCTACCACTGTTGTGTCATCTGCAAATTGAATGAGTCGTGCCTGGCCGTGCAGTTATGAGTGAACAGGGAGTACAGGAGGGGAGCACGCACCCCTGAGGGACCCTGTGTTGAGGATCAGCGTGGCGGATGTGTTGTTACCTACCCTTACCACCTGGGGGCGGCCCATCAGGAAGTCCAGGATCCAGTTGCAGAGGGAGGTGTTTAGTCCCAGGGTCCTTAGCTTATTGATGAGCTTTGAGGGCACTATGGTGTTGATCGCTGAGCTGTAATCAATGAATAGCATTCTCACATAGGTGTTCCTTTTGTCCAGGTGGGAAAGGGCAATGTGGAGTGCAATAGAGACTGCATCATCTGTGGATCTGTTGGGGCGGTATGCAAATTGGAGTGGGTCTAGGGTTTCTGGGATGATGGTGTTGATGTGAGCCATGACCAGCCTTTCAAAGCACTTCATGGCTACAGATGTGAGTGCTACGGGTTGGTAGTAATTTAGGCATGCTACCTTAGTGTTCTTGGGCACAGGCACTATGGTGGTCTGCTTAAAACATGTTGGTATTACAGACTCGGACAAAGAGAGGTTGAAAATGTCAGTGAAGACACTTGCTAGTTGGTCAGCGCATGCTCGCAGTACACGTCCTGGTAATCCGTCTGGCCCTCCGGCCTTGTGAATGTTGACCTGTCTAAAGGTTTTACTCACATCGGCTGCGGAGAGCGGGATCACACAGTCTTCCGGTATAGCTGGTGCTCTCATGCATGTTTCAGTGTTATTTGCCTTGAAGCGAGCATAGAAGTAGTTTAGCTCGTTTGGTAGGCTCGTGTCACTGGGCAGCTCTCGGCTGTGCTTCCCTTTGTAGTCTGTAATGGTTTGCAGGCCCTGCAACATCCGACGAGCGTCAGAGCCGGTGTAGTACGACTTGATCTTAGTCCTGTATTGACGCTTTGCCTGTTTGATGGTTCGTCGGAGGGCATAGCGGGATTTCTAATAAGCTTTCGGGTTAGAGTCCTGCTTCTTGAAAGCGGCAGCTCTAGCTCCTTGAAAGCGGCAGCTCTAGCTCCTTGAAAGCGGCAGCTCTAGGCTTGCATCTACAAGAAAAAGTATGTGAACCCTTTGGAATTACCTGGATTTCTGCATAAATTTGACATAACATTTGATCTGATCTTCACTAGACAAACGTAGTGTGTTTAAACTAATAACACACAAATTATTGTATTTTTCTTGTCTATTTTGAATGTATAATTTAAACATTCACAGTGTAGGTTGCAAAACGTATGTGAACCCCTAGGCTAATGACCTCCAAAAGCTAATTGGAGTCAGGAGTCAGCTAACCTGGAGTCCAATCAATGAGACGAGATTGGAGATGTTGGTTAGAGCTGCCTTGCCCTATAAAAACAGTTTTGCTATTCACAAGAAGCATTGCCTGATGTGAACCATGCCTCAAACAAAAGAGATCTCAGAAGACCTAAGATTACGATTTGTTGACTTGCATAAAGCTGAAAAGTGTTACAAAAGTATCTCTAAAGGCCTTGATGTTCATCAGTCCACGGTAAGATACATTGTCTATAAATGGAGAGTTCAGCACTGTTGCTACTCTCCCTAGGAGTGGCCGTCCTTCAAAGATGACTGCAAGAGCACAGCGCAGAATGCTCAATGAGGTTAAGAAGAATCCTAGAGTGTCAGCTAAAGACTTACAGAAATCTTTGGAAGATGCTAACATCGCTGCTGACAAGTCTACAATACGTAAAACACTAAACAAGAATGGTGTTCATGGGAGGACACCATGGAAGAAGCCACTGCTGTCAAAAAATAAACATTGCGGCACGTCTGAAGTTCGCAGTAGAGCACCTGGATGTTCCACAGAGCTACAGGCAAAATATTCTGTGGACAGATGAAACTAAAGTTGTGTTGTTTGGAAGGAACACAACACTATGTGTGGAGAATGAAAAGGCACAGCACACCAACATCAAAACCTCATCCCAATTGTAAACTATGGTGGAGGGAGCATCATGGTTTGGGGCTGCTTTGCTGCCTCAGGGCCTGGACAGCTTGCTATCATTGACAGAAAAATGAATTCCCAAGTTTATCAAGACATTTTGCAGGAGAATGTAAGGCTATCTGTCCACCAATTGAAGCTCAACAGAAGTTAGGTGATGCAACAGGACAACGACCCATTAGACAGAAGTAAATCAACAACAGAATGGCTTGAACAGAAGAAAATACGCCTTCTAGAGTGGCCTAGTCAGTCCTGACCTCAACCCAATTGAGATGCTGTGGCATGACCACAAGAGAGCGGTTCACACCAGACATCCCAAGAATATTGTGGAACTGAAACAGTTTTGTAAAGAGGAATGGTCCAAAATTCCTCCTGATCGTTGTGCAGGTCTGATCCGCAACTACAGAAAACGTTTGTTTGAGGTTATTGATGCCAAAGGAGGGTCAACCTGTTATTAAATCCAAAGGTTCACATACTTTTTCCAACCTGCACTGTGAATATTTAAACAGTGTGATCAATAAAGAGATGGAAAATTATAATTGTTTGTGTGTTATTAGTTTAAGCAGACTGTGTTTGTCTATTGTTGTGACTTAGATCAAGATCAGATCAAATTTTATGGCCAATTTACGCAGAAATCTAGGTAATTCTATAGGGTTCACATACTTTTTCTTCCCACTGTACATACTGCTTAAAGCTATCCAGGCTAAATAAATTATGTTTGTAAATTATATGACAATGGTGGTAACTGTTTGGTTTGTTATCAAAAATCTTAAGTGTTTGTAGAGTGATTCAATTGGTTTCAGAATAGTAGCAATATTTCAGATGTGAGAACATCATAGCATTCATATATAGTTTGGCGGCCTCCAGAGGAAGGAAATGTCTTTTAAACCTAAAGGTGGATAATCCAAACTTAACCGTGTTAACCACCGTCTTCACATGTTTCTTAAATGTCAAGTTGGACTCCAAAATGACACCAAGATACTTGAAGATAGACACAGCTTTCAGATTCTCCCCATTAACAAGAACAGCTCGTTGGGAAGAATCAATGGATTTCTTAGAGAAGTACATACAACAGTCTTGTCGATAATTCTTGTCTGCATCACCACCTATGTCCAGTTTAGATTTAATGCAATCCAGAAAATAGCAATTGTCTGTTTCGGTGGAATGGTTAGTTCTGAATCCAAATGGCATTTGATGTATGGAGTTCCCCTTGAATGAGGCGATCAGTAAGATGATCAGCCACCCATCTTTCAGCTACTTTTGATAGCACTGGAAGGATGCTTATAGGTTGGTAATTTTCCACCAGTGTTGGGTCACTAGATTTTATCACTGCAGCAGACTTCCAAGCATTGGGGAAGAGCACATATTTGATGGACAGATTCACTAGATGTACAATAGGGGCAATCAGAGAATATTTGTCTGTTCAGGAATACAGTGCTTAGACCAAATACATATTTTGTTCTAGAGCTCCTGAAGAAGCTAATAATACTGTCCACTGCTGACGTTGAGATTTCAGGAATTCTGAATATTGGTTTATTATTATCTCTGGGAGTGAGAACTGTGAACATGCATATATAGTTGAAAATGTTTGAGCCAGTTCCATGACAGAGTCAACAAAAACATTGTTAAAGGTGGTGGATATGAAATTGGAGTCTTGAATTAGAATTCCATGAACCTTTAATTCAGGATGTTTTTTTTGACTTTTCAGCTGTTAGTTTGTTGAGATTTTCCCAAATCACTTTGCCATTTTCTTTTGCTTCATTGATCACTCTAAGAAAGAACACTGCTTTTTTTATATTCTTAATTACCTTATTTCTCAGTGATGCAAATATACATCTGCCATCATTCTTACCAGACTTCAGTGCTTTTTTCAATGAAAAATCACGTTCTCTCATCTGCCTCCAGAGGTCCTCATTGAGCAATGGTAAAGAGGTTTTCTGTCTTGGCTTACGTTGAAATGTCCTAGTAAAAGAGGTATCCACGTTGTCAATAGCTGACAGAAATGTTCTGTATCCAGACTCTGGGTCTTCATTGCTTAACAGTTCAGACTAGTCCATTTGACTTATAGCTACATTGTAGTTACTCTGCTCACTTTTCTGGATTTTTGTATCATACTGTTACACATTAATATGGTTCTTAAATCTCTTTTTAGTGAGCTTTCTAACCACCAATGTAACATTGTGGTCAGATATGCCAGTTGGTAAGATACTGGACTTAATTATTCGATCAGGTCTGTTAGTAAACACCAGATGCATTTGAGTCTGGGATGACTGTGTTACTCTGGTTGGACCTTGTATTATTTGAGCCAGGTTGAAATCATCTGTGATCTCTTTGAGTTTTTTCCTACAAGTTTTGTTTTCCCAGTTTACATTGAAATCGCCCATGAAGATAATCTCCTTCTTATGATCACATTCTTTAAGCATGGCATTTAGATGGTCAATGGGGTATAATCTAAACTAAATGTTATTCAGAAGGCAGTCTGTTGACTAATGTTGAGGTGCTCAGACTCAAACAGTAGCCTATGGTGGAAGATCTACAACCCACCTGCTTATATCTATTCTAGACCCTTCAGATCTGCAAATTTAGGATTAGATAAGGATTAGGGCCGATGGGAAGTGGAAGGGAGTGAATTGGGACGGCTCTCAGTGGTTTGTGGTACTTGTGTGTTTTTCAGAGGATGAAGAGCCAACAGCACACCTCCAGATACCTGCTGCTCCATGTGTGGTGCGGGTTTCTCACAGTCGCAATGGGGATTATGGTCGCAGTTCTCACAACAGTGCAAATAAGCTCACCTGACAAGGTATGTCCAATTATCATCAGTGATAGCTAAACTCAGATATGATGATGATGATACATAAGGGTAGACTGATGATGATCTCAAGGTGTCACTATGTAATTTCTCTCTCCAAGAGTAATTTATCTGAATCAAAGGATGGAAACCAGCACTCTCCAAGTAAGTTGTACTGGGTTACACATACTGACATTAATAGTTTTTTCTGTTCTGTATGTCATTATATTGACCAAGGCACTGTAATATAATTCCTATCCCATATTAGACATTCTACAACAGTATTATTATTTTAAATAGGCAAGTCAGTTAAGAACAAATTGTTACTTACAATGACGGCCTACCAAAAGGCAAAGGCCTCCTGTGGGGACGGGGGCTGGGATTTAAAAAAAATCTGCAAAAGATGGGCTAATATATATATATATATATATATATATATATATATATATATATATATATAAAACAATGACTTGAAATGTAATTTTTCTTTTGCAGACGGCAGTTTTCTGGCTCAATTGAATTCATCAAAGGGTAAGTAAAGCATTGCTATTTCCATTTCTGATTATCAATGAATGTCTAATGTTTAAACAATACATTGTGTGCAATAGAATTCAGGTCAATTATGCATTTTCTGGAGAAAGATGGCATTATAAGATTGCACAAGCAGAGAGTAACACGTAAATGTTACAATATAGATCAAAACAGGAAAATGAATGGCCTTTTTTTGCTTTCCAGCTCCCCATCTCTCGTATATCCAGCTGACCATGGGTAAGCTAAACACTTCCTTTCCTAGTTTATAGGTATGGACTTTTGGGCCTAACATTCCATGCTTGTTGCAGTTTCCTTTTTACATCCTAAATTCATGGAATGCATGAGTTAACATTGGAGCTTCTGCAGTCTGTCTGAACTTGTCAGTTCCATTAAACAAGACTAGGGCCCTGTACACACTCAGGTTGTACAACTGATCTAACACATTTGACACCTAGGTTGTGATACACCTAATATTTATATGATACAATGGAGAGTGTGCAAGTTGGACCCCCCTTTGCCTCCAGAACAGCCTGAATTCTTCGGGGCATTCTACAAGGTGTCGGAAACGTTCCACAGGGATGTTGGTCCATGCTGACGCGATGGTATCACACAGTTGCTGCAGATTGGACGGTGGTACATTCATGCTGTGAACAGTCCGTTACATCTCATCCCAAAGATGTTCTATTGGGTTCAGGTCTGGTGACTGACCAGGCCACGCAAGTAAACTGAACTCGCTGTCACGTTCCAGGAAATGTTTTTCCACTCCTCAGTTGCCCAGTGTTGATGATCGCGTGCCCACTGGAGCAACCTCTTCTTGTTTTTAGCTGATAGGAGTGGAACAAGGTGTTGTCATTTGCTGCAATAGCCCATCTGTGACAAGGATCGACGAGTTGTGTGTTCCGAGATGCCGTTCTGCACATCACTGTTGTAATGAGCCATTATTTGTCTGTTTGGAGGAGGATTATTTAAGATACTGTTTGAAGAGGTAGGATTTCAGATGTTTTCGGGAAGATGGGCAGGTACTCTCCTGACCTAGCTTCAAGGGAGAGCTGGTTCCACTATTGGGGTGTCAGGACAGAGAAGAGCTTGAACTGGGCTGAGCGGGAGCTGCCCTCCCATAGGGGTGGGAGGGCCAAGATATACAGTATAACATGCTTACTAACATGCTTACTCACCATGAGCAGAACATATTACTACACAGTCCAATGTAATTGTATGTCTCTTATCAACAAGATGTTATGCCTCTTTATTAATCATGAAATTATATTTATGTATTGAAAACATTATGTAAATATTCAATATATTCATTAAACATTAAACTATTGTGAGGGTAGGTGTATTAGTGTAAGGTTAAAATGGTAGCTGTACAATCAGGGTGTGCTCAGAATGAGGTATAGATTTAGTTCCACCAATTTTTCCCTCATCATGCGCTGTCCCCCCGTCTGCTCCTTTATGAAGTGGGGTTTAAGACCCACAATCAACCCATCTACTGTAACTGCTTAGATGTGGGCATCCACTAACCCCAAGACAGTGCTACAATTACTGTCTGTGAAAATACATTATAATTTTGCAACGTACAGTGCCTTCAGAAAGTATTGAGACCCCTTGATTTTTTCCCACATTTTCTTACGTTACAGCCGTATTCTAAAATGAATTACATTGTTTTTCCCCCCATCAATCAACACACAATACCCCATAATGACTACGCAAAAATAGATTTTTCTGAAATAATAATAATAATATCACATTTACATAAGTATTCAGACCCTTTACTCAGTACTTTGTTTAAGCACCTTTGGCAGCGATTACAGCATCGAGTCTTCTTGGGTATGACGCTATAAGCTTAGCACACTTGCATTTGGGGAGTTTCTCCCATCCTTCTCTGCAGATCCTCTCAAGCTCTGTCAGGTTGGATGGGGAGCATTGCTGCACAGCTATTTTCAGGTCTCTCCAGAGATGTTTGATCGGGTTCAAGGCCGGGCTCTGGCTGGACATTTAGAGACTTGTCCCAAAGCCACTCTTGCGTTGTCTTGGCTGTGTGCTTAGGGTCGTTGTCCTGTTGGAAGGTGAACCTTCACCCCAGTCTGAGGTCCTGAGCACTCTTGAGCAGGTTTTCATCAAAGATCTCTCTGTACATTGCTCCATTAATCTTTTCCTCGATCCTGACTGGTCTTGCAGTCCCTGCCGCTGAAAAACATCCCCACAGCATGATGCTGCCACCCCCATGCTTCACCGTAGGAATGGTGCCAGGTTTCCTCCAGATGTGACGCTTGCAATTCAAGCCAAAGAGTTCAATCTTGGTTTCATCAGACCAGAGAATCTTGTTTCTTATGGTCTGATAATCTTTAGGTGCCTTTTGGCAAAGCGGGCCTATCATGTGGTGGAGTGCTGCAGAGATGGTTGTCCTTCTGGAAGGTTCTCCCATCTCCACAGAGGAACTCTAGAGCTCTGTTAGAGTGACCATCGGGTTCTTGGTCACATCCCTGACCAAGGCCCTTCTCATTTTGGCCGGGCAGCCAGCTCTAGGAAGAGTCTTGGTGGTTCCAAACTACTTCCATTTAAGTATGATGGAGGCCACTGTGTTCTTGGGAGCCTTAAATGCTGCAGAAATTCTTTGGTACCCTTCCCCAGATCTATGCCTCGACACAATCCTGTCTCTGAGCTGTACGGACAATTAGTTTGACCTCATGGCTTGATTTTTGCTCTGACATGCACGGTCAACTGTGGGACCTTATATAGACAGGTGTGTGCCTTTTCAAATCATCTCCAGTCAATTTAATTTACCACAGGTGGACTCCAATCAAGTTGTAGAAACATCTCAAGGATGATCAATGGAAACAGGATGCACCTGAGCTCAATTTCAAGTCTCATAGCAAAGGGTCTGAAAACTCATGTAAATATGGTATCTGTTTGTAGATATCTGTTTTTGCTTTGACATTATGGGGTATTGTGAGTAGCTTGCTGAAATTTTATTTTTATTTGAATAAGGCTGTAACGTAACAAAATGAGGAAAAAGTCAACGGGTCTGAGTACTTTCCGAAGGCACTGTATACAGAGTTTTGAAGGGGTATTGAAAGTGTAATTATTCAATATTTTGCCACCTGTCTGTTCAAATATATGCATAAACATACACTATATATACAAAAGTATGTGGACACCCCTTAAAAGGAATGTATTCGAGCTATTTCAGCCACACCGTTGCTGGCAGGTGTATAAAATTGAGCACACAGCCATGCAATCCCCATAGACAAACATTGACAGGAGAATGGCCTTACTGAAGAGCTCAGTGTCTTTCAACGTGGCACCATCATAGGATGCCACCTTTCCAACAAGTCAGTTCACAACATTTCTGCCCTGCTAGAGCTGCCCCGGTCAACTGTAAGTGCTGTTATTGTGAAGTGGAAACGTCTAGGAGCAACAACGGTTCAGCCACAAAGTGGTAGGCCTCACAAGCTCACAGAACGGGACCACTGAGTGCTGAAGCGCGTAGCGTGTAAAAAATAGTTTGTCCTTGGTTGCAACACTCACTTCCGAGTTCCAAACTGCCTGTTTCAGTATGACAATGCCCACGTACACAAAGCGAGGTCCATACAGAAATGGTTTGTCAAGATTGGCGTGGAAGAACTTGACTGGCCTGCACAGAGCCCTGACCTCAACCCCATTGAACACCTTTGGGATGAATTGAAACTACAACTGCGAGCCAGGCCTAATTGCCCAACATCAGTGCCCAACCTCACTAATGCTTTTTTGGCTGAATGGAAGCAAGTCCCCGCAGCAATGTTCCAACATCTAGTGGAAAGCCTTCCCACAAGAGTGGAGGCTGTTATAGCAGCAAAGGGGGGACCAACTCCATATTAATGCCCATGATTTTGGAATGAGATGTTCGACGAGCAGGTGTCCACATACTTTTGGTCATGTAGTGTATATTAACCCATTTATATGATGTAAAGCGTTTTAATATTTTCTTTTATTCCCTTTTCTTTTCTTTCCTTCTGTCTCATGAGAAGGAACATTTTCTTGGGAGAATGACAATGATGCCCCCGTCTGTGGCTCTTGCTCCCTCGTCCTCCGCGACAACTCTGTCTACATCAGATCTGAAGGCTTCTACTACTTCTATGTCCAGGTCACCTTCACTAGGCACACCGGGGGAGAGGAGAAGAGGAAGGTGACTCTGTTCAAAAATGGCATTCAAAATAAGACCCAGCAGAGGAAACTGAGTGAAGCCGTGTATCACGGAGAGAAAGAGGGCACTGTATTCATGTCCAGGATGGTTAAGCTCCAACAAGGTAACAGTCTCAGCCTTGAGATAACATCCAAGAATAATAGTTTTAGGTATGGGGGAGAGAATACCTACTGGGGGGCATATCAGCTCCCCCCATATTAAGCCTAACAGACATTGTTAATGAGAATTAGTTCAAGATTGAACCAAAGAAGCTGTTAAAACATTGTTTTAAAAAGCTGTAGTTACTAAACTGAATTTATTTTGTGAAAACTATAACTGTTATGCATATGCATTGTTTGTTTCGCTGAACAGATTTGATTATAATAATTATAATAATATATAATGAGGTAACAGAATACATCGTCAAACTATGTATTTGTGTGTGTGATTTCTTGTGATATTAATGGTATCTATCATGATGTGAATTAGTCGATGCTAGATATTATAGATGGTAAATAGATTTGATATGGAGACAGCGGTCGTGTCTGAATACCCATACTAGCGTACTAAATAGTATGCAAAAAAAAAGAAGGTTTTATAGTATCTGAAATTTCTGAAATAGCACTCCGAATGTGTCATCTAATGTGCGATTTGCGTTGATTCCCACTGTTTATTCATTTTGGTACAGCGCATCAATTTATCTGATTATCAGCTGTTGTCAAACACACAAATTCTACTAGATCAAACGGCGAAATGACTTACAGTTTGAGTATGCCACTGCCACTATTTACTGTTATCATCCATTGTCTATGTTATTTAGCAGTCGCTCTTATCCAGAGCCACTCCCATTCTTCTCCACTGGTCTCCCGTGGGAATCTAACCCACAACCCTGGCATTGCAAGCACCAAGCTCTACCAACTGAGCCACACAGGAAGTAGCACTTCCCACATGGTGGCGCTACCTCACTACAGAGAAAAGGCAGATGTCCTTTGTCACTTTTGAGATGGATTCTGCTACTATCACAGACTCAGCTTATTCAGAGACATGCAAACTAGGTCTGAGACCACCTGTACCTATTAGCGTTAGAAAACGGATGTAACAGAAACACACGTCAGTGCTGAGTTATCATTGGCCGAAAGCTAACCCACTGGGCATAAACATGGTTGGAAAAAAAGATTTGCCCAACTTTTAGCCTAAATCCAATGACATGGTGAAATGTTTTGTTGATTTCAAATTGAATCCCGGATAGTTGGCAACTCAACCAAATGTAAATCAAAACTAAACATTGAACTGAAGTCTGTGCCCAGTGGGAATGCAGTGATGCTTTAGTTGCCCCTAGTACACAGAATCAAGCAGGAACGAGCGATTGATAGCTACTCAAAACAGGAAGCCACAAAGTTGTCGATGTCAGATTAGTCATAGCTTCTATTCCTCTAGTCATCTCTCCACATAAATCTGCAGTTATACACACTTAGTCACATATCCGCTACTGTGTCCAACCTCCTCTAACTCTGTCTGGGCTGGGCGTCTCAGGCTCTGCACACTATTGGATTGTATTTGTGATTAAAACAAAGGTGTGGTTGAATTTATTCTGCCACTGTTTCTTCTTTTTGTCTCGGCCTTAGGCCTATACAGTGCATTCGGAAAGTATTCAGACCCCTTCCATTTTTCCACATTAGTCTAAAATCTATTAAATGAATTGTTTTCCACATCAATCTACACACAACACCCCATAATGACAATGCGAAAACAGGTTTTAAGACATTTTTGCACATTTACTAAAAATAAAAAAACAAATAAGTTATTTACATAAGTATACAGATCCTTTGCTATGAGACTCGAAATTGAGCTCAGGTGCATCCTGTTTCCATTGATCATCCTTGAGATGTTTCTACAATTTGATTGGAGTCCACCTGTGGTAAATTCAATTGATTGGACATGATATGGAAAGGCACACACCTGTCTATGTAACCGATGTGAAATGACTAGTTAGTTAGCGGTGGTGCGTGCTAATAGCATTTCAATCGGGTGACGTCACTTGCTCTGAGACCTGAAGTAGTTGTTCCCCTTGCTCTGCAAGGGCCGTGGCTTTTGTGGCTTGATGGGTAATGATGCTTTGTGGGTGTCAGTTGGTGATGTGTGCAGAGGGTTCCTGGTTCAAGCCCAGATTGGGGCGAGGAGAGGGATGGAAGCTAAACTGTTACATCTATATAAGGTCCCACAGTTGACGAGGTCGAAGGAATTGTCCGTAGAGCTCAGAGACAGGATTGTGTCGAGGCACAGGGGAGGGTACCAAAAACTGTCTGCAGCATTGAAGGTCCCCAAGAGCACAGTGTCCTCATCATTCTTAAATGGAAGAAGTTTCGAACCACCAAGACTCTTCCGAGAGCTGGTCGGCCGGCCAAACTGAGCAATCGGGGGAGAAGGGCCTTTGGTCACTCTGACAGAGCTCCAGAGTTTCTCTTTGGAGATGAGAGAACCTTCCAAAAGGACAACCATCTCTGCAGCACTCCACCAATCAGGCCTCGTGTGGCCAGATGGAAGCCACTCAGTAAAAGGTACATGGAGTTTGGAGTTTGCCAAAAGGCACTCAAAGGACTCTCAGACCATGAGAAATAATATTCTTTGGTCTGATGAAACCAAGCTTGTAGCATCATACCCAAGAAGACTCGAGGCAGTAATCTCTGCCAAAGGTGCTTCAACAAAGTACTGGGTCTGAATACTTATGTAAATGTGATATTTCAGTTTTTTATTATGTATTTATTATGTTTATTATTATGTTTATGTAATACATTTGCAAAATTTTCGAAAAATCTGTTTTTTCTTTGTCATTATGGGGTATTGTGTGTTGATTGATGAGGTAAAAAAATATTTAATCAATTTTAGAATAAGGTTGTAACGTGGAAAAAGTCAAGGGGTTTGAATACTTTCCAAATGCACTGTATATCACGGTCGCAAGGTATATGAACTAACAGGTTACAGAGCAAACAACGCAATTATCACAAAAGATCGGTTGTAATATGTAAAAAAAAATCTGGCTTGGCTTTCCCAGTGATTTCACCCCATCACTGCTATGCAGATGATACTCAACTATTTTTTTCCCCCTTCTGACACCCAGGTATCGACACACATCTCTGCATGCCTTGCAGATATCTCAGCTTGGATGTCAGCCCACCATCTCAAGCTCAACCTCATCAAGACGGAGTTGCTCTTCCTCCCGGGGAAGGCCTGGCCGCTACAGGGCCTCTCCATCACGGTTGACAACTTCACGGTGTCCCCCTCTCAGAGTGCAAAGAAACTTGCAGTGACCCTGGACAACACCCTGTCGTTCTCTGTAAACATCAATGCAGTCACTCGCTCCTGCAAGTTCATGCTCTACGGCATTAGTAGAGTATGACCCTATCTCACACAGGAAGCAGCACAGGTCCTAATCCAGGCACTTGCCATCTCCCGCCTGGACTACTGCCACTACAATGGTCTTTAAGTCCCTTACTGGTCTTTATGCAAACATTTTCTACAGGACGTTCTGACAACATTCAAAACGTTCCCTTAAGGAAAGCTCTCCTTTCATATCCTAAAGCACAGGACTCACCATCGTCTGAAATGAACTGAATCTACCTCCATCCCTCCTGATTGATGAAATGATGTGATGTCCTTGCTGATCTGCAATACAGGGATATTTGCTCTTTCTTTCGTGAGAATTTAAGCAATAGTTGATTATCACTTCCTTACGGTTGTGGTTTCCTTCCTGAGCATTTTTTCTTTCAACTCCTGTTTTCAGGACCTACTTCCTGCTTTTTGCAGTCAGTTCATCCTAAAGTACAGTTACATTCCGAGTAGTTGAAATTCATTTATCTACAAACAGATCATCTGAATGAACCACATGACAAATACAGATGATGAGCCTGTCCTTCAGTCATGTGAGGACCATGAGACACAGGATAGTGACGTGCGGTGAGGTCAGTGGCTGGGTAGGCACTGGCTATTATCAAAGCCAGATTTACTCACAAATAAACCTTGATGAAGCCCAAGTCCACCAAACAACAGATGGCTCCAACAACCAGAGTGACATAGGCTAAATTGACAAATATTATTACCAAATCTAAATACCAATGTAACCAAGACACGCAAGTGATAGCCTCTGATGGAAGCATATTTCATATCATCCGACAAAATGACACACTGCTCAACTCAGCTCATCCATAGACCGATGTAGCGTCCACAGTTACAACCAATAGGTGGCACTAAAATAGCAATATATGGACACATTTAATCTGAGTAGTTTGCAATGCAAACCCCATAGCCTTTCATAATGGATTTACAATTCTTCCAATACACTGTGCGTGGCGCGTGCAACACACACACACACATACATATTAATATTATGTGAAATATTATTACACACATATATAAATTTAGGTTCTCACGAAATGTCCACATCAACAATCGAAATGACTGAAAAATGTGTCTAATCAAAACTTAATTCTAGCTTGATAAATCAAATGCATCAAAGGGATGTTGTCTATTCTCATGTTCATTTAACAGTAGACTAACCTGCAAATTGCAAAGGAAAATGCATTTCAGCCTACCTTTACTTGTAAAGGAAGTCCATTCGTCTGTCCTTCAGTGTAAACCTCTGTGACGACGTTGTCTTCTTTATTCTTTTTGAGTTTGAAAGGGCTCTCAGTCTTGATTGGCATGAGGGCCAAGGATGACAAAATGATCAAACCTGGCTTTCATTTGAATACTGATATTGTCCAAAATGTTGTAAAACATTCCTCTCCTCTCATCAGCTGTCTGCTCCGGTTTGCTGTGTCTGTCAGGCCAAGTGTGGTGCATTTCTCCTCAAACCGATCATAGAAAGTGTCAAACTCTTGTCCCTGGGCATCCACAACTTTCATTGTGTCCCTGATACATGCACAGCAGAACCCCATGTCCATTATTTTATTCTGCAGAACACGAAAGAGTGCCTCAGTTTAGCTGAAAATCTCCCCATAGACCAACAGCAGAAACCCGGTTGATGCCTTGACAGCCAGGTATCATATCCAGAGGCCATCAGCATCGTGTCTTTGCCCCAAGCTGAAGACTTTTTGTCTCTTCTTCTGATGAAGGTCAGGGAACGCAGATGTTGGTCTCCCTCTCTGAATTTGAACAAGTTTTTTTTTAGAACTCCATCTTGGAAAATTGTTTGAGGTGCAGTATGGTGTTCATTTGTCAGGTTGTTTTTGCTTGCTAGCTAGATTTGTTCAGTTCAACGTATGCGACCTCCAAAATATGTAGATACATCCAATTGTGTACATCTTACCCCAGGCTTACCCACACAACATGCTTAGACAATACGCATGTGCAAAATATGAAATCCACTCAATGCAACAAATGAAGGCTAAGGCACTGCCTCGCAGTACTTAGGGTATCATTACAGACCCTGGTTCGATCCCAGTGTAACGACTGTCGTAGAGAGGGGACCAAAGCGCAGCGTGTTGAGTGCTCATGATGAAATGTATTAACTCAAAAACACTAAAGACAAAATAACAAACAGAAAACGATCAGCTCACAGTTCTGTCAGGTACAGAGACTAAACAGAATGCAACTACCCACAAACACAGGTGGAAAAAAAACCCAACTTAAGTATGATCTCCAATTAGAGACAACGAGGACCAGCTGCATCTAATTGGAGATCATCCCCCCCCCCCAAAAAACATAGAAATAGAAAACTAGAACTAAACATAGATATAGAAAATATAGAAAAACACAAAACACCCCCTGTCACGCCTTGACCTACTCTACCATAGAAAATAACATTTTACTATGGTCAGGACGTGAGTCTGTGTCGCAGCCGGCCATGACCGGGAGACCCATGAGGCGGCGCACAATTGGCCCAGCGTCGTCCGGGTAAGGGAAGGGTTTGGCCGGCCGGGATGTCCTTGTCCCATCACACTCTAGCGACTCCTTGTGGCGGGCTAGGTGCATGCACGCTGACTATGGTCGCATTCTGTAAGGTGTTTCCTCCAACACATTGGTGCGGCTGGCTTCCGGGTTAAGCGAGAAGTGTATCAAGAAGCAGTGCGGCTTGGCAGGATCGTGTTTCGGGGGACGCAAGGCTCTCGACCTTCGCCTCTCCCGAGTCCGTACAGGAGTTGCAGCGATGGGACAAGACTGTAACTACCATTTGGATATCACGAAATTGGGGAGAAAAAGGGGTGAAAAAAGAACAGTGAGGCCTATGCTGACCCTGTCCATCAACAGTGACTGGAGTCAGGAACGGCCTCGCTCGTCAACGATTTGAATGGATTTCAATGGATGGGAAGGAAGGCATGCATACTCTGGCGCCTTTCCTGATGTTTTGATGTAGTTTTAGCACATTTTAAGATTTTGAGTATAAAAATCACCAGAATCATTGAGACAAAACAGATTTAAAAAACAAATGTCCATTTTTATATAATTGTATTTTTTATTTGGCTTTTCGTAACAGCTTTAAAAAAAAAATGATTATGACAGGGTAAGCACGACCTACCCTGCCTACCCTGACTGCAAGTCACTGACACTATCATCCACTATAACTACTTTACTGTGCTAACTACTAGCCAGCGTGTTTGACTGTTTCTGTACACAACAAGGTCACATTATACAGTATGTTGGAATATTTGAGTGTCTGGGCCACAATTTATTTTCCTTCTGCTTACCTCATGAGATGATCTGCATTTAATTACAAAAATGTTGTCAGAATTTTGATAACAATGATAACAATTTTGACAGCAATGACTCAAATGCTCTTTCAGCCAATGGGAGATGAAACAGAATGAATCACCCCTCTGATGCACCTAAGGATATGTGTCACTACCATCTTAGTACATAAAAAGATCAAATAGTTAGAAAAAGCCTGTTTCTCTGTTCCTAGAAGTAATCCCTGAGGTAACTTGGCTGGACATGAAATATCCAGTTGGTTCTGTGATCAAGGTCCACACGATGATGAGCCCTGATGAGACCTAAACTTGAACCATGTGACCCCAAGCCAATACCTAGTAAGGCTAATACACTGTTCTGGTAGGAGACCCAGCTTTCAGTCACAGATAGGTGAATCCAAAGTAGGGCCAATTACATCATTACTTAAAAGGGGATGGGAGGCTTTTTATATTTTAGTCATTTAGCATACATGCTCATAAAGAGCAACTAACATTTAGTTCCATGCTCAAGGGCACATCACCAGATGTATCAGCTAGTCTGCTCGGGGATTCAAACCAGCAACCTTTCTGTTATTGGTCCAAAGCTCTTAACTACTAGGCTACCTGCCGCCACAAAGTATTTGAGGGCCAGAGATAGTGGTGGGTAATGTTGAACCTTCAGAGAGAGGAAGGGTTGGACCATGGCCCTGCTACAGAGAGGGGTGGAAGGATTGAGGTGAAGGTATTGCTAATAGGGCAGAGAGAAGGGCATCGAGATATGAAGTCTCAGGTAGATGTTTCCTCCCTTTATCACAATACTTATGTTCCTCACAATCAAAAGGTCTCTTTCTTTCCTCAGTAGAATTCAGTATGAGAGGTTCCTGTATTATATTTCAGATGACCCCTGAATTATTACCTAATGCTTCCCTGCTCTTTCCAAGATCTTGTGGTTGGCGTGTATTTGCAGGTAGTCATATTCTTGGAAACATTGCTACACACTAACATAGGAATAAATAAATCAATCTGAGAGATGAATCAGAGGTGAGATCTCAGTTCTTGTCACGGATCCCTCCGGAACTTTTATCACGCACATCTGTCCCCTATTCCCACTGATTAGTATTTGTATATATTGGTTTCCATTGGGGGGTCGATTATTGTTACAATGTCCGTTGGTGCGTGTGAGTGTACCTGTGCTGTGTGTTTTGGCTTTCGTGGCCTTGTGGATTGTGCAGATGATTACGGGTCTCGTCCCGTGTGTTAAACATTGTGCGCGTGTGTATTTATTTGAGGTACCCCTCGCTCTTTTGTTTGGGTTTCAATCCTGTGTTTTTGTAACATGTTCGTTGGTCTTCGTCCCCGTGCCTTTATATGGCACGCTGTAATTTGGGAAATAAAAACCCCTATTACGCATTCCTGCGCCAGTCTCCTGACCCTTTATACCAACGTGACAGTTCTCAAGTATTACGACTGAATGACAATACATAAAACACTGTGACAATACTCCAAGCTTTCCTGATGGTCATGCCTGTATTGCTTGTATTTGCACGTAAGGAAACAGTGACACAGTGCATGTAAAACAGTGTTACGTGACAGTGCTCCAAACTACCTTTACCAGCGGTGATACATTGCCCCTATACACTAAATTAAAGCTGCAGTCTGCAGCTCGGTCTGGTCACCCCAGTCACTTGTTTTGGTAGACAGCCAAGGACTGGGCCTGGAGAAATGTAAATCATCAAATCCCAGTTTATTTCAAGTGCATTTAACAAAAGCCTCAATACACTTTACCAAAAAAAAGGAATAAAAAAGAAAGAAAGAAAGAAACAACAGAGAATTCAAACTTAAGTATAACCACTCTCAAATTCATAGACAGAGCTATGGATGCAAATGCGTTCCACATATGATATCAAAAATGATAGTTTTAACCATGTTTTGAAGGTATACAGTGCTTGTTTATCACTAACAGAAACAGAAATTAGATGATGAAACAATATGAAAATAAAACTCAGTTCAGGTCGTGTATGGGTGATGGAAATCCCACAAATAAACCGGGTTATAGTCCAAACTCGCTCAACCAGTCAGGGAGGGCAGTGAAATACCAGATTGGGTCAATAAAGAGAAGTCAAACACCTGTTTGGGGGTTTGGAAAGGGTTATGTACAAAACCAGTTCTGAAACAAGAAGAGGGATATTTACAAGTATTTTTTGTTTCTCCTGAGCCTGTCCTTGTATAGCTTCAAATGTATTGTGATTGTGTAGGTGTAGAAGTATTAATTTTACATCCAGTTATTAACAACTTCTGTGCAGCAAGTTCTATGTAATCAATAAATATCATAATTGTTTACTATTTGAAATGTACGACTATTACTAGACATACAGCATTACAAACAGCTGGTGAATGAGACTGAATAAAAATCACTAACTAAAGTTCAAGTCAAAAGTGGCTTTGCTACACTTTACATTAAGTAGCAAAGATACCATGGAGTTTAATGGTATTCAAATGCATGTGTGTAATTACACAATAAATACACGCGGGACTTGTTGAGAATTCCTTGTTTTATGTAAATGCAGTTTCAGTATATAGCTGAGAAGTTACTGTACATTCTGGTTACCAAATAGAAAAACTACATTGTTGCACAAGGAATTCACTTTAAAGTTGAACTTTCTGTTTTGTCTTAACCCTATCCTGCAACCACACCTACCCATTGGAATCCCAGTTTGGCAGAGCTGGTCTGTGGATTTTATTTTCCTTTGAACCATAACCATCTCTCCACAGTCTGCTGCTACTCTGCTATGTCTCCACTCACTGGGTGACATCACTGGAGTTTCCCCTTTTGTGCTAGTAGCAGGCCGAGCATAAAAACGACAGGGCTTCTGTCAGAAGTCCATTCTAACAAACGAGCAAAACACAGGACACCTATCAAGCTACAACTCTGTCAAAACAAAGAAGATATTTAGGCGAACATTCAGTTGCTAGACTTTTCCACTGCCACCAAGAGCCAAGAGTCAAGAGTTTGAACCTCATTCAACAGAAGTATGGAGGGGTATGCGATGACAACTGGCGACATGGAGAGGGGCCCTGTGTACAAGACAACGGTGACAGCTGTTGCTGAGGGAAAGGCCTCCAGAGGTTGGCTATGGAGGCTGTGTGGCGTCCTCTTAGTAGCAGCTTTATGTGCGGCAGCAGCCCTGCTCTTTGCCTGGTGTCAGCATGGAAGACTGGCAACGGTAAGGAACTCTAATGGGGCCAATATTTAACACATTTCTGAAATAGAGGACCGTACAATCAACTAACATCCTCTTGGTTTATCTCACAGATGCAGGATGGAATGGAGCATCAGCTGGAGATACTCATTGGTGCAAAAGGTGATTATTTGATTGACAGATGCCCTTTTTTATTGAATTCCTTCTCACTATAATTGCTTTAATTAAAGGTTACAGTTGTAGCCAACGTCATGGCTTTTGCTTGTGTTATTCGTGACTAATATTTTTCTCTCCCTCAGATACCCACCATACATTGAAGCAGATTGCCGGCAATGCAAAAGTAGCCATCCATTTAGAGGGTGAGTGACCTACAGCCTTTTGCAGTCAGCCTGGACTGTGTCTGTTGAAGGTTAAAACATGTCTAGTGGGCTAGTATGTCTTAGTGTCATTCCATTGTAGAAGCTAGGGGATTCTTTTTAAACATCCCCATTCAAAAATAAGGTTTAAGGTTTAAAACAGTGTCTAGTGGGCTAATAAGTATTTCTATTGGGGAAGCCCTGGGATTTTATTCAAACATTTCCATTGACAAAAATTAAAGCACAACACAAGGAAGCAAGGAAGTTGCTTAATCATTAGCTTGTCTCTTGTTGCCACCAGAGTAAATTGACAAGAGCTTTGGAAGAACAAATAGCTACCAGCTGGACTCTGGGGCCTCAAAGTTGTAACAATGGGCCTTTCTTCCCTCTAATGCCAGGTGAATACAATCCTAATCTTACCGCTAACACCGTGCAGTGGAGAAAGGATGACGGCCAGGCCTTTTCCCAGGGCGGGTTCAAGCTACAAGGGAACCAAATTCTCATCCCACACACTGGGCTCTTCTTCGTTTACAGCCAGGCTTCGTTTAGGGTCAAGTGCAACAGCCCGGGCGAGCGTACCACTCCCCTGAGTCACGTTATTTGGCGCTATTCGGACTCCATCGGGGATAATGCTAATCTACTTAGCGGGGTAAGGTCAGTTTGTCAACAAAAATATGGTAATTCTGAGTCCAATATCGGCGAGGGCTGGTACAATGCAGTTTACCTTAGTGCAGTGTTTCATCTGAATGAAGGGGACAAACTGTGGACTGAGACCAATCGACTGACCGAAGTGGAGCCAGAGCAGGGCAAGAACTTTTTTGGTGTGTTTGCACTATGATGAGAGAGAGGCAGGCCAGAGATGAATGTTTGTTCAAACAGTTTTATGTTAAAACTCTTATTTTAGTGTTGCAATTTTATGGTAACTGAGCAATCTCAAAGGAGATAGGTCTAATCTTAATGGTTATTTTGTAAACTGAAATAGTTTGAGAAATGATTATTGTTTGTCCATACATGATGATTGTCCATTCTCTGTATTGTAGATTTTGCACCAAATAATACTATGACTTTGAGTTATTTATATTAACTTACTTTTTAATTTTTTTTACTATTTATATGAAAATACATATTAACTTAAAAAAATGATATTTACTATTTATATGAAAATACAGTAGGCTACTGTGGAGTACTGTAGTATAAGTTATTTTGATTCACATAAGTCTATCAGAATACATTGCTACAATATTAAGTTATTTTATTTAATGTACTGATGTACTATGTCTATTTAAATGTGATTGTGTGTATTTTATTTGTCACCTATTCAGAGTGCTTGAATCAACTGTAATAAATTCCAAATGTTCTCAACTTTAGGAGACTCAAAGTTTGATTATATTTAATTATGCAGTTTGGAGGGGGCGGGGCCGGGCGCAGTGACGCCAATTTAGCAACGTTTCAGACTACCCTGGCAACTTTTTTTTCAAACAGCACCTAGCAACATTTAAACATTTATTTGGAACTTTTAGCAACTTTTGAAAAGTGACTCAAACGCTAAAATGCACGCATTTTCCCTCTAATTGACACAAAAACGAGTTTCTCTGCCACACACTCAGTCACAACACACGTGCCTGGCTGCAAAAGTGTATTGTGAGTGACGTCAGCAGCAGGCGCTCAGCTTGTGCACAGGCAGCAGCAATTTCAGCAAATTGCAAATCATTGTTGGTTGACTGCAGCAGCAGTAGTACGCAGTCAGCAGTTGTACGGGTTCGACGAGCCAAACCCAATGAATATAGTTGGTCACGAATGTTTGATCTTGAACAGAACTTACAACATCAATCAACATGTATCAATCAACATTTTACAGCCAGAAGTACAGAACAGAGTGGGAGTCTGTACCTGAACAAAAGTCAAATCATATTTTTGGCCGAGATGGCCAGTCAATTTGAGTAACCTTAATGTGTATTCTATGTAATGACGCAGTTTTACGTTATCACGTAGTGACATCACAACGTCATTTAGCAACTTTTAGCAACAAATCAAACTGCCTCTAGCAACTTACCCTGAAAATTTGTTGGCAACACTGGCCGGACGGGTCTGGACATATCCAACTGTCTTATATGGTTGAGGGTAAATGGGTTTTGACTTTAGCAGTAAATTAACACTACGGGCTTTATTAATTCTGTAAAGTTTAAGCGTTACAGACTCCGCGATAGAAATGTAAAGGTAATTTCAGATTGAGCCGACATGTGCAGCGTTTACCGTGAATGCAGTCTCCACTAATGCGGGAACATTGCCTTTCAATTTCAGTCACTCTATAACGCTGAACTTCTGCAATGCAGATTGAATCAAAGCCCAACATCTGTTCTTGAGCAGCTTGCACCAGAAATTGTAATACAAAGTGCATCCCCAATGATGTCAGACCAAAACAAGGGAAATTCCTTTTTTTATTTCCTGCTGTGTCAAGTGAGAGGGCCCACATATGCCTTAAAGCCATGTCTGGGGATTCCCCCCACTGACCTTATTCCTCCTCCTCCTCCTTGAAAGCATCATAGGTTTTCAGTCATGTGGGTGGGTGGGTGGCGGGCTGTAAACATCTGAGCTGAAATACTGTATGTGCACGAGAAAATGTGTTTGACCCACAAACATCCTCAGGCTGTATCACATCCAGCTGTGATTGGGAGTCCCATAGGGCGGCACACAATTGGCCCAGCGTCGTCCGGGCTTGGCCGGGGTAGGCTGTCATTGTAAATAAGAATTTGTTCTTAACTGACTTGCCTAGTTAAATAAAGGTAAAAAAAAATATTGTTCCAAGATGAGGTTGTCATTTACCATGACCCTTTGCAGCTGGCTGTTGTGTAACATGTATGTCTGCCTTTCACTTTCAGCTCATATTACGATCTCAATCTTTGAGTTCATATTGCCTTTTGATAAGAAATGACACCAATACCCATTGGTTAATAGGTCAATAAATGATGAAGTGGAAGCACATTGTATGGGACTGAAATTACTTTTAATCCTGGGAGGGCTATCGTTCAATATGAATGTAGATTCTAGATGAATAATCAACAGAATCCCTTGGGCGTCATTAACTGATGGTGACATCTGGTGGTTAAAACAGCTGTGTATGACATGCTTGTCCCTTTGGGCATGTTTATGATTCCACATTGTCTGTCATAAAATGCCCATTCAAAGTATAATGAAGTGTTTTGTCGTATTTCAGGGTTTATGAGGGTGTTTAAATGAAATGATGTCCCTTATGAGTCCAATTGACACATAACACGATATACATAAATTCAGTGAAAAACAATGGGTTTATTTTACTATGATTATCCATATATTTGAATGCATATAATCTGAAATATATCAACATTTAAAATTTTAAATATAGTGTATACAAATATCTTCAAATCCAGTTATATACACTGCATGTACAAAACATTAGGAACACCTGCTCTTTCCATGACATAGACTGAACAAGTGAATCCAGGTGAAAGCTATGATCCCTTATTGATGTCACCTGTTAAATCCACTTCAATCAGTGTAGATGAAGGGGAGGAGACAGGTTAAAGAATAATTTTTAAGCCTTGAGACAATTGAGACATGGATTGTGTATGTGAGCCATTCAGAGGGTGAATGGGCAAGACAAAAGACTTAAGTGCTTTTGAACAAGGTATGGTAGTAGGTGCCAGGCACACCAGTCTGAGTGTGTCAAGAACTGCAACGCTCTGGATTTTTCACCACAGTTTCCTGTGTGTATCAAGAATTGTCCGCCACCCAAAGGACATCCAGTCAACTTGACACAACTGTGAGAAGCATTGGAGTCAACATGGGCCAGCATTCCTGTGGAACGCTTTCAACACCTTGTACAGCCATTTCCCGACGAATTGAGGCTGTTCTGAGGACAAAAAGGGGCTGCAACTCAATATTAGGAAGGTGTTCCTAATGTTTTGTACAGTCAGTGTATATTCATACATGTGCAAGAGTATATTTCTCTAAATAATCTTCGCATACATATATTACAATATTACCCAATGTCGTCCATGTACAGTTAATAAATATTGACTATTTCATCCAATAACTTCCTATGGAGAAGTTGCATATCTCACTTTCCGATACCCTGAGCTACAGTATGTTATTAGAATGGCAACAAAATCCCGACCTGAAACTTTGTTTTGAACTATAGTGCAACATGAGATAATGCTATTTGGAAAAGTAACATCTCTTACGTTACTTGCCAACTAAGCTGTGTTATATCATTGCTTCATACATTTTGACGAATTGCTAATAAATGAGATTGTACATATATATTAACTGTTGTATACGCATGTCAGAATCCTTTCCATATACCGTTACATATATTCCTCGTCATCACATTCACAAATGTAGTTGTACAAAGCTAAAATCGGAGGGGAAATTCGGAAGAAATGTCAACTATAAGACCAACGGGTGACAAGCATGTACACTCACATTTACATTTATATTCAGATTGTCTTTAAGGAAAAACAGTTGTTGACAAAGAAAATAAAAAGGGCGGGAAGAATGATGCATAATAAATATGCCATTTAAAATCTTCAAGAGGGTGTGCTTCCTTTGAATATCTATAACGTGTCCAAGAAAATTCTAATTGTCGGAACATATCCATTCAAGTCCAATTGAAAACGTTTAAAAGGATGATACATAGAAAACTGATTAGGTTACATATCATATTACACTATTTTCTTATCAAATGGGTTTCGTATATTCAAGAGCATATAACAGCAAAAATGTGATTGAAGATACAAAGCTGTACTTGAATATGTGTACAGCAAAACATCCACAAAAATCTTGCTATTGTCCCAAAATGAGGGTTGTCCATTCCAAAACCCTCTACTGTATATGGCTATAATGTTGGCATTTCACTTTCAGTTAGGATGACTTTACACTTTGAGTTTCGATGGCGTTTTGATATGAAATCCAGTAAATTGGATCCACTGGGAAACTGTGCTGTTTTTTTTCCACTCATTGCATTTGAACAGTTTCCACCCCTTTACCCCCCAAAAATATTGAACTAAATATAGGGCACAACATTGAATCCATGACATAACATATCATACATTATGTAATAACAATATTAATCAATTACCATGTGTTTCGCTATTTCAACAAACCGAAGACAAATAGGCAGAGACGGGAGTCAAAAAGGAGCAAACACACGCACTACACAAAGTCCTCCCGGAGATCCTAGATACATCTGCACAACAGAACGAGAAAACAAACAAAGGGAAGGAGGATAGAGGAGGAATGAAAAAGGGAGATCTGTCCATTTTTTGTCTCCACAAGTAGACTGAGGGTTACTCTGGAATGTGCTTGTCTCTTATTCAATAACTCGTAGTACTAGTCACAAGTGCTTCAGGTTCCCACAGTGAGATAGACTGTGAGAAAGACTGGTGTTACCTGGGGTTCGTGTGCCTCCACTCACTCTGTCAATGTCAGTAGCTTGTGCTCTTTTCCCATAACAAGTGAAAGTCACACTGCCTCCATGTGTGTTCGTTCCTCTGTAGGCTCTGGGCTCTTCTAGCACCCCACCCCCCACCCCTTCACTTGTAGAGCAGGGGGATCTGGCTGTTGTGACAGTGGTTGCGACTTATCTTGCTGTCCGCCTGGTACAGGTTGGAGGAGTTGGAGAAAGAGGGGGGTAAGGAGGAGTGATTGTCTGACGCGGGGTTGGGGTAACCGGGTGGGGGCAGGAGAGACTTGGGGTCTGGCTGGGAAGAGGGCGGGGACGGGTTGCTGTGGTTCTGGTTGGTGCCGGATGAGGGCCGTCGTCGGTTGCGCAGGGCCTGTCTCTCAACCAGCTGGTTGCGGAGCTCCGATACCCTCTGCTCTTTCTGAGAGCACGGAAGAGGAAGAGGTCTTATTAATACTGGACACATGTGTAAAGAGGAATCCTTTATTACGCATTAATTGAGCATGAATTAGACATGTATTCATCATGTATTAATCATGTATTAATCAAACCAAATGTATCTCTTAGTAAAATATAATAAAAATGAATGATTGGAAAGATTGATTGGTTGATTGCTAGGTCAAATAATTCAGAGGTATTAGATGTATTTTAATAAATGCATTTTGATTATATTTTGATATCTATGGTATCAAAGTGAGTGTGTATTGTAGTACCACCTGTATGATAAAGATTGGTTGAATGATTGATTACTAGTTCCAATAATTCAGATGGATATTATACGTATTAGACATATTTCAATCTAGATGCATTGTGATTCTATGTTGATTGCTAAGGTGCATCATAAAGTGTGTACCGTACCTCCTGTATGATCTTCTGCAGCTCACGGTTCTCTCTCTCCAGCTGGCGAGACTTCTCCTCATCGTTGTTGTTGGTGGACGAGCCGGTCTTCAGCGTGTCCTGCTGCTCTGACTGCCACTCACCACGTGTAATCAGCCTGCGCATCTAGAATAGAATAGAGCTTTACTCTACACAGCCAGAGAGACAGAGAAGAACCATATACTATATGTGAATTTGGAAATGTTAACATTGAAGAAAGTATTGAGACTTTGTTTCGAGTGCTGATGCAAGTGTACATTAAATACTGCTGCTAAATTACTCAGTCCTAGGCTACGTCCCAAATGGCACCCTATTCCCTATACAGTGCACTACTTTCGAGCAGAGCCCTGGTCCAAAGTAACGCACTATAAAGGGAATAGGGTGCCGTTTGGGACACAGCCCTGTTCTATACAGTATACTGTACCTTGGGCACAAAGAGCACCACCAGGGTGATGTAGACAGAGAACACTATGGCCAGAGCGGCAAAGGCAAAGGAAGCATCCTGCTGTGACGTGAGGATCATAGTGACGGGAGCCGTGATCATGCACAACACCTGCAGAGACGGGGGGATTGAGAGAGAGAGCGAGAGAGAGAGAGAGTGAGAGAGATTGAGAGAAACAAAGAGGTAAATATCAAGAGAGAGGTGAGAGAGGAAAATAAGATCTAAAAAAGCGCTCGGCTACTGCTTATCATTCCAACGAGGTTCCCAATATGAAAACATCATTAAAAACTCAAAGATGAAGTAGCAGGTTAGCAGTACCATACTGGCACATCATCACAATATCAAGCCTTACAAAAGCTTTCTGCTTCCCAACAAGGAGGCCTTTGCAGATACAATAAATATTGACATTTTAAAGGATTCTACCTCATATGGGGCACCATTATTGGAGGGAATTGTCTCATTTATCTCTGTGTATTACACCACGAAATATACACAATTAAATGAAATGGTTAAATCAACATCTAAGCTTTCCCTTTGTTCGGACCTGCAGCTGTGTTTAACGATTTCATCAAGCTATATGAATGACTGATCAATTAAATGTTCTTTCCTCTGCTTGGCAAAAAAGAAATCGACTTCATACTTGCATAACCGCCCAGCAAATGCGCAGTCAAAAGAAGTAAAACTGTGGGTGGTTTTCAGTCATAAGTGTTTCGGTTCCTCATTAAGCTGTTTTGAGATGGGAATCTGGGCAAGTTCTGGCAATTATGTAAATCCTTGTTCAGAGAGTACTAAATTGTTTGCACATTGTTGAGCAGAAATAGAAACCCAGCCTAAAGCTAAAGTTCTAAAAAAAAATTGCCTGTGTAAGAGCAGTGGTTTGTTCCAGCAACAGTCTACATTACCAGACATTTAATGGATTTGCTCACCTGTGTGAGGGTTACCGAATGGCTATGGCTACTTGTTTGCAAAACTTAGATGGTGCAATGGTACTGTATGTTATCGCTGCTATATCAGTTAAAGTGAAGCTTAAATGCCTCTATAGGTGATGATCATTCACTGATTCAAATCAAATTCAAATGATTGTTTAAGTATAGCACTAACGTTTTGCTTTAGCGCCAAAAATACATTTATGAGCACATGCTTACCACCAGAAATAACAAGTCTTAGCCGTATGTTATCATTATGCACTAATACATCATTGAATCTCATGTCCACACTGAGACAATGCCTAGCCCCTGCCACCTTTCTACCAATAGTTAATTGTTGCTTTGAGTTCATTCGCTCGACGGACTGCCTAAAATGCAGAGCGGAAAACCAGAGCACTCCCCCTGTGATGGTTGAGACTCACAGCCACGTTGTAAATAGCCATCCCCACGGCTCGATGGTCATTGATCTTCTCCGTGGAAACAGACTTGGTCTCGTAGGCCAGAAATATCCCCAGCAACAGCAGCAGTCCCTTGTAGCCATACACTACACCTGGTGGAGAGAGAGAGAGAGAGACAAAGTGGGAGAGAGACAGAATGAGAGAGAGAGAGAGCGAGAGAAAGAGACAGAATGAGAGAGAAAGAGAGAGAGAGAGATGGAAAGCGAAGACGATGGAGTGATGTTAGGCAGTTGACTAAAGGTAATGCATATTCCCCCTTTATTTCTTCTGTCCAAGTGTCCATTGTTCTTTCATTACGTCGCTCAGTGGGGTTGACAATATATTTGCATAGCACAGAGAGGGAATGCTATGGGGCAATGGCACAGTTTGTGAGCTATATTATTTGAATTTGACAGTATTATGCATTCAGAAGAGCTGCCACTGTCAGGAAGAGAGGGAGTATGGCAATAGTGAGAGAAAGACAAATGAAAGGAGAAGATAACATGAAAGTATATGAGGGAAAGATAAAAGGCAGGGAATGACTGACTTGAGTGAGTGAGAGGAGTGGAGGAAAAAGAGAGAAAGCTAATGTGGGGCGCTGAGATACGAGGAGTGTTTCATTTACAATGAATGGACTGGGGATTGAGGGAGTGAGAGAGTGAACAAAAAAAGAGGGAACAAGGGAGTGTGAGAGAGAAGTACTGATAAGAGAGAAGGAGTAAGGAATAGAGGAGGGATACCGAGCCATGTGTTCATCTTCTCTGAAGTGCAGTGCTCCAGGAGGGGCTGAATCAGGACATCCAAGTCTCCTTTAGGGGCCTCCCTAGTGAACTTCTACTCAGAGAGAGAGGGTGGGGGGAGGAAGTGTGAGAGAGAGAGAGAAAGTGGGAGAGAGAAAGAAAGAAGAAAGAAAGAAAGAAAGAAAGAGAAAGAAAGAAAGAAAGAAAGAAAGAAAGAAAGAAAGAAAGAAAGAAAGAAAGAAAGAAAGAAAGAAAGAAAGAGGGCGAGAGACAGGGAGAGCGACAGGGAGAGAGACAGGGAGAGAGGGAGAGAGAGCGGGAGAGAGAGAGAGGAAGTGAGAGGGGAAGTGAGAGAGAACGGGAGACAGAGTGAACAACATTCCGTGTGATATCCGCAATACATTACATTTAAAACTGACAAGTAGAAAGTAAATGAACAATAAGATGACTGACATCAAAGCAATAATCTTTTGTTGAACACTAGACATGTGACAGTGCTAACATACGAAAGCTAATACCACATAGAGTACAGTGCCTTCAGAAAGTATTCACACCCTTGACTTTTTCCACATTTTGTTGTGTTACTGCCTGACGAAGGCCGTGTGGCCGATACATAAAAGCTCATTAAAGAAGAGTGATACTATCAAGAGCGGTGTGCAGGTTTCTTATATTTTCTGTTATTCAACTGCCCCTGCAAAAAAGATAGCTCAGATGTGCGAGTGCCTTTCGAATACTGAATTTTGTTGTGTTACAGCCTGAATTTAAAATGGATTACATTTAGATTTCTGGTCACTGGCCTATACACAATACCCCATGATATCAAAGTGGAATTATGTTTTTAGAAATGTTTACAAATTAATAAAAAATGAAAAGCTGAAATGTCTTAAGTATTCAACCCCTTTTTTATGGCAAGCCTAAATAAGTTCAGTAGTAAAGTTGCATGGACTCTGTGTGCAATAATAGTGTTGAACATGATTTTTGAATGACTACCTCATCTCTGTACCCCACATATATCTGTAAGGTTCCTCAGTCGAGCAGTGAATTTCAAACACAGATTCAACCACAAAGACCACAGAGGTTTTCCAATGCCTTGCAAAGAAGCCTATTTGTAGATGGGTCAAAATGAAAAAAGCAGACATTGAATATCCCTTTGAGCATGGGGAAGTTATTAACTTACACTTTGGAATGTGTATCAATAGACCCAGTCACAATACACCCAGTTGCCGGAGAGGAAGGAAACCGTTCAGGGATTTCACCATAAGGCCAATGGTGACTTTAAACCAGTTACGGAGTTTAATGGCTGTGATAGGAGTAAACTGAGGATGGATCAACAATGTTATTACTCCACTATTTTTATTTATTTATTAAACTAGGCAGGTCAGTTAAGAACAAATTCTTATTTACAACGACGGCCTACCGGGGAACAGTGGACTAACTGCCTTGTTCAGGGGCAGAACGACAGATTTTTACCTTGTCAGCTCAGGGATTCGATCCAGCAACCTTTCAGTTACTGGCCCAACACTCTATCCACTAGGCTACCTGCCGCCCAAACTTAATTGACGGAGTGAAAAGAAGGAAGCCTGTACAGAATCAAAAATATTCCAAAACATGCATCCTGTTTGCAACAAGCAATACTGCAAAAAATGTGGCAAAGCAATTACATTTTCTGTCCTGAATACAAAGTATTATGTTTGGAGCAAATTCAATACAACACATTACTGAATTCCACTCTCCATATTTTCAAGCATAGTGGTGGCTGCATCATGTTATGGGTATGCTTGAAAATCATTAAGGACTGGAGCTAACACAGGCAAAATCCTAGAGGAAAATCTGGTTCAGTCTTTTTTCCACCAGACACTGGGAGATTAATTAATCTTTCAGCAGAACAGTACCCTAAAACACAACTCTACACTGGAGTTGCTTACCAAGAAGACAGTGAATGTTCCTGAGTAGCCGAGTGAAATCAGCTTGAAAATCTGTGGCAAGACCTGAAAATGGTTGTCTAGTAATGATCAACAACCAATTTGACAGAGTTGAAGAATTTTGAAAAGAATAATGGGCAAATGTTGTACAATCCAGGTGTGGAAAGCTCTTAGAGACGTACTCAGAAAGACTCACAGCTGTAACCGCTGCCAAAGGTGCTTCTACAAAGTATTGACTCAGGGGTGTGAATACTTATGTAAATGAGATATTTCTGTATAAAATGTTCAATAAATGTGCCAAAAGAAAATCTAAAAACATGTTTTCATTTTGTCATTTTGGGGTATTGACAAAAAATCTATTTAATCAATTTTGACTTCAGCCTGTAACACAACAACATTAGGAAAAAGTCCAGGGGTATGACCGATATGACAGTGTCACTGTACCTCCACTGTGATGTGTAACGGATCCACAATCTGCCAAATCATGAGTGACAAGATGTCTATGGCTAGTAACACTCCAACTGTTGCATAGAGTTTCCATGGCTCCAGGTGCTGCAGGGATACAGGAGAACCAATCACAATCCAAGGACCAAGGGTAATGCAGTGAGTCCACAAGCATCCAATAGATAAACTGCCAACAGAATACAGTATTGTATACGTGTATCAGCACAGAATACTTAAGTTATCAGAGCTCCCTTTAAAAAGAGATTCATATGTCAATGGGCTCCCCTGGTTAAATAAAACACACATAAATTCATTGGCATTTAGACAATAACGTTCAAATATTGTGTAAATTGAGGAGTTACTAGGCAGTGGATGCTATATGCACAACAGTGTTTTTTGAATGCGTAACATATCAAGAAGAAATGTGGTCCAAAAATGATGTAAGCAAAATAAACAACATGCTTCTTCATTTTCCATCACTTAATTCTGACTTACTTCTAGCCCTGCAACCGTTCACCCCATGCATAACCAAACCGTATTACATAGACCTTGTCACCTCTTCTATTCAAGTGCATGAAATGATTTGACTGCCTTCACTAGTCTTGCCATATTCTGACTTGGAAACTTTTTTAAAGCAGTTTCACAGAGCTCTTTGGCAAATTGCCCTTGCATGGCCATTAAAGAGAGTTGAAAGTCAACTTGATTCGTCTTGCATTGGCTCAACTAATAAAGCCCCCCAAGGTTGGATTTCCACATGGAACTTTAATACTCATACATATTCATAAATGCTCCATAAATGGCTTAATCTCTCATTCTTCTGATTAGGTCTTAGAAGAATTCCCACAACACATCGCACACAGGCAGTGTTTTCCCAGCTTCAGGACACTATCTTAGAGAGGACATACTATCTTAGAGAGGACATACTATCTTAGAGAGGACATACTATCTTAGAGAGGACACACACGTGCATACATAATCAAGTTGATAGTGTGCGCATCACGGGTATGAGTGTGTGTGTCGGTATCTCTCTGTATGCGTGTGAGTGTGTGTGTGTGTGTGTGTGTGTGTGTGTGTGTGTGTGTGTGTGTGTGTGTGTGTGTGTGTGTGTGTGTATGTGTGTACGTTAATTTGGGTGCGCGTACGTGTGTCTGTGTGACTCCCGTCTGTTTCAAGCCTGTCGTACTCTACTCTAGTGTACTCTACTGTAATGTACTCTATTCTACTCTACTGTACTCTACTGTAATGTACTCTATTCTACTCTACTGTACTCTACTGTATTCTACTCTATTCTACTCTGCTCTACTCTACTGTACCCTAATGTACTCTATTCTACTCTACTGTACTCTACTGTATTCTATTCTACTCTACTGTACTCTAGTCTACTCTAATGTACTCTACTGTACTCTACTGTATTCTACTGTACTGTACTCTACTGTACTCTACTGTATTCTAATGTACTGTACTCTACTGTACTCTACTGTATTCTGCTCTACTCTACTGTATTCTGCTCTACTCTACTGTACCCTAGTGTACTCTATTCTACTCTACTGTACTCTACTGTATTCTATTCTACTCTACTGTACTCTAGTCTACTCTACTGTACTCTACTGTACTCTACAGTATTATATTATATTCTACTCTACTGTACTCTACTGCACTCTACTGTATTCTATTCTACTGTACTCTACTGCGTTCTACTCTACTCTATTCTACTGTATTCTATTCTACTCTACTCTAGTCTACTCTACTGTACTCTAGTCTACTCTACTGTACTCTACTGTATTCTATTCAACTCTACTCTAGTCTACTCTACTGTACTCTAGTCTACTCTACTGTATTATATTCTGCTCTACTCTACTGTACTCTATTCTACTCTACTGTACTCTACTCTACTGTATTATATTCTACTCTACTGTACTCTACTGTACTATATTCTACTCTACTGTACTCAACTGTATTATATTCTACGCTACTCTATTCTACTCTACTGTATTATATTCTACTCTACTGTACTCTACTGCACTCTACTGTATTCTATTCTACTCTACTGTACTCTAGTCTACTCTACTGTACTCTAGTGTACTCTATTCTACTCTATTCTACTCTGCTCTACTCTACTGTACCCTACTTTACTCTATTCTACTCTACTGTACTCTACTGTATTCTATTCTACTCTACTGTTCTCTAGTCTACTCTACTGTACTCTACTGTACTCTACTGTATTCTACTGTACTGTACTCTACTGTACTCTACTGTATTCTGCTCTACTCTACTGTATTCTGCTCTACTCTACTGTACCCTACTGTACTCTATTCTACTCTACTGTACTCTATTCTACTCTACTGTACTCTACGGTATTATATTATATTCTACTCTACTCTACTGCACTCTACTGTATTCTATTCTACTGTACTCTACTGTATTCTACTCTACTGTACTCTAGTCTACTCTACTGTATTCTATTCTGCTCTACTCTACTGTACTCTATTCTACTCTACTGTACTCTACTGTATTATATTCTACTCTACTGTACTCTACTGTATTATATTCTACTCTACTGTACTCTACTGTATTCTATTCTATACTACTCTATTCTACTCTACTGTATTATATTCTACTCTACTGTACTCTACTGCACTCTACTGTATTCTATTCTACTCTACTCTACTGTATTCTATTCTACTCTACTCTACTGTACTCCACTTTACTCTATTCTATTGTACTCTACTCTAAGGTACTCTAGTGTACTCTATTCTATTATACTCTACTCTCCCAGAGTAGAGTATAATAGAAGGTACTCTACTGTACTCTATTCTACTCTACTGTACTCTATTCTACTGTAATGTACTCTATTCTACTCTGCTCTACTCTACTGTACTGTACTCTACTCTACTGTACTGCAGTATATCCCAGAATAGAGAATATACAGAGATACTTTAACATGCAGAGCAAAGCACATCTCCCAGAGGCTTATGTAACCTTACTCTAAAGTTGAAGGGGATTGTTTATCTGCCAGCACCACACATTCAGTACTGTAGACTCTGGAGCTTCCCTGTTCCCTCCTCTAGCCCTCTTCAAAGGCTTACCTTCCTCTTCTCCTTCTTCTCCTCCTTCTTTGTGAAGAGATTGTGTACCCACCAAATCTTGGTGAACATGCTGCCATAGGCCAAACTGAAGCCCAGGCCGAGCAGCCACAGACGGAACTAGACAGAGAGGGAGAGAGAGAGATTTTGTTGATTCATTATTTTTACTTTTTTGGCAATACAAATGCTATTTTTATTATGCCAATAAAGCAAAATTGTATTGATAGAGAGAGAGAGAGAGAGAGATGATAGATAGATAGATAGATAGATAGATAGATAGATAGATAGATAGATAGATAGATAGATAGATAGATAGATAGATAGATAGATAGATAGATAGATAGATAGATAGATAGATAGATAGATAGATAGATAGATAGATAGATAGATGATAGATAGATAGATAGATAGATAGATAGATAGATAGATAGATAGATAGATAGATAGATAGATAGATAGATAGATAGATAGATAGATAGATAGATAGATAGATAGATAGATAGATAGATAGATAGATAGATAGATAGATAGATAGATAGATAGATAGATAGATAGATAGATAGATAGATAGATAGATAGATAGAGAGAGAGAGAGACAGAGAGAGAGACAGAGAGAGAGAGAGAGAGAGAGAGAGAGAGAGAGATAAGGAATATGAGAAATAGAGAGAGGCAGAGAGAGAAAGAATTTCTCCTGACAAGCCATTCCAGCACATCCATCTACTGTAGCACTAGAAGATGGCGACAACAACCTATTCCCAAGGCTTAAGCTGTGTTACCTGACAGACCACAGGGAACTGGGACCTGTGGATGTGGTGTCCGTCGATCCCCAGGGGAAACACAGCAGCCAGAGCCATCATACAGCCCACTGCTGTCATGTTGTTCAGGTAGGGCTGGGAGTTCTGGATGTACCTGGCACAAAACCCACAAAGGGACTGTTTCACATGCACTGTCCGCAACACTTTACAGCATCAAAATAATGTCATAGACATGACATCGTCTGTCACTGAATGTAAAGTGATGAGGCATTTTGCATGGATTGGAGACATTTACGCCAAGTGTTATGACATACGTCCACATAAACGTGAATATGACTTGCCCACAGCCATCTGGAGACCGACGAGCAGGACCCACCAGGAGGACAATCATACTCGACCCAGCGTGATTGCCAATGAAGTTGTTGATGAATTGCATGCTGTAGCCAGTGTTTTTCTTTGAAATATATTTTTGAATTGAACTTTTATTTAACTAGGCAAGTCCGTTAAGAACAAATTCTTATCTACGATGACGGTGTTGCTTAAATGTGCAAGATGAAGTTCTAATCTCACCGGACGTTGCTGTTGTAGATGTTGAAGGTCAGACAGACGATGCCCAGCAGGATGCCCAGACCAGCGAAGACAGACACAGCAGCAAACAGCTTCTGAGAGAGGTACCTAAACTCCTCAATGACTATCGTCGAGTCAGCCGGGGGCCCGGCGCCTGAACAGAGAAAGAGAGAGAGAGAGGGAGAGAGACAGAGAGAGAGAGAGAGAGAGGGAGAGAGACAGAGAGAGATAGAGAGAGAGAGAGGGGGGGAGAGAGAGAGAGAGAGAGAGAGAGAGGGAGGGAGAGAGACAGCGAGAGATAAAGAGAGAGAGAGAGAGAGAGAGCAAGAGAGAGAGAGAGAGAGAGAGACAGAGAGAGAGAGAGAGAGAGAGGGAGAGAGACAGAGAGAGATAGAGAGAGAGAGAGAGGGGGGAGAGAGAGAGAGAGAGAGAGAGAGAGGGGGAGGGAGAGAGACAGCGAGAGATAAAGAGAGAGAGAGAGAGGGGGAGAGAGAGAGAGAGAGAGAGAGAGAGAGAGAGGGAGGGAGAGAGACAGCGAGAGAGAGAGAGAGAGACAGAGAGAGAGAGAGAGAGAGAGGGAGAGAGACAGAGAGAGATAGAGAGAGAGAGAGAGGGGGGAGAGAGAGAGAGAGAGAGAGAGAGAGGGGGAGGGAGAGAGACAGCGAGAGATAAAGAGAGAGAGAGAGAGGGGGAGAGAGAGAGAGAGAGAGAGAGAGAGAGGGAGGGAGAGAGACAGCGAGAGATAAAGAGAGAGAGAGAGAGCAAGAGAGAGAGAGAGAGAGACAGAGAGAGAGAGAGAGAGAGAGAGAGAGAGAGAGAGAGACAGAGAGAGAGGCAGGACAGAGGTTAGTCCATCCATGCCTTAAAGAGAGGGCAGATTATGCCTGTCTACAGTACTGTACTTGATGTCACTCAGAACAAAACTGGGCAAAAGGACAATTATGTTTTGAATTAAGATCAAAATCCGAATTTGAGAATCAGGGAGGGCACTATGCTCAGTAACCTCTACAGATACTAACCTAAAGGATCAAACGAAATTGGCACAATCAATTTACACAGTAACCAGTATACATTATTGTGTTGCTCTCACTGATTTAATTCAATGACCAACAAGGTGCAGAAATTGAGAATAAAAAAGGAGGATAGATGTGGAAATCAGGACGTGTTCACCCTAATTATCTCAAACCATGTGCATAACTAAAAAGTAACCAAGAAAATAGCAATTGGTTCTTTCAAGGTTGGAGATGGTTGAAAGTGCAGCTGACTGACTTTATCTGTCCTCGATTTCTCTCTGTATCCCCCTGTCTGTCTAAATCCAGCCCTGACTGCAGATCCTGACAGCTGCTCAGAGTGTGGGTGTCACTGTGTCCTTATGTAAGGGTGATGACAGTGACATAGACTTGTGTCAGTGTGTGGGGACGTGTCCATGTCAGGAAGAGGGTGACACAGTGTCGAGCCCCAGGGGTGTCACAATACCAGGGCGCTCACATTTGTTTTGGCGGTCACACCACTGACTTGCCTGAAGTGACATCTGAGACATGCTGTCTGAGAACAGAGTGACGTCTGTTTGAAGATGTGTTTTTCTGTGCATTGAAGAGCGAACGAGCACTGTCCTGTCAGCTGATGTGTTTGCACTGTTTAAACCTTTCTCCGTCCTTGATCAAGGAATCAGGACAGGGTGTTGCCATGGAGACCAAGCTCTGTAATAGTTGCCACAGCGATTAGGAAGACAGCTGAGCTAAAGTGGTTGTTAGGAGCGACAGTGAAGAGAGCGAGAAAGTGAGGGAGGAATTCGACAAGGGGTAAACAGAATGGAGAACAGGAGAGTTAAGAGAACAATAACCTCCACAGCAGAACCAACTCGCCTCTGCCACTGTACATTTTTTTTATATTTTTGTATTTTACCTTTATTTAACTAGGCAAGTCAGATAAGAACAAATTCTTCTTTTCAATGACAGCCTAGGAACAATGGGTTAACTTCCTTGTTCAGGGGCAGAACAACAGATTTTTACCTTGTCAGCTCAGGGATTACCTTGTCAGCTCGGGGATTACCTTGTCAGCTCGGGGATTTGATCTTGAAACCTTTCGGTTACTAGTCCAACGCTCTAATGTCACATCAAACTAAACTCACCTCTGTTACCTCTAGAACAAACTAAACTCACCTTTGTTACCTGCAGAACAAACTAAACTCACCTTCATTACCTCTAGAACAAACTAAACTCACCTTCATTACCTCTAGAACAAATTAAACTCACCTTCGTTACCTTCAGAACAAACTAAACTCACCTTCATTACCTCTGGAACAAACTAAACTCACCTTCATTACCTCTAGAACAAACTAAACTCACCTTCATTACCTCTAGAACAAACTAAACTCACCTTCCTTACCTCTACAACAAACTAAACTCACCTTCATTGCCTCTAGAACAAACTAAACTCACCTTCATTACCTCTAGAACAAATTAAACTCACCTTCATTACCTCTAGAACAAACTAAACTCACCTCTTAACTCTAGAACAAACTAAACTCACCTCTTAACTCTAGAACAAACTAAACTCACCTCTGTTAAATCTAGAACAAACTAAACTCATCTTCATTACCTCTAGAACAAACTAAACTCACCTCTGTTAAATCTAGAACAAACTAAACTCACCTCCATTACCTCTAGAACAAACTAAACTCACCTCTGTTAACTCTAGAACAAACTAAACTCACCTTCATTACCTCTAGAACAAACTAAACTTACCTCTGTTAACTCTAGAACAAACTAAACTCACCTCTGTTAACTCTAGAACAAACTAAACTCAAATCCGTCATGTCTATAGCAAAAAAATATACTCTGTCACCTCTATAACAAACTAACCTCGTACCTCTCCCACTAGTTACAGACGTCAGTTCAATGTCTAGTTTCTATTTACATTTGATTGAGTCGTCAACTAACGTGAAACCAACATGAAATCAACAAAGAATTTCACCATTGGATTTAGGTTAAAAGTTGGGTGAAAAAGCGTTGATGACTTTTTGATTCAACGTCATTTTTGATGTTGTTGTTGAAATGACGTGGAAAATGACGTGGCAACCAGTTTTGCCCATTGGGCTGTGACTTTCCAGTAAACTAGACTCACCTCTGTTACTATACAAAAAGGTGCTATCTAAAATCGAAAAGGGTTCTTCGAATGTCCGCAGAGGGTTCTACATGGAACCCAAGATGGTTGAAACCAAAAAGGGTTTTACATGGAACCGAAATGGGTTCTACTATAAGGACAGCTGAAGAACCCTTTGGCACCCTTTTTCTAAGAGTGTGCAGGCAGTTAAAAAAGCCAAGGCTAGCTTTTTCAAGCAGAAATTTGATTCCTGCAACATAAACTCAAAAAAGTTCTGGGACAATGTAAAGTCCATGGAGAATAAGAACACCTCCTCCCAACTGCCCACTGCACTGAGGATAGGAAACTCTGTCACCACCGATAAGCCCACTATAATTGAGAATTTCAATAAGCATTTTTCTATGGCTGACCATACTTTCCACCTGGCTACCCCTACTGCAGTCAACAGCACTGCACCCCCCACAGCTGCTTGCCCAAGCCTTCCCCATTTCTCCTTCTCCCAAATCCATTCAGCTGATGTTCTGAAAGAGCTGCAAAATCTGGACCCCTACAAATCAGCCGGGCTAGACAATCTGGACCCTTTCTTTCTAAAATTATCTGCCGAAATTGTTGCAACCCCTATTACTAGCCTGTTCAACCTCTCTTTCGTGTCGTCTGAGATTCACAAAGATTGGAAAGCAGCTGCTGTCATCCCCCTCTTCAAAGGAGGGGACACTCTTGACCCAAACTGTTACAGACCTATATCTATCCTACCCTGCCCTGCCTGTCACGAATCCCACCGAAGGTGGCTCCCCTGCCTGCTCGAGCGGTGCTCGGCGGTCGTCGTTGCCGGCCTACTAGCCACTGCTGATCCCTTTTTCCTTTCCTTTTCTGTTTGTTTAGTCTTATTGGTTGCACCTATTCCCTATTGTGTTCTTGATTTGTGTTTTATTTAAGCCTGCTTAGCCCGCCCAGGTTTGTGCGGGATTACGTTTACTGTTGTGTTTATTTTTGGATGTGCTGGCTTACGTACTGTTATTCTCTCTCCGGACTGTTTTGCCCATTGTATTTGGGTTGGTCATTTGTTTTACGCGCCCGTTGGTTTTGGCGTTGACCGTTTTGTGCCGGGAAGAATAAAAGTCATTTATCTTCACCACTGCTCTCTGCGCTTGACTCTACCACCACTCCTAGTAACTCGTGACACTGCCTTTCTAAGGTCTTCGAAAGCCAAGTCAACAAACAGATTACCGACCATTTCGAATCCCACCGCACCTTCTCCGCTATGCAATCTGGTTTCAGAGCTGGTCATGGGTGCACCTCAGCCACGCTCATGGTCCTAAACGATATCGTAACCGCCATCGATAAGAAACAATACTGTGCTGCCGTATTCATTGACCTGGCCTAAGCTTTCGACTCTGTCAATCACCACATCCTCATCGGCAGACTCAATAGCCTTGGTTTCTCAAATGATTGCCTCGCCTGGTTCACCAACTACTTCTCTGACAGAGTTCAGTGTGTCAAATCAGAGGGCCTGTTGTCCGGACCTCTGGCAGTCTCTATGGGGGTGCCACAGGGTTCAATTCTTGGGCCAACTCTTTTCTCTGTATACATCAATGATGTCGCTCTTGCTGCTGGTGAGTCTCTGATCCACCTCTACGCAGACGACACCATTCTGTATACTTCTGGCCCTTCTTTGAACACTGTGTTAACAACCCTCCAGACGAGCTTCAATGCCATACAACTCTCCTTCCGTGGCCTCCAACTGCTCCTAAATACAAGTAAAACTAAATGCATGCTCTTCAACCGATCGCTGCCTGCACCTGCCCGCCCGTCCAGCATCACTACTCTGGACGGTTCTGACTTAGAATATGTGGATGACTACAAATACCTAGGTGTCTGGTTAGACTGTAAACTCTCCTTTTAGACTCACATCAAACATCTCCAATCCAAAGTTAAATCTAGAATTGGCTTCCTATTTCGCAACAAAGCATCCTTCACTCACGCTGCCAAACATACCCTCGTAAAACTGACCATCCTACCGATCCTCGACTTCGGCGACGTCATTTACAAAATAGCCTCCAATACCCTACTCAACAAACTGGATGCAGTCTATCACAGTGCCATCCGTTTTGTCACCAAAGCCCCATATACTACCGACCACTGCAACATGTACGCTCTCGTTGGCTGGCCCTCGCTTCATAATTGTTGCCAAGCCCACTGGCTCCAGGTCATCTTCAAGACCCTGCTAGGTAAAGCTCCACTCACTGGTCACCATAGCAGCACCCACCTGTAACACGCGCTCCAGCAAGTATATCTCTCTGGTCACCCCCAAAGCCAATTCCTCCTTTGGCCGTCTCTCCTTCCAGTTCTCTGCTGCTAATGACTGGAACGAACTAGAAAAATCTTTGAAACTAGAAACACTTATCTTCCTTTTTAGCTTTAAGCACCAGCTGTCAGATCAGCTCACAGATCACTGCACCTGTACATAACCCATCTATAATTTAGCCCAAACAACTACCTCTTCCCCTACTGTATTTATTTATTTATTTTGCTCCTTTGCACCCCATTATCTCTATTTCTACTTTGCACTTTCTTCTACTACAAATTTACCATTCCAGTGTTTTACTTGCTATATTGTATTTACTTTGCCACCATGGCCTTTTTTTTGCCTTTACCTTCCTTATCTCACCTCATTTGCTCACATTGTATATAGACTTATTTTTCTACTGTATTATTGACTGTATGTTTGTTTTACTCCATGTGTAACTCTGTGTTGTTGTATGTTGTCGAACTGCTTTGCTTTATCTTGGCCAGGTCGCAATTGTAAATGAGAACTTGTTCTCAACTTGCCAACCTGGTTAAATAAAGGTGAAATAAATAAAACTAAACTTAACACTGTCACCTCTATAGCAAAATAACCTCTATCACTCTCCAGAAAACTGGACTCCACTCCATCACCTCTGGAACAACTACCTCTATCACCTCCAGAAACTAGACTCCACTCCATCACCTCTGGACAAACTAACCTCTATCACTCTCCAGAAACTAGACACCACTCCATCACCTCTGGAACAAACTAACCTCTATCACTCTCCAGAAAACTAGACTCCACTCCATCACCTCTGGAACAAACTAACCTCTATCACTCTCCAGAAAACTAGACACCACTCCATCACCTCTGGAACAAACTAACCTCTATCACTCTCCAGAAAACTAGACTCCACTCCATCACCTCTGGAACAAACTAACCTCTATCACTCTCCAGAAAACTAGACTCTCCAGGCCTCCATCACCTCTGGAACAAACTAACCTCTATCACTCTCCAGAAAACTAGACTCCACTCCATCACCTCTGGAACAAACTAACCTCTATCACTCTCCAGAAAACTAGACTCCACTCCATCACCTCTGGAACAAACTAACCTCTATCACTCTCCAGAAAACTAGACTCCACTCCATCACCTCTGGAACAAACTAACCTCTATCACTCTCCAGAAAACTAGACTTCAGTCCATCACCTCTGGAACAAACTAACCTCTATCACTCTCCAGAAAACTAGACTCCACTCCATCACCTCTGGAACAAACTAACCTCTATCACTCTCCAGAAAACTAGACTTCAGTCCATCACCTCTGGAACAAACCATCCTCACCTCTGTAAACCTACATCACACCAAGCTCACTCCTGTCACACTACAGAACAGTAAGACCACCAAACAAGCATGCACGATTGACTAGCGGTGCAGTAATTCTAAGCCCAGGCACAAGTGTGTCACCTCTCAAGGGAGGGCTGGGCCAGTAAACAACTGAACCTCAACATTTGTCTTGGTGTGGCTGAAGCAAATCAACAGTAATAGCATTTCTCTGCAGACTGTGTCAATCTCTGTGGCTGTGTTGGATGTTGAGCTTTCCCAAAGTGAAGAAGTGTGGGTGGAGTCAGGCTTTCCTGACTGCCATGGTCTGGCCACTGGGCTGTGGGTGTAAACTAATTCTGGGTGAAGGAGGTTGAGGGCCCAAATAATTGCTTTTAAAGCCAGAAGTGGTGATTTGTCTAACATGGAAATGAAGGATGGGGGCAGCGCGGGCTTAGAGAAACAGTGGGCGTAACAGTAGGTCTAATGTGAGGGGAACGAGATAGATGGTTACATAGATGACTCACAGTGAGACAGTCACACACACACCCACCCACCCACCCACAGAGAGAGACATACACAGGAAGCCTGACAAAGACAATGTAATCATCTCCGCCGCACCTATCCACACATCATTGCCGAACCAGGAGAGATTCTTCTGAGAGCTGTCGTAGTATCCAATCTTCTTATAACTGCCTCCTACACAGCGAGACGGAGAGAGGGTCCAATTAATATCTTCTCAAATCATCTTTATTTCCTGCCTACATAATGTCCTTGGGTTATGATGGGTTCAAACGACAACAAACAATAGAACACTTTGAAAATGAACGACAGATCAAAACATCATTATGAAAAGAAAGCTATGGAAGTGCAGGGCAGAACATTTCAAATCCACAAATAGAGAAAAGAGGGAAAAGTGGAACGAAGAGATAGAGATGATACAGAAAGAGGGACCGATACAGAGCTACAACAGGGAAAGAAAGACAGAGGGAGAGAACGAGTATGTGGCATCCTTAACCATGAATACTGATTGGAATAGAATAATTCACAAATTCAAGTCAAGGCTTTCAATGTATTAACCAAATTACCCGACCCCGTCACTAGCACTGTAGCACGCGAAATGCTACCCAGTGCATGCAGGAAGAAGTAGGATTATCATTTTTTTATCCATTAGGGCTCCAAAAAGAACAGAGGTACAAAATAATCCGCCACCTTAGCTTTGATCCAGGCCTGTTCCAATTAGACTGAAGACTTGACTCAACACATTTATAAACCAACACGTTTTGCACATGCAATTATAGGACAATGAAACAAACTGCACAGCAATCGCCCCTAAAAATGCTTTGCTCTCAAATAAACACGAGTGAGAACGGAGGGAAAGAAAGAAAAGCATCAGCAGACTGCCTTGATCTTGATGAATGACTGGACTGACTGACATTCAGTCGCACAGCAATAAAATGTCCATGGTTTTTTGTTGTCGTTGTTTTTTACTGCTGTAGGATGTCCAGAACAAGGAAATGCTGAAATATGCTTGAAATGATGATAGATGACTTTACCTTGCAGTTGCTCAATAAGGGTCATAGCCATCCTGGAACCCTGGGCATCAAACACCACATGACCCTGAAGGAGAAAAAAACCCAGACAAGTGCTACATCAAGTCAGAAATCTACTGTCATCCATTTAGACTTATTGAATGAGCCAATACATAGATTACACATGTGCAATTTACTGTGCAGTGTTCTTCAATCCTGTCCTGGGACAAATAGGGTATGCATGCTTTTGCTCCAACCCAACACACCATATTCAACTAACCAAAGGGCTTGATGATAAGTTTAGTAGTTGAATCAGGTGTGTTAACCCTCCAACCAGGTTTGGACTACCTGGACTTGATGATAAGTTTAGTAGTTGAATCAGGTGTGTTAATCCTCCAAACAGGGTTGGACTACCTGGACTTGTATAATAAGAAACACTCATATGTGTTTTCCATTGCAAAAGGTTTTCAAACATTTTGTGCCCTAATGAACATGGCCCTAGCATATTCTACTGGAGGACCCTCCCTCCTGTACTCACAGACACGCCTTCAAATGAGCTGGTGTTGAGGGCGCGGTAGATCTCTGCTGTGATGTCATGGTTGTTATAGTTGAAGTCTTCCAGCCTGCGACCTTTGGCCTTTAGAGGGGCCACAGTCTTGTTGAGGGCCAGGGCCAGGGCCCAGACAGCGTCATAGGCCAGAGGGGCCTCCTGGAAGCCCCCCGTCTCTTCCGGGTTCTTACCCCCCAGCCGGTTCATCAACGCCCCCAGGAACTCCTGTGAGGTCTGATTGGACCAGACATAGGGAAGGGGAGGAGTTGATAAATGAGGGTCACCATTCGTGTGGCTTTCAATCTGAACTACTGTCCATCAAACTCATTAGTATGACATTTATATAATTAAAATCACTATGTTAGTTGCATTAGGGTCAACTTAGATTTAGGCAATACTGGAGCCTCAAGCACTGTGTAATGGTTACGTATTACTAGCCTTTGAACTCAAAAGGTAGTGTACTTAGCTCAGGGCTAAGACAACTTTTACGCCAGCTTTTTGGGGCTAACCAATCACAGAGTTCCATTGTCACCTAAGTGTAATATTATTAGGGATAGACCTGGACCAGGGACATTTATTTCATATAAATGTCGAAATATGTGTCTCTGCCCTGGGCTAAGAACATGCAGTGTGGAAGGGCCTAAAGGGCCCCTAGAGTGTACTATTGCAGAAGCACATCAAGCCACCGCTCTGCAGGTAGAGGAAGGTATATGAAACTAATCAACCGCTAAGCTGGCAGCATGTGAAATTGAAGGGACAACATGACCAGATGGAGAACACATGTTGCTCACCAGGTTGGAATGCGGATCATAATCAATAACATTACATGGACTTGGGGGACGTGATCCTGGATCAGCGCGAGATCCGGCCCAGATGTTCTCACCAGGTTGGAGGCTCCGCGGACGGTCTCGGGGTTGAGCATGACGATCTCCGTGGTAACGTGGCCCTCCACCGCCTCTGTCATGTTCTCGATGGTGCAGTTGATGGACGGGTCTTTGATCTTGAACCAGTTATCAGCATACCAGCCAATCAGAAACCAGACATATTTCTTCCCATACAGTTTCTCCTTAAATACCTGGAGGATAGAGGGAGAGAGTTGGAGGGAGAGAGAGAGAGAGGGGAGAGAAAGTGAAAGAGAGATAAAATAGGAAAAAAGAGAAGGGCAGAGAGAGAGAGAGAGAGACATTTGGAAAATAGACAGAAAAGAAGAAGATGAAACACTTAATTGTCTGTTAAATAATACTTAATTACACAGAAATATTCTTTGCTTCTCAAGGCTACATCATCACCACAGTACAAATAAGAATTCATTAAATAAAAATGGTAATTTGTTCAAATAGAGGTTCAAGATACAATAGAGGTCAATAGCTATAAATAGCTCGATGATTTAATAGCCCGATAATTGAATGATTTAAAACACTCACCTCGCAAAACACTTTCCTGGCTTCCGTCTCATAGAAGAGACCCACAATTATTCTGGCATCCTGACGCTATTCAATGACAGCAAGCACAATGATTTAAGCCATTGTAATGAAAATACATTCACATAGCTCAATAATAATGATACAAGCCTTTACACTTTGACTATTCCAATTCTATGGTACAACTCTGCTAGCTAGCTAGCTCGGCACTTCAAAGGCTGGCAGTTGGCTGTGCTAATTATCCTCCTGCATTCATTTCCTGTATTAAATCACCTCACTTTGCTAACAGGCGCAACTGTGAGCAGGGGAGAGCAACAGCAGCCCCCCATTGAATATTTCATCAAAGCACCTTGAGGTTCTTGACAGCGACAGCCGGGTCAGTGAGGAAGCTCTGTCTCACACTGATCTCAATCCCAGCCTCCTTCACCCTCTGCTCCAGATCATCCAGAGTCTATATGAGAGAAGAAGAGAAGAGGTAGATAGAAACAGAGAAGGAAGAGAGAACAGAGAAGGAAAGACGAAAGAGAGAAGGGATGGGGAAGATAGAAAGAGAGAAGTGAGGGGTAGCGATTGAAAGAAAGATGGAAGGGGTGAGAAAAGGAGAGAGGAAAGGCACAAGAAATGTGCGAGTAAAATAGGAAAGAGATAATAAAGGACAGTGGGAGAGAAAGAGAAAGATCATTTGAGAGAGAGACAGGTAGGAAAAGAGACAAAAAGAGAGGCAGAAAGAAGGGGAGAAGATAAAGAGGAAAAGACGTAGGGAAAGAGAGAGGAAAGAGGAGAGATAGAGAAAAGTAAAGCTCAAGGAAGAGGGAGATCATTAACCTCCGTTAGAGGAAAGAACCCAAGAGTCACATCATCCACCCGGTCGCTCAGAGCGATGTATTGCCTGATCAATATTTCTCACCACCAATATTCCAACAAATTACTTCAGAAATCCACGATCAATCGTGGGATTGAATACTTAAAAGACTATCATACCACATATAAGTCACACGTACGCACACACCCACTCCCACACACTCATTTGCTCATTAAGATGTGGGAGAGTCACTGAAGAGGAGGCTGTGGAAGAAAGATTAGAGAGAGAGAGAGACCGACACAGAGTGCGAGACAGAGAGTGAGAGACAGGCAGAGACAGAGAGAGATACGGAGACAGAGCGATAGAAACAGAGCGAGAGAGAGACGCGGAGAGAAGAGATAGACGGAGAGAGTGTACTGACCGAAGTGAAGACCTCTGTGGTCTGCTGGATGGTAGCGATCTTGGTCCACTTCCACTTCTGGAAGAGGCGTACCCTGGTGGGGTTGTGGAGGGTGGCCGAGGGGTGGGTGCGGAAGAAGGTGGGGAAGCGGTTCCTGTTGGACAAGGCTGGAGAGCTGGAGCCATAGGACAACTGAGGGAGATAGGGAGGGAGATAGGGAGGGAGATAAACATGTATTTTCTTATATTCTACAACTATCAAAACACTACACAGCCAGGCAATATACAGTACTAATGTATTCCGTACCAATGCAACTTATTGCACTGATTTCAGTTGAATTAAGAGGCGAAGGCGGTCTCATGTTCTACATCTAACATGACTTGGTTTCGGTGTTCAGAGCATCGGCACCCTGACATCAGGGAACGAGAGAAGAAGATGGTAGAGACCTGATGATAAACGTCAAACGTCATGTACAATACCGAGTCCCAGCGTTAACAAATCTCCCGGTGTATTTAGAGGTTGTGGAGCCATCAATACATGGACAGCAGACAATACAGCTAGTGACATGTAGAGTAGAATAGAGTTTGCCAGCTCACAATTGGGTGCAGTCAAGGGGGACGATGGTATCAGCCTGTGGAAATCAGCTCCAGCATTAGGGGTGACACACACACGGGAGAATGAAATAGAAGGAAATGGATCAAAGCGGCAGGGCACAGAAAGGCTCATAAAACACCACTTTGCAGGAAGCAGAAGAGAAGTACTCCAATGTGTTTTTTTCACGACCTGAAATAAACACTAGACTCAAAATGAGTTGGTTCAGGGTCGTGTTCATTATGCACCAAATGGACTAAAACAGGGAGGGATTAACTGGATTTGTCCAATAAGAAAGACACATTTATGTTTTCCGTTGCTAAATGTTTTAAAACGTTTCACAGGATGTGCCGGTATGAACTTTGTTCTTGTATTGGGTCAATGGGATTGGCTTTAAATGTAGACTGAGTTGCTACGCTAGGCTTTGGGAGATCCGAATACAGCCTACAATTGGAGCACCAAGAAGTCCCTTGATTCTGGTCTGTTTGATCCTTGGCTCTCTGATAGGCTTGTTTGACATGCAGAGAGATACTCCTCCTAAGGACTGAACAGGGACAGAAATAAGTGTGTGGAGATTGGTGATCCCTTTGTGTGTGTGTGTGTGTGGGGGGGGGGGGGGGGGGGGGGGCTGAGAGGAAGAGGCTGAGAGGAAGAGAACAGAGGAAATCAAGCAGACAGGCCCAAGGCACTAGTTGCTGGCAAGTGGAGGGAGTAAAGAGGAGTTTGGAAAAGCTAAAAGAGATAGAGTTTTCAATGAAGGAGAGAGATGGATAGATAGGGAGATTTAATTTGTTCTCAATTAATTACTTGGCTAAAAAGGTTGACTAAAGTTTAAGGTTGATTATGAGATTACGAGAGAGAGAAAGAGAGAGAGAGGGAGAGAGGCAGAGAGAGAGAGAGAGAGAGAACGAGAGAGAGAGAAAGAGAGGGAGAGAGGCAGAGAGAGAGAGAGCAAGAGAGAGACATATAGAGCATGGGACACACACACACACACACACATAATAGCTACCCACCACTATGAGGTTCCACATGCGAGCAGCCTCTGCTACCAGTGTGGATACGGAGCTGCAGCCAGGCATCAGGACTGTCTTGATGGGCTCTGTGTAGAGCAGATCATAGAGCAACTTGGTGGACTCACCCGGGTCACACTGAGAGAGAGAGAGAGAGAGAGAGAGAGGGAGAGGGAGAGGGAAAGGGGGAACATGGAGGGAAGAGATGGTAGGAGATGGAGGGAAATAAAAGGGGAGATTGATGTGAGGAGAGAGGGGGAGATGAAGGGAGAGAGGGAGGGAGGAAAAAGAGGAGGACGATTAGGAGAGAAATAGGGAGGAGGAAAAGAAGACAGGAGGGGTGAGAGATGTGGGAGAGAAAGTGAGGGGGTGGGTAGAGAACAGGGGTAGAGAGAGAGGGAGAGAAGGGAGGGGAGAAGAAAGAAGAATGTCAGAAACAGAAAGAGAAGAACAGAACAGCGATCGATATTCAGCCTTATTGAGCGTCAGTATAAAAGTGGGAAAAGATGGCCACAGAGAGAGTTAAATCGACCACGCTGTCCAAAAAGGGATGGGAAGAAAATATAAACGCGCACGGAGGGAGGGAGATATCACAAACAAAGCACATTCAAAGGCTCAAATGAATGTAAAATAAGCTTGAGGTGGACTAATGATCCACCACAGGCCTGTCAACAAGGTTTTGAATAAGCCATCCCCATTCCAGTCCTCAGTAAGGCCCGATCTAAATCAGCCTGACACGTTTAATGGTGATCTACCGTGGAGGGGGAGAGAGAGGAGACACAACTCCCATGCATTGCAGTTGAGTGTCACAAGCAATCCGGGTTGTGGAAAACTGTGACTTGCCGGACAACGGACATTACGGGCCCTGATTTGGGTGTTGGTTTGTCTCCGTTCGTTTTCCCGAGATGGAAATAGCGCACTCAAGATGCAAATGTGTCGGATGCTAAAAATTGCTTGTTGATTTCAATGGCGGTTGGTTGACTGTTAAAACGTTGTTGTCTAATGCTACTGTCTCTAGATTGTAGGATATGGTTTAGATATCATGATACCACCAAGTCCAATTGATCACATAGGAAGAGAAAGTGACGTTTTTCTACCCTGTCACATCTGATAACATGTCAGACGGTCATGACCTTTCCTCTGCCCCAGAGAACTCCTGGAGATGTCTGCCCTTACAACAACAAAAAATACATGTCAAATTTGCAGTTTGACATGTAAAAATAGCAGTTTTCACATGCTGAGCTTAAATTTCACGTGAAACCATATTTTCACGTTTATTACATGTTAACGCCACCTTTTCACATGTGAGGAGAATAACATGTTTTCACCTCACATGTGAATTGCAGTTTGACGTGAAATTTGGCAGTTACATGTGAAAAACTTTCCCATGTGAGAATAGGACATGCCGTTTGACATGTGAAAAACATTCCAACGTGAAAATCACATTTGCTGTTTCACATGTAAGAAAAACAATCACAGGTGTAAAAATCAAAATTTGCATTTTCATATTTGAAAATACTTTAACATGTGACCTTACAATTCCACATCTAAAGAGACAATCTAATTTGCAGTTTCACATGTAAGAATACTCCACATTTACTCCAATGTTTGTAAACAAAGTAAATGTAAACAAATATTCTATAGCCTAAAAAAAGTTACAACTATAATTTTGATATAATGGATGGTCAGTACTTGCACCCATAGCGTAGTCTATGGATATAAGAGTGGTTGCATTTCTCCAGCTCCATCCCTCAGCTGTTTACAAAAACTGTGGCAAGGAGCACACTTTGTTAATGTTTCAATTAAGGATTGCCACTTTAAACACTTTTAATTGAGCAACAGCATTGTTATATGGTGCAATTCTCTAGTGCAGGGTTAGGCAACCCTGTTCCTGGAGTGCCGCAGGTGCTGCAGGATTTTATCCCAACTAGGCACCACACATAACCAACTGAGCTTATTGATCAGTTCAGGGATTGCCTACATTCAACACACCTGGTCTTCCAGGTTGGTTAAATCAAACACATGAAGCGCTTACAGCCCTCTCGGACCGGGGTTTGCTAACCCTGCTCTAGTGAGTGAGCTACTTCTGTGGTTTTAATATGAAGCAAAACTTCTGTAGTCCAGAACAACATTCTTAGTATTCCAAACAAAAATAATGATATTGAATGCAAAAAACAAACCCAAAACTATTGATAGCAAACCAAAATCATTTTTAAATGCGAGAGCCAATGAATTGTAAATTCATGCAAACATTTTTTTGTTCAGTTTTAAAAAAAATATAAAAATGCAATTAAATAAAATGCCTCCCTCTTCCCTGCAATTTTCCCTGTCTTTGGTTTCCCTGCCTTTTTTCCAGTTGCAAGTTTGGACAAATCCATTCCAGCAACATAGCACCCTACTGCTGGTTTCCCTCTGAAGCTAAGCAGGCTCAGTCCCTGGATGGGAGACCAGATGTAGCTGAAAGTGGTGAAAAATAAACGTGAAGAAAAATGTCACGTGGGAGAAAAAAATGTACATGTGAAACTTCACACTTGTCTGAAAACCATGTGTTTCTTTGTAAGGGAGATAGGTATAAACCTCCCTTTTTCCACAAACACACATACACTGTCCGTGGTGCTGAAACGATACCAACCCAATAATAGTGTAGGAGTTAGCATTACTGCGATACTACTCCAGCATCCAATCTATCCGCCCATGAGACTTTGATGAGAAACCAATCTCACAGAAAGAGTAGGAGAATAAGCCACATATGCTGATCTGCTTTATTCGCTTGAATTGCATTTCAGATTGAATAATATAAAAGAAGTGTGAATATATAAGAGGACCAGTGGGATCTTATGTTTTATCTCAAGTCACTGTCAATTTCTAAATCTCCCCCCAGTAATTAAATCTGGAGTACCACCTGAGTCATGTTGTTAAATGGTGCATACATGAATTTGATACACGTGTGTGCGGGCATGCGTGTGAACCGTGTGGACATATTAATCATTTTGGTCCCTGATTGAGTCCTATTATGTTCCAGCCGACAATTAAAGGGGGAAGTGCGAGATTTTTGTATTTTATTTAAGACTTATTTTACCGGGTAAGTTGACTGAGAACACACTCTCATTTACAGCAACGACCTGGGGGTTAGTTACAGGAGAGAGGAGAGGGGATGGATGAGCCAATAAGAAGCTGGGGATGATTAGGTGGCCATGATGGTATGAGGGCCAGATTGGGAATTTAGCCAGGACACCGGGGTTAACACCCCTACTCTTACGACCACAGAGAGTCTTTAGCGACCACAGAGAGTCAGGACACCCGTTTAACGTCCCATCCGAAAGACGGCACCCTACACAGAGAGCACATCATCACGCCATTTCTCTACCTCTGTCTCCCTCCACCACAGTTAATAATTGATCAAAGTTACCAGTCTCCGCTTTGATATAACCATGGCAACGGTCTAGAGAGGGTGAGTGGTGTGTCTGTGTGTAGATCTCAACGTGCTGTAAATAGTATAATGTTCTCTCCCTATACTACCTCACAAGCAAACAAGCAGCGATCTACCCATATAGAAAGATAAGATAAGATAAGATAAGATAAATAGATAGATAGATAGATAGATAGATAGATAGATAGATAGATAGATAGATAGATAGATAGATAGATAGATAGATAGATAGATAGATAGATAGATAGATAGATAGATAGATAGATAGATAGATAGATAGATAGATAGATAGATAGATAGATAGATAGATAGATAGATAGATAGATAGATGATAGATAGATAGATAGATAGATAGATAGATAGATAGATAGATAGATAGATAGATAGATAGATAGATAGATAGATAGATAGATAGATAGATAGATAGATAGATAGATAGATAGATAGATAGATAGATAGATAGATAGATAGATAGATAGATAGATAGATAGATAGATAGATAGATAGATAGGCTGCATTACAAAGAAACAGCGTAAGTGTTGAAGTTCATCTACAGTAAAGTCTTCTTAATATTTCAGTATTCAGCGTCTAATTATGTCATGGTATATTTGATGAGTCACCTTTTTTCCAAGGCAAACCGATCACACTTTAAAAGCTTCACTTGAACTATTGTGACCTTTAGATTAACACATTCTGTTATTGAACATTATTATACATTCAAGCCGAGACCACTGTATGAGCATTTCTTCAAATTTGATATCCCAACCCTAGATATTATAAAGCAATTAAGAAGACAAACAATTGGATGATGTTGATGCTTATTTCTAAATCTCATGCTCAAACAGAGTGTGAGTTATGATTGCCTGTGTTCTATTTGGTACTTCACCAAAACAATATGTTGATTGGATAATAACTGAAAGTAAAAAGTATGCGTATTTAATTCCATCTCCTACAATTTCACTCTTAATGCCATAAACGGTTCATTAATATTTCAGCCAGGTGTGATGCGTTCACAATCCGCTGATCGTTAAAGTGATCATCAAACCCAACTGTAATTAGCAATAACTGTACACTAGCACGCACCTGCAGGCTACTTTCAAGAAAATGTCACTGTCTGACGTGTTCATTGATTTGGTTCTAGTCCTGTATTGGTCTGTCACAAAGATGTAAATCTAAAAGAGAACCATAAATCAACCAATGGGTGAGATTATTCCCATAAATTCCAGAATTCTAGATTTTAGAATATATTGTATTCTATGGCCAGCACCATTGTTTCACAAAGCTGTTTCAAGTTAAATAATATGTAGAGTCAGGTATATTTGATATGTCCACAGCCTAACGTCATGTTCTGTATATGATTTTCAAACCCTGAATCTCAACATGCACACATCTACCATATCTATTCATCCAAATTCTTATCTTATTGAAAGGAGAAAAATAAGAAGCCCGTTTGTTTCAATGGTAACTGTGTTGCCATGCCAACTTTCCTCTCCTCTCCCCTCTTCCCTATTCTTTACAATGGGATTCCATTGCAGAGCCTTTTACACCAATCGGAAACAAAGTGAGCACCGCTCCCTAACCAGTCACAGCACAGTTAACTGTTTCATGCCTGTGTGCTGTATACCCGGGTGTAGTGGAGGCATCTGTCCTGTAGTATGATTGATATGGAAACCCAGTGGGAAGGATGGCTGTGTGTTAAAGCTAATGACGAAGTGGGAGGCAAAAACTGGGCCAGAAACAGTGGGAAACATATAGATGTGTAGTGAGTGAAGAGTGCTGACATTTGAAAATGCCTATATGATGAATGATTGATGAGAAACAAGCAGCGGGTGTTTTGTTCATTTAATAACATAAATATTTGGCTCTATCATTTCCTGGTTAGTAACTGGAGCTTAGTGGTCAGCTAGTAGTCAAATGGGACAGTGACGGTCAGTGACGGTCAGCTAATAGTCAAATGGGACAGTGACGGTCAGCTAGTAGTCAAATGGGACAGTGACGGTCAGTGACGGTCAGCTAATAGTCAAATGGGACAGTGACGGTCAGTGATGGTCAGCTAATAGTCAAATGGGACAGTGACGGTCAGTGATGGTCAGCTAATAGTCAAATGGGACAGTGACGGTCAGTGATGGTCAGTTAGTGGTGAAATGGGACAGTGACAGTCAGTGAGAGTCAGCTATATGTGACATCTTATCCCGAGGAGACCTCTGCAGTGGCATTCTGTCCACTGAAGAAATGTCCCCTGTGCTTTGACACATAGACATTGGTGTTGACACATAGACATTGGTGTTGACACATAGACATAGGTGTTGACACATAGACATTGGTGTTGACACAGATATTGGTGTTGACACATAGATATTGGTGTTGACACATAGACATTGGTGTTGACACATAGACATTGGTGTTGACACATAGACATTGGTGTTGACACATAGACATTGGTGTTGACACATAGACATTGGTGTTGACATACAGACATTAGTCTTGACATACAGACATTGGTGTTGACACATAGACATTGGTGTTGACATACAGACATTGGTCTTGACATACAGACATTGGTGTTGACACATAGACATTGGTGTTGACACATAGACATTGGTGTTGACACATAGACATTGGTGTTGACACATAGACATTGGTGTTGACACACAGACATTGGTCTTGACATACAGACATTGGTCTTGACATACAGACATTGGTCTTGACATACAGACATTGGTGTTGACATACAGACATTGGTGTTGACATACAGACATTGGTGTTGACACATAGACATTGGTCTTGACATACAGACATTGGTCTTTTTATTTTTAAGACACATAACCTCCTAGCAGCCAGCTGATGCTTTGTGGTTGTCCAGTTTCATCGTGAAAGTTCACTTTTTCCTATACCTGCACTGACGCTGAATTCCAGCAAGCCAATATCAGTGTCTGACTTGGCATTAGTTTAGTTTATCGTCCACCACCACTGAAATCGGGGAGGGGACTGTGGATCGGTCTCTGTCCATTCGTACATTAGCCACATGAGATATCTCAGACAGCACTATGCCGATTTTGACGACATTTTGGCCAATGTTGCATCTTGCCATAGAGATCCAGCATTTACAAAATGACACTGATTGGCCTAAAGCGGCAGCTATGGTAATTCACTGAAATGTGTTAGTTGCGAGTGATATCTCAATTGGCCCAAGGGGGGCACTGCATTGTTTGTGGGGGATGACATATTTATTGTTGCCTTGTTTTTTTTTTATTAAATGGGCAACTGTGCAACAATTCTAAAAGGGGTAATGTAATATGGCTTTTGGTGCATAACTCCCGTGACAATATTAAATAAGTATGCTGTTTAGTTGTTACATTATTGCACCCACCTGCTACAAGGGCAATGCATTCAGAGTAGACCTATGCCTGCTGGAAATCAATATCATGTTGGCAAGTTTTAACAATGTATAGACATGTAAAGAAGAAAAGGCTGTAACTGAAATCGAAATTAAGTGTTCATGTATTTCATATATCATATATCAATTAAATTTCAACTGGTCTAGAGCCTTGTGAAAAACCAAGATAAAGTTGTATTATCTTCTGCTTATGTGACTTCCACTTTTTAAACACAACAATTGATCTATTTGATCCAACATTTACTCACCATACTGTCATAGTATATCAACTCCAGTTCGTAATCCGGCAGAATATCCGTCCGGTTGTTCACCAGATCCAAAGCCATCTGCGCAGAGGGGAGACATGCTTGCCCGCCCGGCCAACCGCCGCTCATGGGGAAGAGAGCTCCGATGTAGAGTTTCTTCTTGCCTAGGGACGGGCACGGCCAGGAGAGGAAAAGTAAGGTGAGCGACGCTCGAAGTGCAATATGGCCGGACGCGACACTCGATAATTGCCGCAGACTTTTCCCAATGACCGCCATGGTCAGGTAAATTGAATTGGAGAAATATCCGAATGTTGCAGTGGAGTTGGGTTCGTATTAGAATAATAGAAGGAGATTGTGTTGTAATTAAAGTTTAGAGAGCCTCGAGGTGAATTTGCAATGAATCCCAATAGCATTTCATTGCAGAACTTTGTGCTCTCCAAAAAGTGGATTCACGTGTTCGCCTCGCTAACAGACAGACAGTGAAAGATTGTTAGCCAATAATAAGAAATAGCCTAGCTCGCCTGGTCTTTATATTATTTCAGTGGACTAATCGTTCCGACTGATAATTTGTCAGTGCAGAGGCGGGTGATATACACCGCAAATAGTTAATGTTTTTATCAACGTTGAATGTTGGGTTTATAAATAGGGTATAACTTGTTTGGAAACCACGTTTGCCTCTTTTTGTCCTTCAGCAGGCAGAGTTCAATAATTCCAAAACCTAAGATGAAGTGTCCAATTAATTGGGTCCAGCAAATAAGTTGAATGGTTTTATTCAAGTGCTGTAAAAGCTAATGAGGCAGGATAGTTTCCCCTTCCGTCGCGATGGAGAATATTAGACAGACATTAAAATAATTCTAGTCCGTTATTTCTAATGATTCATAATCGCCATGATTTTGCACCGAAAGGTATGCGTGCGCGACCAGTCTAGACGGCAAAAAATGAGCTCCGGATTGCGAATAACGTTTGAATTGTTCTTATTCTCTGGTTAATAAAAGCAAATCGCAATGTGCGTAATTTCAGGATTATAAAATAATCGGTCCGTGCAACGACCTGTATTTCCAATTGTAGAGGATGAAACGGAATGAGACGCGAAAGGTACATCATCCACTGCAGCAGAGGCTATGAGGGTGCGTGTGTGTGTGTGTGTGTGTGCATGCGTGTATGAGCGAGGACAACTCTGATGATATTTGCTAGTCGGTGAATGTGTAGAGACATCGAGAGAGCAAGTGAGAGAGGGGGGTGGTTGAGGGGGCACTATAAACTGCAGTGCCTATTTACCAACTTTTGAATTGTGTGTGTGTGTGCGCGCGCGTGTGTGCATGTGTGCACAACACCTAGATTCTACAATCAAAGAAGTGTGCAGCACCTAGTTTCTACAATCAAATAGTATTGGCAAACTCGGTATCTGTCACTCTAATTCATCTTTTGCGAGCAATAGATTATTCAAATCAATGTATAATGACTGTTAACTTTACCTGGGAAAATAGAGGGTAAACTGATAGAAATCAAATATTGTAATATCAAATCAACATAGAGTTTAGATTGACAGTGAGCCAAATCGATTCTCAACCACAACAATGCCTCACATGCTTCTCAGTTCTGTCTCAATAACCAATGAAAGGACATTCATTCACACACCCACAAGCCAATAAAAAGAAAGACAATTAAATGCCTCAAGGGCTACTTTGAGAAATCAGCAAAAGCAGTGGACCAGTCAGAGCATCAATCTCCCGGCTCTCCTTTTCCCTTCATCTAAGCTGACCTGGAGTCAGTCTGTGTGATGTATAGCCAAGGGCTGCTACAGTACAGGCTACAGCATACCTGCTGTTTGAACCGTCTGTCCACTTTAAAGCCTCCTCTCATTGCGCTTTAATCAGCCAATGCAGCACTGTCCACGTCCCAAATGCCTCCCTATTCCCTATAAAATAGAGCTCTGGTCAAAAGTAGTGTACTATAAATAATAGGGTGCAATTTCGGACGCAGGCCACCGTTTCACTGTCAGCTTTGAGACAGGGCTCTCATACCCCCAGTAGGCCAATATCCATAACAGAATTAGAGCCAGCTATAATAGAATGATAGAATTAGTCAGTAATGCTACCCTCCCATGACTCCACCTCTTCCACGTCTAAAATGTAACACCTGACTCATTGGCAACAGCTACTGGCACTCTGGGGACTAGAGAGTAAAGCCAACGCTATACACGCATTCCACCTTTGCTGAACAATTAGACTGGTTTTAGGTTCTCTATGTAATATCACTGTAGAAATACTCATATTGTGCACATTGGGATAGATTGTGTGATGGAGAAATAGCCACCTTCCTCCACCTCAATACGATTACAGCGGAGTGGACTTGCTACTGAATTGCATCTGAATACAGTAATAGTCAATAGCAGACCCAAAGCTACTAACTGTTCAGTATACTTGGCGCAGGTGGCGATTCAACTCACAGCCCTTGTGTTGCCAGTCAGCACCATGCGTGTTCCAACCTCTAACCCGCTGAGCCATCTGTAGCCCACAATGACGTAGTACTCCTCTCTCTCTCCGTCTCTCTCTGTCTCTCATAGATCACCTGTCTGAACTTTGCAGCATGCCATGTATTATTCACACCTGATATTTAAATGCGATTCCATTACGCGGCCGTCTATATGCCAGCAAACACTGATCAACACATAATGGGCCGACATTTGTCACGACAAGAGCACTGTGCAAAAGAAAAAAAAACAGTTTGAATAGACGGTATGGCAAATAATACAATGCTAGTTCCAAATACTGCAACTCTCAGTTGGATTGCGTGCATGGTGTGCATCGTACACTTTACTTAAAGGGGCAATCTGCAATTCAAACAAAAACAACCTCGCCACTGGATTTGGTAAATAACTGAGGGATGGGGCTGGAGAAATGTAACCACTCTCAAATTCATAGACAGAGCTATGAATGCAGGGACTGACTATCCATGATATTACAATCATAGTTTTATGTTTTTAAGCTAGACAGTGTTTGTTTACAATTGCATTGTTTATAAATAATGGAGTAAAACAAGATTATACTGTATTTTGGGTTCTGATGTGGTATGACATTTATAAGTGATATTCTTCAATAATCATTCTAATACATGTACTGTATAAATCCAAAAGTGGATGTAGCAACTACAGATTGCCCTTTAACTCTGGTTAAATAATCTCTTCCTTATAAGGCACATCGTTGAAGAAAAGCTTCAAATTAAATCACGCTGCAGACTGTAATTTTACGGTGCAGATTTTGTTTTGTACAGATCTGTGCTCGTATGTGTGACTAAAATGTCGCCCACAGCCTTAGAAGCAAAACACTGTCGCAACCCCTTTGCCAGAGCTTTCTATTATATCAGCTGTATCAGTGGTGGAATCCAGTGTTGTACAGGCATCCCTATTCTGGTTAACCTATAAGAACACAGGGTTTAAGATCACAGAAGAGAAAATGCTTTTTCTGACTTCCTCTAACACACACCCACCTCCACACACAGACACAGACAGGCCCGGGTGTTAACCTTTACCCAGCTCAGAAGACAGTAAGTGGGTGTTGATACCACACTGAGTGAAACGAATGAAGAGAGAGAGAGAGAGAGAGAGAGAGAGAGAGAGAGAGAGAGAGAGAGAGAGAGAGAGAGAGAGAGAGAGAGAGAGAGAGAGAGAGAGAGAGAGAGAGAGAGAGAGAGAGGAGAGAGAGAGAGAGAGAGGAGAGAGAGAGTGAATGAGAGAGAGAGAGAGAGAGAGAGTGAATGAGAGAGAAAAGGAGAGAGTAAGTCTGGTTCGCATTTCATGGAGATTTTGGAAGACAATGTGCTTTCTATGCACCGATAGGACAGGTTGGCGCAGGAGAAGACTAAGTTGAAATGAGTGCATAATGTTGTTGTTAATGGTTGATAATAATCATAAAAAAATTATTAGTGAAAATCTGAGTCTTACCCCTGTATCTTACGACGAGGCATATAATAGGTAGCCTCTTTAAGGAAGCAATAATCTTTAATCATAAAAAAAATATTTGTGAAAATCTGAGTCTTACCCCTGTATCTTACGACGAGGCATATAATAGGTAGCCTCTTTAAGGAAGCAATAATCTTTAACAAAACTGACAAACAAATAATAATCTTGTCAACGCCACAAGGACAACAATTTAACTATAGTATATTTTGTGTAATTTCTACTCTTGGCAGGTAGCCTAGTGGTTAGAGTGCTGGGCCAGTAACCAGAAGGTTGTTGGATCAAATCCCTGAGCTGACAAGATAAAAATCTGTTTTTCTGCCTCTGAGCGCCAAAGATGTGGATTAAGGAAGTCCCCCGCACCTCTCTGATTCAGAGGGGTTGGGTTAAATACAGAAGACACATTTCAGTTGAATACATTCAGTTGGACAACTGACTAGGTATCCCCCTTTTCCCTAACTCTAATCAGTTTCAATCCTTCACCAGCAGAATTACTGGTCAGCAGAAGGCCCCCTGCTCAGAACTACTGCCCTCTTGTGCTTAACAGAAGCATTACAACTTTTTGCAACATTTGTTTCACTGAGCTTTGATAGATAACCCAACCAAAACCAATCTCTTACCTTTGTAGTTTCTGTCATCTGTGGCAAGCAAATAGAAAAGACAAAATTACATTTGTTAATAGTCAACATGATTTGGTGACTGGTAGCGTATGTAAATGCAACACTAACAATGTGTGATGTTTGTGAATTGTTTCATTCTTCATGGATTGATGCACTATACGTGTTACTCACCACACATGTACAGTACTCCATGCTCCTTAAATTAACATCAGTATGTAGGCTACTTTTACTGTATTGTCTCTATACCCTGTGGAAGTGACGGCCACTTCCGCTTTTCTTTTTATTTATTTCACCTTTATTTAACCAGGTAGGCCAGTTGAGAACAAGTTCTCATTTACAACTGCTACCTGGCCAAGATAAAGCAAAGCAGTGCAACAAAAAACAACAACACAGAGTTACATGTGAGATAAACAAAAGTACAGTCAATAACACAATATAAAAATCTATATACAGTGTGTGCAAATGGAGTAAGGAGGTAAGGCAATAAAAAGGCCAATAGTAGTGAAGTAATTACAATTTAGCAAATGAACACTGGAGTGATAGATGTGCAGATGATGATGTGCAAGTAGAAATACTGGTGTGCAAAAGAGCAAAAATAAGTAAATAAAATCAATATGGGGATGAGGTAGGTAGTTGGATGGGCTATTTACAGATTGGCTGTGTACAGCTGCAGCTATCGGTAAGCTGCTCTGACAGCTAATGCTTAAAGTTAGTGAGGGAGATATGAGTCTCCAGCTTCAGTGATTTTTGCAGTTCGTTCCAGTCATTGGCAGCAGAGAACTGTAAGGAAAGGCGGCCAAAGGAGGTGTTGGCTTTGGGGATGACCAGTGAGATATACCTGCTGGAGCACGTGCTACGAGTGGGTGTTGTTATGGTGACCAGTGAGCTGACATAAGGCAGAGCTTCACCTAGCAAAGACTTATAGATGACTTGGAGCCAGTGGGTTTGGTGACGAATATGAAGCGAGGGCCAGCCAACGAGAGCATACAGGTCGCAGTGGTGGGTAGTATATGGGGCTTTGGTGACAAAACAGATGGCACTGTGATAGACTGCATCCAGTTTGTTGAGTAGAGTGTTGGAGGCTATTTTGTAAATGACATCGCCGAAGTCGAGGATCGGAAGGATAGTCAGTTTTACGAGGGTATGTTTGGCAGCGTGAGTGAAGGAGGGTTTGTTGCGAAATAGGAAGCCAATTCTAGATTTAATTTTGGATTGGAGATGCTTAATATGAGTCTGGAAGGAGAGTTTACAGTCTAGCCAGACACCGAGGTATTTGTAGTGGTCCACATATTCTAAGTCAGAACTGTCCAGAGTAGTGATGCTAGTCGGGCGGGCGGATGCGGGCAGCGATCGGTTGAAGAGCATGCATTTAGTTTTACTTGCATTTAAGAGCAGTTGGAGGACACAGAAGGAGTGTTGTATGGCTTTGAAGCTCGTTTGGAGGTTTGTTAATACAGTGTCCACAGAAGGGCCAGATGTATACAGAATTGTGTCATCTTCGTAGAGGTGGATCAAGGAATCACCCGCAGCACGAGCGACATCATTGATATATACAGAGAAAAGAGTCAGCCCGAGAATTCAACACTGTGGTACCCCCATAGAGACTGCCAGAGGTCCGGACAACAGGCCCTCCGATTTGACACACTGAACTCTATCTGAGAAGTAGTTGGTGAACCAGGCGAGGCAGTCATTTGAGAAACCAAGTCAGCCGATAAGAATACGGTGATTGACAGTGTTCGAAAGCCTTGGCCAGGTCGATGAAGACGGCTGCACAGTACTGTCTTTTATCGATGGCGGTTATGATATCGTTTAGGACCTTGAGCGTGGCTGAGGTGCACCCGTGACCAGCTTGGAAACCGGATTGCACAGCAGAGAAGGTACGGTGGGATTTGAAATGGTCAGTGATCTGTTTGTTGACTTGGCTTTCGAAGACTTTAGAAAGGCAGGGCAGGATGTTTATAGGTCTGTAACAGTTTGGGTCTAGAATGTCACCCCCTTTGAAGAGGGGGGTGACCGCAGCACCTTTCCAATCTTTAGGAATCTCAGAAGATACGAAAGAGGTTGAACTGACTAGTAATAGGGGTTGCAACAATGGCGGCGGATAATTTTAGAAAGAGAGGGTCCAGATTGTCTAGCCCAGCTAATTTGTACGGGTCCAGGTTTTGCAGCTCATGTCCCAAAATCTCTTGAATGGCCTTCAAGATTATATCATAAAATTCAGGAAAACGCAGTCATTTAATATATATACAGTACCAGTCAAAAGTTTTGACACACCGACTCATTCCATTTTCTCTCTTTTTTAAAAATATTTTCTACAATGTAGAATAATAGTGAAGACATCAAAACTATGAAATAACACATATGGAATCATGTTGTAACCAAAGAAGTGTTAAACAAATCAAAATATATTTTATATTTGAGATTCTTCAAAGTAGCCACCCTTTGCCTTGATGACAGCTTTGCACACTCTTGGCGATAATGACGATAAGAACCAGTTAGTTACAGGCGGTCTAATGTTTATATCTTAGATTGCGCTGTTTTTTTTGTTGCCAGCCAGTACTTTTTAAAAATGAAAACAATATATAAAATAAATGGAGACCTGCAAACTTTCGTAATAGAGAAATATACAGCTGATTGGGGGGAGTTGTAGTTCATGTGTGTAGTTCAAATGAGATGGTTGTAAATTCTCGGCTTCGTCCTTCTTCTTCGGCGTCAAATACGTTGAAGTAAATTTATACCAAAGTACATATATATTTGAACAAATATGAAGCCCATTCTTAGCCTACAAAACGAGAACACAGATGTAAAATTGATGTCACTTTCATAGGGTATTACACAATCTTTCACAATTATAAAAAAAAATATGGCTTGTGTCCACCAGGTGGCAGTACTATAACTCCCTGTTTAAGACAAGTACACAGAACAGGGGGGTGAATGTCAACTGGTTTTCTTGGATTTCTCGCATCTTGTCTCCTTCTCAAAATGAGGAGAGGAACCGAGGTGAGGAACCTCTGATCTTCTCCGCCGTTGTGTTTTGAGATGGAGGCAAGGAGAGAGGATGTGAGGAGTCAAGGAAATACAATTAACATTCATCCAAAGATGCTGAATACTTATCATTTGTACCTATACACACCTATGATTTTCACACAAAACAAAGTATATACACCATTGTAGAATACATGCATGGACACACAACTATATTGACAATATATTAATGTACACTGAGTGTACAAAACATTAGGAACACCTGCTCTTTCCGTGACATAGACTGACCGGTGAATCCAGGTGAAAGCTATGATCCCTTATTGATGTCACTCGTTAAATCCATTTCAATCAGTGTAGGTGAAGGGGAGACAGGTTAAAGAAGGATTTTTAAGCCTTGAGACAATTGAGACATGGATTGTGTGTGTGTGCCATTCAATGGGTGAATGAGCAAGACAAAATATTTAAGTGTCTTTGAACGGGGTATGGTAGAAGGTGCCAGGCACACCGGTCTAAGTGTGTCAAGAACTTCAACGCTGCTGGGTTTTTCACGCTCAACAGTTTGTATCAACAATGGTCCACCATCCAAAGGACACCCAGCCAACTTGACATAACTGTGGGAAGCATTGGAGTCAAAATGGCCCAGCATCCCTATGGAACACTTTCAACACCTTGTAGAGTCCATGTCATGACAAATTGAGGCTGTTCTGAGAGAAAAAGGGGTGCAACTCAATATTAGGACGATGTTCCTAATGTTTTGTACACTCAGCGTATATTGGTTTGTCTATGTATGTTTCCATGGAGTATATGTGTTGTTTCTCCATTTCGAAGCTAAACCAAAGCATTTAATATCAACACCAACATCACAAATGAATGACAGGAATAGATTGGGATTCCATTCCGCACTTACAGAGGCAGACGGGTTTGGGTGAGTCCCACTTGCCCAGCTTGGTGCAGTGTGAGATGTTCCTGCCCTCCAGCATGAAGCCAGCATGGCAGCTGTAGTGCAGCACGGTGCCCTCCACCGGTGGCCCAGGGGGCTTCAGCGCCACCCTCCCATTCTCCAGGGACGTCCACACCCGAGGGCACAGCAGCACTGGGAGAGAGATGGACAGAGTAGTGGGAGGAAGGTTGGTGGGAATGACAGCAGTCATATTTACAAGACATGTACTAACTGGCAGTTTGTTTCTGCTCTCTTGCCAACTCCTTATGGAACATATATGGCATGACAATTCTATAAGGAGTTGGCAGGAGAGCAGAAAACAGACTGGCACTACGGTACCAGGGTTCATTTTGGCAGCTTTTTTCTATTTAGTTTTAGTCTTCAAAAATATTTCAGTCAGATTTTAGTAATTTCCTTCTTCGTTAGTTTTAGTTATTATCAGTTGACAAAAAAACCTGGACAATTTTGGTTTAGTTTTAGTCACATTCATTTTAGTCAGTGCATTTCTTTCTAATTAAATAATTAATACACCACATGGCCAAAAGTATGTGGACACCTGCTCGTCGAACATCTCATTCCAAAATCTTGGGCATTAATAAGGAGTTGGTCCCCCTTTGCTGCTATAACAGCCTCCACTCTTCTGGGAAGGCTTTCCACTAGATGTTGGAACATTGCTGCGGGGGCTTCCATTCAGCCACAAGAGCATTAGTGAGGTCGGGCACTGATGTTGGGCGATTAGGCCTGGCTTGCAGTCGGCGTTCCAATTCATCCCAAAGGTGTTCGATGGGGTTGAGATCAGGGCTCTGTGCAGGCCAATCAAGTTCTTCCACATCAGTATCGACAAACCATTTCTGTATGGACCTCGCTTTGTGCGTAGAGGGTATTGTCATGCTGAAACAGGAAAGGGCCTCCCCAAACTGTTGCCACAAAGTTGGAAGCATAGAATCGTCTAGAATGTCATCGTATGCTGTAGCATTAAGATTTCTCTTCACTGGAACTAAGGAGCCTAGCCCGAACCATGAAAAACAGCCCCAGACCATTATTCCTCCTCAACACTTTACAGTTGGCACTACGCATTTGTGCACTGTATGTCCTGGCATCTGCCAATCCCAGATTAGTCTGTCGGACTGCCAGATGGTGAAGTATTATTCATCACTCCAGAGAACGCATTTCCACTGTTCCAAAGTCCAATGGCGGCGAGTTTTACACCACTCCAGCCGACGCTTGGCATTGCGCATGGTGATCTTAGGCTGCTTGTGTGCGGCTGCTCGGCATTTACAGTTGACTGGGGCATCTCTAGCAGGGCAGAAATATGACGAACTGAATTGTTGGAAAGTTGGCATCCTATGACGGTGCCATGTTGGAATGTTGCTGAGCTCTTCAGTAAGACCATTCTACTGCCAGTGAGCTATGGAGAATGCATGGCTGTGTGCTCGATTTTATTCACCTGTCAGCAATGGGTGTGGCTGAAATAGCCGAATACCCTCATTTGAAGGGGTGTCCACATACTTTTGTATATATAATGTATTTACCTCTTACTTCCATCATGTGCATATTCAGCTAGACTAGGCCTACTATCCCCTAATATAGCTGGCACATTGCTATTGCGGCCGATTGTAACCAATGTCAGCCATGATTTACCATATAAACTACGAAGCCTTGGCTACAGGTTAAACAATTTAGCTATACAGCTCTTTTCTCCCAATCATTCCCATTGGATGGGGGTAAATAACAGCGATTCCTTTAAAAGGGGGAGAATCTGAGCTATCCAACAATGCCAGAATTATTACTGTACTCCTAACCTCGTCTCCAGGATTCAACTGCTGACGCATAGAGCCTGGTAACAGTGGGGACCGTTTGGGATTTACTGAGTGACATGATAATCAGTTCAAATTCTGAGCAAATCACACGACTATGAGGAGTGGCTCCAAATCGAGGCCGAAAAGTTGTGTTATGGTGCATCACATATCACCGTTCATGCTAATAGCTAGCCAGCGTAACTCTGCTAGCCGTCCGGTAACACGATGTCACTGAATGCTGTTTATACACTTCAGATATAGCAGACTCTGGAATATCCATATTGCACGAGCTAACCGAGTTCTCTTCGTTGCCCCCGGATGCAGCACACTTAGAGGGAGGTTCTAAGGGTTGAGCTAGATGGTGATGGGCTGAGAGATCAGCCAATTAAAACCAGTGGTTGTTTCGTCCGCTCCTGCCATAGGCTTCCTGTCATGTCCCGTTCTGAGGCGTTGGGAAGCCAGATGGTTCGACAGAAAGAGAGCCAGGCGGTCGGCTAATTCTCCTAATACTCAACAAATAGCATTAATATTTCCAATCTGAAATACACTGCGCTCACATTTGCTGACCATGAGAGGATCAACACAGATGAAGAACAGTGCACATGGGAAAATAGAGCTTCCAATCTGATGTGATCAAAGCAAAAATAGTCTACATTGAAATAAGAGGGATTAAACATTATTGTTTCTAGTTAAGGTTAGTTACAATTGAAGTGTCCTGGCCTGCTGGCTATGCATCAGTTAGAAAAATGTTGACTGACTGAAGTGACGTGTGGGAGAGCTGGGCAGATCAGCTCAATCAGACCATGCAACTGAAAGACGTTCATTCCGCCCAAAGAGAGGATTGCATTACATATTCTGCAAAGGCATGCATATTTACGATTGGAAAGAACAGATGAAAAGGAGCTTCATGTCAATTTGAATGTCCATTTGTCTCAAGTGGAATTCTCATATCGTTACATTTTCATCAACTGAAATGAAAACTAATTTGTTACCATTTTCTGTTGTTGTTTATGGCTTCTCGTTATCGTCATTTGTTTTCATCGGGAAAAATAGGTTGTTGACAAATATTTTGTCATAGTTATTGTTGATGAAATGAGCACTAAGTTACAGAGCAGAGTGGCACACAATAATCAATGATACATCAAAGATATCCTTACGTAGTAGCAGTGATATAGTCTAGTCAATCCAGGAATTCACTCTGACAGGCATCGAAGAGGGAATTTACCCTTGACAATGAAGTCAAACAGGTAGACTGTAAATAGTGTAGAGAGTACTTACAACATCTGCTGTGCAGTGTGATGTCGGTCCATGTGCCGTTGGGAAGGCACTTCCTGACTTTAGGGCCCACTATGACCCTGTTCCCCCTGCAGATGTACTCTATCTCGTAGTCCACTGGTAGGATCTGCACATTGCGGATCTGCACACAGAAATAGATAACGTAGATTGATGTTTAGCTATGTCTTTAAATATGTACATCACCTGACTAATGAGTCATTTTTCCTATAGGCTTCAATGCGTTGCTATGATTAGGACAACAACAACATAGTAGACACTAGATATGGCCATGCTAGAGAGAACCAAAGGGCCGATTACGTCAGAATTGACAAGCAACTATATGAGCTATTTCTACTTTATCTAGGGTTGGATATGATTAAAGGTAGTACTGATAGTACTGTGATAGTAGTGATTGTACTGTGATAGTAGTGATAGTACTGTGGTAGGAGTGATAGTACTGTGATAGTAGTGATAGTACTGTGGTAGGAGTGATAGTACTGTGATAGTAGTGATAGTACTGTGGTAGGAGTGATAGTACTGTGATAGTAGTGATAGTACTGTGATAACAGTGGTAGTACACTCTTAGAAAAAAGGGTTCCAAACGGGTTCTTTGGTTGTCCCCACAGAAGAACCCTTTTTGGTTCCAGGTATAACTCTTTTGGGTTCCTTGTAGAAACCCCTGTGAAAAGAGTTTTACCTGGAACCAAAAAGGGTTCTTCAAAGGGTTCTCCTATAGGGACAGCCGAAGAACCCCTTAAGGTTCTAGATAGCACCTTTTTTTCATACAGTGAACTGTGATGTTATTGAGAGTACTGTACCTGTTCTTGTGTCAGGCCTCTGTAGCGGATGCCTCCGTCTCTGGGAGGACGGATGATGGCACAGCCTAAACAGGAGACGAGAGAAAGACATGATGAGTGGAAGAATAATCACTTACAGTAGTCTACATTACAGTCATGAGATATGTTACACTCCAATTATAATCATCACTCCACATAACGCCTTCCTCCACGCATTCAACAACATTGTGATGATGCTCCATTTAGGTTATTTTGCAATCTACACGGTTTTTCTAACTGCTAACACACTTACACAACACACAAGTTGCACGCACATGTACACACACAAACACAATAATTACCTCCAGTTGTTGAATTATGCATGGCCACAACAAGAGATGGCAGAGCATACAGAATTATAAGAAACAATAGCTGTGCCATTTCTGGATCTGGATCTGGAGAGGGAGAGGGAGAGGGAGAGGGAGAGAGAGAGAGAGAGAGAGAGAGACTAAAGGATTAAATAAGAAGATAATGAAAGGAAGCGACAGAGAGGGAAGGTAGTTATAAACAGCCTTTACACAGTAAAGTCATTATATTGTAACAAAAACCTCAAGTTCTTTGGAGGGACCAACATTCATAATGGGACAGTCTTATCAACACACACACACACACACACACTACAGGTAAAACATTTTAGAACACCTATTCATTCAGGGGTTTTTCTTTATTTTTACTATTTTCTGCATTGTAGAATAGCAGTGAAGACATCACAACTATGAAATAACACATATGGAATCATGTAGTAACCCAAAAAGTGTTGAACAAATCAAAATATATTTTATATTTGAGATTCTTCAAATAGCCACCCTTTGCCTTCACATGTAAAAAGGGCTTTATAAATACATTTGATTGATGACAGCTTTGCACACTCTCAACCAGCTTCACCTGGAATTCTTTTCCAACAGTCTTGAAGGAGTTCCCACATATGCTTGTTGGCTGCTTTTCCTTCATTCTGCAGTCCGACTCATCCCAAACCATCTCAATTTGGTTTTGGATTGTAGTGGCCAGGTCATCTGATGCAGCACTCCATCCCTCTCCTTCTTAGTAAAATAGGCCTTACACAGGCTGGAGGTGTGTTGTGCGTCATCGTCCTGTTGAAAAATAAATGATAGTCCCGCTAAGCCCAGATCAGATGGGATGGCTTATCGCTGGAGAATGCTGTGGTAGCCATGCTGGTTAAGTGTGCTTTGAATTCTAAACAAATCACAGACAGTGTCGCCAGCAAAGCACCCCGACACCATAACACCTCCTCCTCCATGCTTTACGGGGGGAAATACACATGAAGAGATTATCCGTTCACCCACACCGTGTCTCACAAAGATATGGTGATTGGAACCAAAAATCTCCAATTTGGACTCATTTTACATTACATTTTAGTCATTTAGCAGACGCTCTTATCCAGAGCGACTTACAGTAGTGAATGCATACATTTCATTTCATGCATTATTTTAAAATATATTTTTTTTGTACTGGCCCCCCGTGGGAATCGAACTGACAACCCTGGCGTTGCACACACCATGCTCTACCAACTGAGCCACAGGAAAGGCCGACTCCAGACCAAAGGACAAATTTACACCAGTCTAATGTCCATTGCTCGTATTTCTTGGCCCAAGCAAGTCTCTTCTTATTATTGGTGTCCTTTAGTAGTGGTTTCTTTGCAGCAATTCAACCATGAAGGCCTGATTCACACAGTCTCCCCTGAACAGTTGATGTTGAGATGTGTCCAGTTATGATGGACTGTCGTTTCTCTTTGCTTATTTGAGCTGTTCTTGCCATTATATGGACTTGGTCTTTTACCAAATAGGGCTATCTTCAGTATACCCCCCTACCCTGTCACAACACAACTGATTGCCTCAAACGTATTAAGAAGGAAAGAAATTCCACAAATTAACTTTTAAGAAGGCAAACCTGTTAATTGAAATGCATTCCAGGTGACTACCTCATGAAGCTGGTTGAGAGAATGCCAAGAGTGTGCAAATCTGTCATCAAGGCAAATGGTGGCTACTTTGAAGAATCTCAAATATAAAATATATTTTGATTTGTTGAACACTTTTTTGGTTACTACATGATTCCATATGTGATTTTTCATAGTTTTGATGTCTTCACTATTATTCTACAATGTAGAAAATTGTAAAAATTAAAGAAAACCCTTGAATGAGTAGGTCTTCTAAAACTTTTGACCGGAAGTGTAATTCATAACCATTGACAAGGACAACCCAGATGATCATCTAAACCAGTGACCAAACAACAACATACACCAACCTTCATATGTACACTATTCATCTGGTAACAAAAACCTCACCTACAGCAGTTCAGTGAGTAGTGCTCCTGCCACTAAAGACCAGTGTGTTAGTTGTTACTAATATGTACTGGCTCCATGTGCTATAGAGAGATAGTATGAGAGCAGAACTCACTCTGCCATAACCCTTTGCATAATGGAGTGGGGTAGGTCAAGACCGCTCACTCATTCCAACAGTGTGCTTTCAGTGCTAACACAGCCGACACAGCAGCCATACGAGTGTGTACTAAAGTATAAATACACCTAAATATAGCCACTCGTTTGAAGTGCTGAATAATGAATGCAACTTCATCATGTTGTCACACAGAGAGATGGAGAGAGAGAGAGAGAGAGAGAGAGAGAGAGAGAGAGAGAGAGAGAGGAGAGAAAGAGGGAGAGATAGAGAGAGGAACAAAGCTCCACAGTGAGATAGATGGTGGGAAGGAAGGGAAGGGTAGTGGAGGAAGACAGACGGACACTGTTGGCTACTTCATTAGCATTATGGTGAATTTATAGAGCACTGCAGGAGGGGACAGGAGGAGACAGACACAGAGAGAAAGAGAAAGAGAGAAAAGATGGGAAATGCAACGAAAAGTATGTGTGAGACAGAGACAGAGAGAGAGAGAGAGAGAGAGAGAGAGAGAGAGGGACAACACAGTGGGAGACACTTCTCACATACTGAGATACATAAAAGCAAACTGTGTGAGCGTGGTATGGATCAGACAGCTTAAAATATATCAAGCTAGCCAGCTTCATAAATATTATGGTAATGTCAGTGGCCTATATTAAATCAACAAGATGTGATGTAGCTTTAGGTGCAGCAAAATTAATTGCAGCACCATGGACAGCGGATGTATCTGAACAAAAGATTCCAACTGGGACGAGCATAGAGAAACAGATATTTCAGGACCATGGACAGCACCCACGGCATCACAGATACGTATCTAAGCCAGAGACCAAAACGGCGACACACAACATTCTATCCATAAGATGTAGCTTATTTATTAACCAAGCCACATCTGATATGCTATTACAAAAATGCCCTTAGCAATGAAAAAAATAGCCATATGTTTACAATGGTGTGCAGGTGGATTTCAACATCGAGACATGTTCACTGGACTGATATCGCCTACAAACGCTTTAATGAGGGTCGCTCGTAGGGTGCTACCAACAGTAGGCTACTGGTAATTGCTGGTCCGTGTTGACACCGCGGGGAATCCTTGACGGCCTATCGAAGAAGGCCAGCCCTATATCCGTTTGCAGAATTCAGATTTGAGAAGTTCGGATTTCATGTCAATTCTAGCATGCCATTCATTCCCATAGCCTAAAAACATTCACTGAAAATGTGCAAAATATATCTAAAGATAAACTCACGTCATTAATAGGTAGGACTGCGTGTTATATTATGCTGCGATAATAAAAAACAATGTAAAGTAGTTCCTGCTTGGCGAAACCTGTCATTTACGAGAATACATTTTACATAGGCTAGAGTAGACCTGTCATCTGAATACAAATATAATACAGTCACATCTATGCAAGCTTGATTCCTTAGAATTATGCACGATTGTTTAGGTTGCATACTGAGTAAGAGATTGTAGCATGTAATCATGTGTACTTACAAATACTTTCAACGCGCTCAATCAAGATGACCGTATGTCCGTCGGTTGCGACTCGTTTGGGAACACCCAAATGTCGAATTATTTGGTAAAATGTGCTTCTTTGCAACGTATTGTATGGCTATGCTTTTATGGCTATAGCTGTGCAATCCGGTCCCCATGCATAGGCTATACATTGAATGTCAAAAACAACCGTATTAATCAGTCTATTGCCATCTACTTCAATTTCGTATGGTGATAAATCAGAAACGAATTATGTACATATAAATACACGCACTATATACAATCGCTCCCCATATACGACGAAACACCGAATCCTCACACTCCCTCCCTTTTCTCTCTCCCTACAATCTCCAGCTAATTCACGACGTCATGATGGAGAGACGTACGTAGGTTGGCCTATCGTGCGTAAAAGTCATTTTCTCACGCACACATCTCCTTTTCCAAGATGCATGTTGGAGGTATTGGCCCACGCCAGCAAATCGTGATCATGGCAAATCTAAGAGCTTTAATTTTATGATAAGCGTTATGGAGTTATCCTAATCGGTAAGTATTTATAGGCAATAAGCAACATGGAAGATTCCCAATATATGCAATTTAAGCCAGTATTAAGCCTTTAGATCCTATGTCAATAAAGCAGGAATAAGTAGTTTCTACAACATTGACCTCTATTTTCAGCTTTAGTAAAACCAGAGATGTTCTTATAACAGGCTTTGGTACCCATCTCCCTCACCCTCCTCTCCTGACATCTATTCTGAGAGCACCCGACTCCTTCATATGTATATCCTGGTTGAATAATTGAAGCAGGGGGATAAAAGATAACTCATCTCCTTTCCTGTCTCCTCCCAACTCTCTAGCTTTTTCTGCAAACCCCACATTCTCCTCCTCTTCTACAATCTGAAATGTAGTATCACATCCTTAGATAGTGTCGAAGTACAGTATGAAGTAGAAGGCATATTGCAAAATACAATATATTGGGTCTAAAAATGGCAAAAAGTCAAGATTGCTGTTATTTTATTGTTTAACTGTTTGATATTAGATACATGTAAATAACAACAGTGAACTGTACTATATAGCTGGGTGACATCACACTACTGCACCACTTTATGAATAAATAAAGAGGAAGACATCAAATGGACAATGATTGAAGGGTTGAAAGCATAGAAATACAATTACTAGTCATTCTATTTCTATGGTTGAGAGCATGAGGGGAAGAGATGGATATATTGGAAGTATGTAAAGAGCGGGACAGACAGAGGTCAAATCAGGAATACAGCAGATAACCAGATTTAAATAAGATCCCTTTAAAATAATTATACAAGGACATTCAAATACATTTGTACATTTCATTATTTTCTCTATAATGTTGTAATTATACACAAACTTACATTTAATCTATTGAATACATTTCTTGTACCCTCCACTTTGCCAAAGCAGTACACAGACAACATATTCAAATTAGTCAAATAAAAAAATAGAACAAGTCTAGACAAAACAGTGTTAGGATGACTCACAGATTATTCCAAATAATCATATGGTCAAAAGCATGTCCTTCATGGGAGTATTTCTCAACTGTTGACCACAGTTTAATACTGTATACACAGATTTGAACAGAATGCTGTTGCAGCCAGTGCTATGCTGTCTTTGTTTGCGTCGTACTGTGTCAAGGGCAAGGCACATTTCAGTTTACGACCCAGGTGGCTCTAAAGAAACCATATATTGGGAAATTATTTTATTTTAAAAAATAAACAAAAGGATCTTAAAATGATGGGCTTAAAATAGTAAAACATAATATTATGTCAGCGTGATCTTTAATGAAAATTTATTCCATTTTTTAGTTAGCCCTGAATAGTAGTACACATATAATAAAAGACCAAATAAATAGTCTGGAGTGCTTTCTGTCATCAAGCAAGTTGTCAGAATGGAGTTTGTAACCCTCTTTAGTGTGTTTTGGGGTCCTATTGATTCGAACCCTGAAACCAGGTTTCCAGAATATGTTAAAAAAAACACAAAAACATTCTTGCACTTTTTGCAATACGCGTTTGAATTTATGTACTAAAATAAACAATATTTAGTGTGAATTAAAAAAAAAAATATATATCTATATTCGACGTGCATATGAATTCACACGTACTTTTTTGTTGCACAAGAACATTGTTTTTAACTTACACCAGAAATTCAGTTACCGTCATTTAGATTGAATAGGGACCCCGTTTGTCATGTTTATTGTAGTCTCTTACGTGGATTGTTCCTTCATGCACTAGGACATACCTGTCTAAGGTTTCCTTATTGCCAGAATAAGGGAAGTAAAGCAGCTAATCTCAGAGGCATGTACAGTCTAGGAGTTTCAGTAGTGTTGTAATATGATGCGAATCCTGTCAGGCTCCTTATATTGTCAGGTCTTACTTGTCAACGTACCTGTGCTTTGTTTCTACTGAGTATCATACACCCGTTTAAATGTGTTAATTTAGATACAGCAGATCTGATTTTCCTCTTATTTTATATTTTGGTCTTTGCCAGGATAATGAGCTAGCTAGACCGGACACTTATTTTATTTTCAATTGATAAACTATAAGCGATAAGGACAGCTCTCACAAGCTGAAGCTCCTGTGATGTTGCTTCAGGAACTGCTGTTGGCGTTGCATTTGTCCTTCCCTTCTTTCTCTTTCCCTCCCTCCCCCTCTCTCCTCCCTCTCATTCTCTCCATCCTCCCCAGGCAGACTGCCCACATCGCTGAATTCCCCGAGGTGTTCGATGGAATCGCATTTCTCCAGGTCGGAAGCGATGGTCTGCAGACTGAAGACGGAGAGGGAATCTGACCCTGCTCTCTCTCCATGTGTCTCGGGCCTCTCTCGCCCGTTCTCGTTCTCCCTGTATTTCTCCACCAGCCCAATTTTCTTATCCGCCACTCCGCTTCTGTCCACACTGTCAGTCTTTATTGCCCCTCCTCCACATGCCCCGCCCTCTGCACCACACACCACACTGTCCGACTCCGCCCCAATAGGGGGACTCCGCCCACCACAGGCCATGGTTTGTCCACCTTCCGTTTGGTCCCGCCCCCGCTGAGCGTGAATGGCCTCACTGATTTGCTCCAGTTTGTGCAGGGCGACAGAGTAGCGGTTTTTCACTTTGGTCACATGCTCCTCCAGCTGCATCACTTTGGTTTTGTGCTCCTGAAGTCACAGAAAACCCAATATGATGGAGAGAAAAGACAGAGCAACATACAACATTACTTCCTCCTTGGTTTGAGGCCAAAGAGGGAACAATAACCAATAGGAGCGATCATGGATGCACATGAGAGCTCTGTATCAACCATTTCCCTGCTTTTCTTACAATATCAGCTTGGAATTACATATATAGTAATTGCAACATATATTATATATCACAGGAGGTTGGTGGCACCTTGATTGGGGAGGATGGGCTCATGGTAATGGCTGGAGTGGAATAAGTGGAACGGTATCAAATACACCAAACACATGGTTTCCATGTGTTTGATGCCATTCCATTTCCCTCGTTCCAGACATTATTATGAGCTGTCCTCCCCTCAGCAGCCTCCACTGTTATATATCAAATACAGTGCATTCGGAAAGTATTCGGACCCCTTGACTTTTTCCACATTTATTTTGTTACAGACTTATTCGAAAATTGATAAAATAGTTTTCCCCCCTCAATCTACACACTATACCCCATAATGACAACGCAAAAACAGGTTTGGAAATTTCTGCAAATGTATTACCAATAAAAAAACGTTAATATTATATTTACATAAGTATTCAGACCCTTTACTCAGTACTAAGTTGAAGCACCTTTGGCAGCATTTATAGCCTCGAGTCTTCTTGGGTATGACGCTACAAGCTTGGCACACCTGTATTGTATTTGGGTGTATTTTCTCCCATTATTCTCTGGAGATCCTCTCAAGCTCTGTCAGGTTGGATGGGGAGCGTCACTGCACAGCTATTTTCAGGTCACTACAGAGATGTTCGATCGGGTTCAAGTCCGGGCTCTGGCTGGGCCACTCAAGGACATTCAGAGACTTGTACTGAAGCCACTCCTGCACTTAGGGTCATTGTCCTGTTGGAAAGTGAACCTTCACCCCAGTCTGAGGTCCTGAGTGCTCTGGAGCAGGTTTTCATCAAGGATCTCTCTGTACTTTGCTCCGTTCATCTTTCTCTCGATCCTAGCTAGTCTCCCAGTCCCTGCACCTGAAAAACATCCCCACAGCATGCTGCTGCCACCCCCATGCTTCACCTTAGGGATGGTGCCAGGTTTCCTCCAGACGTAACACTTGGCATTCAGGCCAAAGAGTTCAATCTTGGTTTCATCAGACCAGAAAATCTTGTTTCTCATGGAATGAGAGTCCTTTAGGTGGCTTTTGGCAAACTCCAAGCGGGCTGTCACATGCCTTTTACTGAGGAGTGGCTTCCGTCTGGCCACTCTACCATAAAGGCCTAATTAGTGGAGTGCTGCAGAGATGGTTGCCCTTATGGAAGGTTCTCCCATCTCTACAGAGGAACTCTGGAGCTCTGTCAGAGTGACCATCAGGTTCTTGGTCACTTCCCTGACCAAGGCCCTTCTCCCCCGATTGCTCAGTTTGGCCGGGCGGCCAGCTCTGGGAAGAGTCTTGGTGGTTCCAAACTACTTCCATTTAAGAATAATGGAGGCCACTGTGTTCTTGGGAACCTTCAATGCTGCAGACCTTTTTTGGTACTCTTCCCCAGATCTGTACCTCGACACAATCCTGTCTCGGAGCTCTACGGACAATTCCTTTGACCTCATGGCTTGGTTTTTGCTCAGACATGCACTGTCAACTGTTGGACCTTATATGTGTGTGCCTATCTTTGTTTTTTAAATGTAATAAAATGTACAAAAACTGTCTAAAAACCTGTTTTCACTTTGTCATTATGGGGTATTGTGTGCATAATTAATGAATTTAATACATTTTATAATAAGGCTGTAACGTAACAAAATGTGGGAAAAGTCAAGGGGTCTGAATACTTTCCCGAATGCACTGTATATTATATATCTATGTACAACTGAGCCTTCCCTGTGGTTCAGTTGGTAGAGCATGGTGTTTGCAACGCCAGCATTGTGTGTGCAACGCCAGGGTTGTGGGTTCGATTCCCACGGGGGGCCAGTACAAAAAAATAAAAAATAAAAAAATAAAAAAATGCATGAAATGTATGCATTCACTACTGTAAGTCGCTCTGGATAAGAGCGTCTGCTAAATGACTAAAATGTAAAAATGTAAAATGTACCTCAAGTATGTAGTTGAACTGGGCCTTGAGCTCAAAGTAAGGCTTGGACTTAACGATGACCCTCTTGAGAGATTTCTGCAGGGTCTGGACTCGAGCCTCTGCCGTCTGACAAGAGTGGGTGACACGCATGTGCTCCCGTTCGCTGCGTAGGCGCTCCTCCTCTGCCTCGTTCACCTTCAGCACACAACCACACAAAATGTTAAGGCGGGAAAACACCCCAATCAGTATCTTAACCCCCAACCAACCTAACAAAACAAACTCCCTAACTAATATAAACCAATCCAATTAAAAACAGAGTTATTCCCTGTCTTAGGTCAGTTAGGAATCACCACTTTATTTTAAGAATGTGAAATGTCAGAATAATAGTAGAGAGAATTATTTATTTCAGCTTTTATTTCTTTCATCACATTCCCAGTGGGTCAGAAGTTTACATACGCTCAATTAGTATTTGGTAGCATTGCCTTTAAATTGTTTAACTTGGGTCAATCATTTCAGGTAGCGGGTTAGGGTTCACCACAATAAGTTGGGTGAATTTTGGCCCATTCCTCCTGACAGAGCTGGTGTAACTGAGTCAGGTTTGTAGGCCTCCTTGCTCGAACATGCTTTTTCAGTTCTGCCCACAAATTTTCTGTAGGATTGAGGTCAGGGCTTTGTGATGGCCACTCAAATACCTTGACTTTGTTGTCCTTAAGCCATTTTGCCACAACTTTGGAAGTATGCTTGGGGTCATTGTCCATTTGGAAGACCCATTTGCGACCAAGCTTTAACTTCCTGACTGATGTCTTGAGATGTTGCTTCAATATATCCACAAAAGTTTATTCCTCATGATGCGATCTATTTTGTGAAGTACATCAGTCCCTCCTGCTGCAAAGCACCCCCACAACATGATGCTGCCACCCCTGTGCTTCACGGTTGGGATGGTGTTCTTCGGCTTGCAAGCCTCCCCCTTTTTCCTCCAAACATAACGATGGTCATTATGGCCAAACAGTTCTATTTTTGTTTCATCAGACCAGAGGACATTTCTCCAAAAAGTACGAGCTTTATCTCCATGTGCAGTTGCAAACCGTCGTCTGGCTTTTTTAATGGTGGTTTTGGAGCAGTGGCTTCTTCCTTGCTGAGCAGACTTTCCGTTTATGTTAATATAGGTCTCGTTTTACTGTGGATATAGATACCTTTGTACCTTCGTTTCCTCCAGCATCTTCACAAGATCCTTTGCTGATGTTTTGGGATTGATTTGCACTTTTCGCACCAAAGTAAGTTCATGTCTAGGAGACAGAACGCATCTCCTTCCTGAGCGGTATGACAGCTGCGTGGTCCCATGGTGTTTATACTTGCGTACTGTTGTTTGTACAGATGAACGTGGTACCTTCAGGCATTTGGAAATTGTCCCAATGATGAACCAGACTTGTGGAGGTCTACCATTTTTTTCCTGAGGTCTTGGCTGATTTCTTTTGATTTTCCCATGATGTCAAGCAAAGAGGCACTGAGTTTGAAGGTAGGCCTTGAAATACATCCACAGGTACACCTCCAATTGATTCAAATTATGTCAATTAGCCTATCAGAAACTTCTAAAGCCATGACATCGTTTTCTGGAATTTTCCAAGCTGTTTAAAGGCAAGTCAACTTAGTGTATGTAAACGTCTGACCCACTGGAATTGTGATACAGTGAGTTATAAGTGAAATAATCTGTCTGTAAACAATTGTTGGAAAAATGACTTGTGTCATGCACAAAGTAGATGTCCTAACCGACTTTCCAAAACTATAGTTGAAAAACGAGTTTTAATGACTCCAACCTAAGTGTATGTAAACTTCCGACTACAACTGTAGCTACTTGGCGGTGGGGTGGGGATTGTAAGGGAAATACTGATTAAATTAATAACATATCAGCTCGCTCACATACTGATGAACACATTTAGGATTTTATTTTGTATTGATGCAGTTATAGCAGTAGCTGGGGTTTCCCCTGTTACCTTGGAGGTAGCATGGTTGAGCATCTCCTGCCAGGTGGGGTCCAGGGTGTTCCTGCCGTCGGCCATGAGGCCCTGCTCTGCTACGTACACCATCTCCCTGGCAGCCGTGTGCATGGAGACGGCCCGCTCATAGCTCAGCGCTGCCTTCTGGGTCTCCTGCTGAGCCTGTGAGAGGGACAGCCAATCAGATACTGAGAAAACAGGGCATGCAGTTGCACAGCAACCAATCACGTGGGACAAACGATAAAACTGTTGTTGAGATTTGAGAAAAGTGGGACAAGCAGGTGAATGGCAAATACTGCTCCGTGTCCCATATTTTGATTCAGTGATAAAGAACTCTTGAAATGTGTTGTTAAAAATGCAACAAAATCCCACACAGTGCATGTACAACAGTACCTCCTTGGCAAGTCGACGAGCCTCATAGTAGGGCCTGGCCTTCTCGATGCAGGTACCAAGCTGGGAGCTGTGGGCGTTCAGTTTTCTGGCTGAGTCTGTGAGGATCTTCCTGTAACCCGATCTGGCATCCTACACATACACAAAATGAATTTCTTATCAGATTTTATTGTAATGGACATTTCTGCTCATTTAAAGCATATTTTCCAGATTAACAATCGGTTTACAGCATGTTATGGGAATTGAAAATGAACTGACGATTGATTCTTTACAAAAACCTGATCAGTACTGAAAGGGGTGATGTATGGGGCCAGGTTTATCATGGGAGAGGTGATGATATCCACTTACATCCAAGTGCAGTTCTAGTTGGTTGATTTCTACACTGGCCTCGTTGAGGTGTTCCAACTCTTCCTGGAAACAGAAAATATATGAGGGAGCACAGGAGGAAGCAGATACTTTGATTCGTTGGTTTGTAACAACACAATCAGTTAATATTAGCTCTCTTGGAACCACTGTTACATTTGGTGGATAAACCCTGTTGATTTCAACCTGGATGAACATAGATTAATCACATCATGATATCAGAAAGAGTGGCATGTGCACAAACATTGATTTCATCCTCCTGAATTAGCCCTCATGGACTGAGAAAAACATCACTCCCCTGTTGAATTATCAACAGTAGGCTAATAGACCATCTAATACCACAGACTGCAGTGAATCTACTCATGCATGCAACTAATTTTGTAAACCTTTAGCTATGTAGCATAGACCAGGAAATCCCATTGAGATCAAAATATATTAGAAGGGTTCAGTCAACTTTTCCCCACCTGAATTCTGGGATCCAATTCCTCTTCATATGGGCTGTGCAGTTCACCTTCGTTCTTCTCTTTACACTCTTCTCCCTCGAAGGTGTCTTTCTCTTTGAGCACCGATTCAGCTGTATCTCCATTAATTTCCTTGTCATTTGTTTCCCCACCCTTCACCTCAGCATCCCCACCAGGGGTCTCTTCCCTCCATTCGCCCACTTCGGGGTCTCCTGAGCCGGCTGGGCTCACACGCAAATCACCTGGCTCCATTCCAAGCCCAGGTAGCAAGCTAACGTTAGCGAACAAAATAACGGTACCTTTGCTTTTCTTTTTAGCCAACTAGCTGTGTTCTAGCCAGTTACTAACTGCGTTTTGTATGTGTGAGAATTTGATTAGGACCATAGGGAAAAAAATATTTTGACAGACAGCAAAACCAGACTATCATTAAATCCCGCTAGTTTAGCCACAGGAGGCTAACGTGACGACACTACCAGTACAGTAGCTAGCTCTACAGCTATTATTTAAAAAGAAATTGACTGCAAATAACGGACATTGAAATGAAATATAATAGCCAATAAATAATTATATTTTTTCATCACCAGTAGTCTCTCCTCCATCTCTCCCACCTAGCGTTCCCTCCACCGCTTGCTTGCTAGCTATGTTCTTAGCTAGCAAAACAAAAGGTAAATAGAGAACGCTTACCTCGTCCTTTGGTTTGAACTGTTACTGGTTCCGTAGCCATGCCTCGTCTTACTTGCAGGTTCCTTCTCGACAATGCAACAATAATAAAAGATAAGAATACGACCATAAAGTAAATGGCTAAGTAGAATAGAATAAACGTTTTAGCATAAGTATAATACAGGAAGGCACAATTTATAGCCCATTATTTAAACGTGTTTTGGGGAAGGGGGGCAATTGTTTAAATTGTTCAATATTTCGTAGCCTTATGTGAGGTGGAGATCATTAATTAGAAAAATATATACACTAAGTATACCTAACACTCCTAATATTGAGTTGCACTCCCCTTTCCACATTTGTGTCAAGTTGGCTGGATGTCCTTTAGGTGGTGGACCATTCATGATACACGCAGGAAACTGTTGAGCATGAAAAACCCAGCAGCTTTGCAGTTCTTGACAAACTGGTGTACCTGCCACCTACTATCATAAAATAGCACTTAAATATTTTGTCTTGCCCATTCACCCGCTGAATGGGATTATAGATTTCACCTGGATTCAAATCAAATCACATTTTATTGGTCACATACACATATTTATCAGATGTTATTGAGGGTGTAGCGAAATGGTCAGTCCATGTCATGGAAAAAGCAGGTGTCCTTAACGTGTATATATATTAATATGGCAAAGGAACCTAGGCAGAAACAAATGTCATAAACGGCAGAGTTGATTGGTAGAATTTAATTCCTTAAGTACATAACATACAGCATTTGTGATGTGTATCTTGCATTTAAATAAATACACACTTCAGTAGCCGTCTCTTTGGGAAAAACATTAAGCATTATTATAACCAGGTTAAAATAGTCAAAACAGTTCTCCAAAAGATTAACTAAATATTGTGAAGCAATTATACTTTAGGACCAATCACTAGTTGACCACCACCATTATTGAACACACCACAGATAATATATTTTTAATCTGACAGAGATTAGTAACAGATAGTCTGCCAGAAATTGCTAACAAGACTGAGAATAATCAAAGTGGATGTTGCATTGAATTTCATGTGCATTATTAGAGTATAACAAAAATAAATCTCTGAAAATAACGACATCGATACCTACCCTACTATACCAACCCCACATTGCAAAAAATATATTTCTTTGAGTGTATGAAAAATCCTGAGAAGTATGGGGAGAAAAACCAAACATCAGAAATGGAAGAGAGAGGATAGGCATCTCATAATAGCTTAAAGCCATAGGTCCACATCTGGCATTCACTGGTCTCACTTCTGTTGCCATAGTACTATCTGTAATGTGCAGAGCCCTTTCCTCTTCAGTCCTTTGTGTTTGTCATCAACTCCAGGTTGGGTCATATTTGCTCCATCCCGGAGGGGGTGCCAGGAAGATTCTCCTTCCCCTTGACAGGAAACTGACCACTCCCCGATACCCTGTCCGTGGGACCCCTGACTTCAAGTCCTCCATCACGCCCAGGTTTTTGGCCAACACTTTGAAACCATCTTTGCTTGAGTAGTGTAGACAAAATGGACCTGCTCCTTTTAACTGTCCCCGTTGGACCTCTTCATATTTGACCAAAGGCGCATTGTAAACCTGCTTCTCAAAGATCTCCTTGTATTTCTCCTCCTTCAAGTAAGCCAGGTCCAGCTTGGTGAAAGGCACAAATTCACTATTCAGTTTAATGTAGCGTAGGTATTTGTCATAAAATTGGCCTAGGCTCACACCTTTCCGTCCAAAGGTTAAAGTTCTGGATATTTCGGGTCGAATACAGGCTCGATCTCTGCGCTGATCTGGCTGACGCATCCAGTCATCCCAGAATGCACCAGGCCACTTGGGCTCCAGCTCTATCCAGAGTTCCTTGAGCATCATCCAGCCCAACCCAGGGAAGAAGTCTGTCCTGTACAGGAGGTCTGCTTTACCAGGGTCGACGTAGCCGTCCCGACCATTGTCATTCCAGGCAGACACACACCACAGAGACGGGTCAGATTTCAGGATTGGGTGAAGGGATCTGAAGTACTCAAAGAAGTCTGGTGCCACCTAGTGAGAGAATGGAAAGCAATGTTTTTTTAGTTGTTCAACTGGCAACTAGAAAGGATGTAAACAATGAAGAGCACAAAACAAGTGGATTTAACATTTCACTTCAATGCATATTTCAAGTCAGAGTAGAGAAAATGATTACCTCCAAATCATCTTCCACAATAACAACAGAGGAATGTGAAAGAGAGTTGAACACCTGGTTGAGAGCCCAGCGATAGTGCCTGGAGATTTTGTAGTAGCCCTGGAACTTCTTGTGTTCTGGTCTCACGGCAATATCTGACAGGTCTGGTTGTTTCAGGTGAGTTACCTGACTGCCATAAGAACCAATCACCTGTGCAGTCTCCGCATGCCCACAGTCCTGGCTGACTATAATTGGGTAGAGTTCAGCTGAGGGGCGGTACTCTATGAGTTTATCCAGGCAGCGTTTGACAGTAACTCTGTTACAGGCTATAACCAAGATGGGAATGACCACTTGAGGGGGGCCACCTCTGCTGGCGCCATTCTCATTGGGTTGTTCCCATAGTGACCGATGACCCTGTATCTGAAGCAGGATTTTTCTCTGCATTTCAAGCTCTGCCTCAAAGGCTTCTGCCATGTGGATCACATCCCCAGCCAAATCAGCCCCTCCTCGTCCTCCATCCATCTCCCTCTCCTCTCGGCCAGACAGGGGTCGGCCCCACAGATAGAGGACCACGACGGCATTCCAGGCGACAAAGAGAAAAGCACCACAGAGAATAGCAGAACCTCTCTTACGGAGCATGGCCCAAACAACTTACGAGGGAAAGGAAGTTAGGAGGACTGGGTTTGTAAATAAGTTGTGACAAAGGAATGCACAACACAAGAAGGACATGTGGAGAGGTTAATTGGTTAGTTTAAATCTTGTATTAAAGTAATGAAAACATAAGCAGGTTAACATAATGAGGTAAAGCCTGAGTCAAAAAAAGACAAGGAATATGTATAAGGTATGAGGGAAAAATTGAGGGAGAGCTGGATTCATCTTGGACAGGAGGTAGCTGGTTAGGGGATGAAAGCGCTGGTCTTCAGTTCATACCTTCCCTGTCAATCTGAAATGATAAAATGGATATAGATAAAGCACAGGGTTCAAAAGATAGTCCATTAACAAAGTCACTGTCACTTACATTAATCGAGTACAAATTTATGAACTATAAGCCCACTGTAGATAGTTGGAGGGAAAGCCATATTGGAAAGGTGACATTCATAGGCTAATCGATTTTTACATCACCTGTAGCTAGCTCTCGCCACGCACCCCCGAAATGCGACAGATTTACTTTATTATCAGAGTAATTCATCCATTGTTTGATAACTATATTGGACCTTGGTAATCGTTCGACCGAATTGCTAGGCAGCTAATTTTTGTACATTTAATTCCCAGAAATTAGCACTTACCTCCAGTTTCATAACGTAGAATTCGGTCTCTGTAGCCTTTTCTTCCTTCGTTTCACTAACCTCTTCGATGACAATATGCAGGATCAATAAGCAAGTGAAGATGAAATAATGTATCGTCGTCACACTTCAATTTGGATTGTTTTTATTATCAAATCAACTTCATTTCGACAGTGCCATTTGTTTTCTCAAGACACAAGAGTGTAGACTTCCGGATAGCTCATTTTTACCGGAAGTCCTGCCTTAACCGTCACCTTGAGAATTTACCCAACTGGACCAAATAGGGCTGAGCAAATCCAGTACGATTCATAGTCATTAAACTGTATCACCCTGTGTACTAGTCTTAAACATACCTATCTTAGATGCATGTATTCTGGAGAAAGTTTTTTTGTCATGTTCTTAATGTTCTTTTATTTTCCCAATAAATATTAATATTCCAGATATGTTCATATTTCATGAATGTCTTACATGGTAAAAATAATAATAAATAAGAGTTTTTCATGTTTACAAATGCAAAGATACTGCATTCAGCACAAGGGCTGTAGGCCTTTATTGATCATAGGCCTACTTACCATTGTATTTCCAGTAATTAATGGAAACAAGAAGCAATCAATGGGCATACATTTCAGGAAAATCACATTTTGCGTAGGCTATTATCTTCCAGACCACAAAATATGTCATTGTTCTTGGTTATTCATCAAAAAGGCCAAATTTGGCTTCAGCCCAATAAAGATAAATATCATGTTACTATACAATCACAGTTGACACCTGTCGAGAATCAACAGAAGAAAGTTGACCCTGGGCCTATATCTCATTCTAGTAAGGTAATCTGTCATCATTATGCAACAGGATAGTCTTATATAGCCAATCACACACCCATTTGTGTGCACCTTTAGTCGTGTGATAATAGATTCCTAACTCCTTTGTGTTCGTGACAATACATGGAACATTTTGTGTTTCACAAGGGGTGAAATTATACACTGAGTGTACAAAACATTAGGAGCACCTGCTCTTTCCATGACATGGACCAGGGATGGGCAACTGGCGCATGCGGCCCGCGGCGCCCCCTTTTGTAGGCCCGCTGAACTCAGTCGGGGTCTCAACGTACTGTTGAGTTAGATTACACACGGTGCAATTTCGAAATTTGGTTGTGCATCAGCGCTCACTCAATTAGCCCATGTCAGCCATTTTATTTAGATTAGTAAGTTAGCTGGCCGCTAGACTATCTTAAACTTGTAATAAGAATGTTCTAAAGTTTTGTGGTCCCTACTCCCATCAAAGTTGTCCATCCCTGACATAGACTGACCAGGTGAATCCAGGTGAAAGCTTTGATCCATTATTGATGTCACCTGTTAAATCCACTTCGATCAGTGTTGATGAAGGGGAGGAGACCGGTTAATAAAGAAGGATTTTAAGCCTTGAGACAATTAAGACATGGATTGTGTATGTGTGCCATTCAGAGGGTGAATGGGCAAGACAAAATATTTAAGTGCCTTTGAACAGGGTATGGTAGTAGGTGCCAAGCACACCAGTCTGAGTGTGTCAAGAACTCCAATGCTGCTGGGTTTTTCATGCTCAACAGTTTTCTGTGTGTATCAAGAATGGTCCACCACCCAAAGGACAACCAGCCAACTTGACACAACTGTGGGAAGCATTGGAGTCAACATGGACCAGCATCCCTGTGGAACGCTTTCGACACCTTGTAGTCCTTGCAACTCAATATTAAGAAGGCGTTCTTAGTATTTTGTACACCCAGTGTACATGCAATGCAATCTGCAGATCAATAAAAGACTACAACCAATTTAGAGTATCCGGTGAAATCAAAAGGGCGTTCGATTGATTTGATGGAGTTTATAGCTTGATTATTCCCTGAACAATATTTTAAAAATCTGTCAGATGTATTGTTTATTTCTAATAATCCTCAGAGCTAACAGTGATATTTGGCTTTCATACTGCAATTGTCAAAACAACTGAGTGACTTATCAACTGATAAGAAAACATGTCATCATGCAGCGTGTCTCAAAGGCAGGTGCTTACTGTTCATCGCCTTTCTGGAAGTCAGTTCCCCATACAAAGTGCTTTGAAAATATTCAAACAACAGTGTGTTTTCACATTGGACATTCCACCCTGGGGCCTGGGAGTGTCGCCTATGCATATTTTGTGTGTGTATGGGTGTGCACTGGTTTGGACATATTTGTCATTACATTGGGGTATGGTATTCATTGGGTGTAGCACACAAATATTCAGTGGTTCAGGCACAGTAGACTATGGCAGAGGCTTAATTATGAAATCTCAATGTTCTTCACTCACCTGTTGAACTCTACTTCTGACAGAGGGGCTTTTCCTCTGATCAGTTGTGTGATCTGTCCCTCCATGGCAGCTTCACCTACATCATTTGGCCTGGACCTGCAGAACACTCTCTGTTTCACATGCATGATTTCAGACACAAACAGGGTAAAAAATAAGCACCTGTTCTTTAGAGTAGACCAACCATTTAGGATGAAATCAGCGATCATATTTCCCCTATTTCCTTATTGTGCCAAGTTATGGACACATTCAAAACGGCACGGGAGGTTTCTATGATTTTGTCCCCCAAAAAATGTTCTCATAGTTCCTACAGTAATGTCATTTTTCATTTTGGGCATTTGGCACATTCAAGGAGCGCGGGGCCCCTGGCGAGCAAATTATTGGCTCCGTAATCTTTGCTTGACAGGTATAATTTCCTGACTCATAATCTCTCGTTTTGCTGTTCGACTCAGGTTTATATTCCACAGACACTCCATTTCCAAACTGAAGTTGTTGTCCTTGAAAAAATTACTTCCATACTGAGGGAGTTTGTTTTGGCAGAACGCAGTCGCATACCGCGCCGCAAGTCAGTCCGAGGCTGTATCCCGAGGTAGCAGGCCCCTTCTTCTTTGCTTGATTCCTGGCTAGGATATTCCCACGACACCGTAGAACAGCAAACAAAGCAGAAGCAGAAGGAGAAGAAGCCATCGTTCTCGATATTCTAGTGGTGACTGTCCTCAACGTTAATTATATTGTCACACAGCTACCATAAACTTATGCAAGCACTGTAATTCAAGAGGAAAACATATCCATGTTTGACAACACAGCTATTCAACCTGAACACTCGCACGGTTAGGCCTATATCCAGTTTGCGTCAGGGTCTTTCGGGGCCGGGGTCTGCTTTACCCAAGCAGAAGCTGTGCCCGGGCCGGGGTTGTGAGTAGACTTTGCCAACGAGGGTGGGACAATGTCCAGAAAATGCATAGGCTACAAACTTTTTTGAGAGGAATGGTGAACGAGGTTTGGTCCCCGCACAAAGTTGAAATAGATTGCATAAAACTGGTTTAAATTGATTCAAATAGAATAGCCTATGGACAATTGATATAAAGTCACAATTTACAACATCTGGCATTCTCTCTGGCTTACACCATTTCAAATATTTGAAAATACATTAATAATGATTGTTGTGATATATTTCTGGGGAGATTTAAACAGCTTATCTGAAATTGTTTTCCTTATTGTATGTCCCTCTATCCACACACACACACACACACACACACACACACACACACACACACACACACACACACACAGAGAGAAAGAGAGACATGAATGCTATGTAATTACAATGTACCTGCCTATAGTATGTGCATAGAATTATTTGCTTTAGCATCCCTAAATAGGCCTATAAAGTGGGAACAAATAATGAATGTGTTTACCATAAGCATTACATTTACATTTAAGTCATTTAGCAGACGCTCTTATCCAGAGCGACTTACAAATTGGTGCATTCACCTTATGATATCCAGTGGAACAACCACTTTACAATAGTGCATCTAAATCTTTTAAGGGGGGGGGGGGGGGGGGGTTAGAAGGATTACTTTATCCTATCCTAGGTATTCCTTAAAGAGGTGGGGTTTCAGGTGTCTCCGGAAGGTGGTGATTGACTCCGCTGTCCTGGCGTCGTGAGGGAGCTTGTTCCACCATTGGGGTGTCAGAGCAGCGAACAGTTTTGACTGGGCTGAGCGGGAACTGTGCTTCCTCAGAGGTAGGGGGGCCAGCAGGCCAGAGGTGGATGAACGCAGTGCCCTTGTTTGGGTGTAGGGCCTGATCAGAGCCTGAAGGTATGGAGGTGCCGTTCCCTTCACAGCTCCGTAGGCAATCACCATGGTCTTGTAGCGGATGCGAGCTTCAACTGGAAGCCAGTGGAGAGAGCGGAGGAGCGGGGTGACGTGAGAGAACTTGGGAAGGTTGAACACCAGACGGGCTGCGGCGTTCTGGATGAGTTGTAGGGGTTTAATGGCACAGGCAGGGAGCCCAGCCAACAGCGAGTTGCAGTAATCCAGACGGGAGATGACAAGTGCCTGGATTAGGACCTGCGCCGCTTCCTGTGTGAGGCAGGGTCGTACTCTGCGAATGTTGTAGAGCATGAACCTACAGGATCGGGTCACCGCCTTGATGTCAGTGGAGAACGACAGGGTGTTGTCCAGGATCACGCCAAGGTTCTTAGCACTCTGGGAGGAGGACACAAGGGAGTTGTCAACCGTGATGGCGAGATCATGGAACGGGCAGTCCTTCCCCGGGAGGAAGAGCAGCTCCGTCTTCGGCATTACTTACCATAATGAATTTACCATAAGAACATCAAATTAAAAACAGGTTGTTCTGGTTAACAGTGGTTGAAATAGACTTATGTCAATACCTGCTTGTAAAAAAGACAAAGACATACTCGCATAGACAGATTAGGTCAAGCGGTGGCCGAGCATCAGCAAAGTTTTTGGTTGTTTACAAAATGAGTCTTGTTTCTGCCCTCACCACAACATTAACTTTTAGGTAACCATACAAATGTTATATTTTAATGATTAAAAGCATATTCCTTAAACAAGTAATAAAAGGCTTGCATGTTATACAACACATACGCTTAGTCATGCTGTCAAATGTCACTGCCTCCTTTCCATTATGAACACACCTTGTAAGAGGTTTGTCTGTCACACTGACAACCATAGAATGGAAAACATAGCTACTACAACTAAAACTAGTCATGAGTGACACTGTTTCACTGATACAGACACTGAGTTTACCAAACATTAGGAACACCTTCCTAATATTGAGTTGCACCCCGGTGTGCCTGGCACCTACTACCATACTCAGTTCAAAGGCACTTAAATATTTGGTCTTGCCCATTCACCCTCTGAATGGCACACATACACAATCCAGGCTTAAAAATCCTTCTTTAACCCATCTCCTCCCCTTATCGAAACCGATTGAAGTGGATTTAACAAGTGACATCAATAAGGGATCATAGATTTCACTTTAATTCACCTGGTAAGTATATGTAATTGAAAAAGCAGGTGTTCTTAATGTTTTGTATTGTGTAGCTTTCAGTAAAATGTTAAAACAGTCACACACACACACACACACACACACACACACACACACACACACACACACACACACACACACACACACACACACACACACACACACTGAACCTGTCAAGAAATAGTATAAAAATGAAAAGAAAAATGAAAAGAAAGTGATTCTCTAATGGGACTAAAAGAGGAAGGTGCGACCAACGTACCGCCAGGCAAAGATCTTATCAGAAATCAAATCAGCACATTTGGTTTTACTGTAAGGCAACGGCATGTAACATGGCACTGGGTCTATTGGAAATGTCATTCATTTCAGGGTGGTAGGATACCTCTGCTATGGCAAGAGAGACCTATTCCATTGTTGGTTTTTTTTAAATAAAATTTTACAAATGTATCATTCTTATTTGAACTCTACATGTATATTCATATTTTGTATGTAAATATACATTAGTTAGACATCAATGAATGTAAAACAAAATCTTGAGCTGAACATTTTTACTTTGCAATGTAAGAATAAGATAATGCTCAGTGTAATCAAATAATCTCTAACTTGTAATAATTCTCCATGGCAGACTTCAGTGCAATTACATAGTACACAACTTTATAATGAATTACATTTCCCCAGACAACATTAATTGTCCTTTCTGACTTCACCGCAATAGCTGTCCCGTTCACATTTGGGTAAATGTTCCATGTTCATGATCTATATACTGCAGGAAGGAAGACAAAATGGTGGATAAAAAAATAACTCTTGCGACACTTTTCCCATTAGTACTTCTTGTGCATCAGTCCTTCATAAACAACATGGTCCTTGTTATGTATTGACCCCAGTTGAGTGTGCTCTAGTGCTTTCAGGGTCACCTTTCTTTTCAGTTGATTCACATTTTCTTCATAACTGAGTATTAGTAAAGAAAATGAAATGGCAGATATTAGGATCACTGACAATATTTGTCCTCTCAAAATATCTGAGTGATTCTCTCCTCTGTTCTTACTTCCCTTCATCCCACCACCATCCCCTCTTTTCCTCAGTGAGCCCCTGATTGTGGTTGGCTGGAATTCCCCTGGTTGGGTTTGCTGCCGTTGGGGAGGTCCACATTGGGCATGACCATGAAGGCCAGGATGCCCATCAGCATCAGCACCACGGTGATGGTGATGATGGATGCCATCACGGTGTAGTAGCACTGGTCCGAGCGGAACATCCTGCGCAGGCGACCTCTGACCCTACTAGGGGGGCGACCCACGTCCACGACAGTGGCGAGGCCCTGATCCATGGTGGCCAGCTGGAGGTTGCTGGAGGCCTGCCGGTCCTGCTTCTTGAGAGTGGGCAGGGTGAGGCTGGACTTGGCCAGGCTGGTAGTACCAGGAGGGGGCTTCTTGAGGACCAGCTTGCCCTTGCTGCGCTTGAAGCGCACGGACAGCGCCCTCTGCATCTCTGGAGGGAGTTTGCGGAAGATGTCCTGGTTGTTGCCCAGCTGGGGCAGGTTGCGGCCATGAGGCAGGTTGGTGAGCTCTCGACACACAGGGCAGGAAAGAGACTTAAGCTCTAAAGAGGTGACGTTGATCCGGGCCAGGCACTCCAGACAGAAGGTGTGCCCGCAGGAGAGCAGCTTGGGGGTTTTAAAGACATTGTCGTATTCGCAGAAGCAAACCACACACTCAGTGTCCTCCATGTCGTTTTCCTGGGGGTCAGACTCCTTCCGGTTGCTGTCATCTCCAGCCCTATCTCGCCTCCTGTTCTCCTCACTTCTACCACGCTCCCTCCTCAACCCTTTGTCTCTCTTTCTCTCCCTCCTTCTCCCAGATCCCCCTCCTCTTTCGGAGTCAGTGCTCATGGACCTACGCACCTTGGTGGATTTCTCCTTTTTCTCCTTCTTGATGCTGTCTTTACTGTCAGGTTTGGGTTTGACGTTGGGCGGCTGTTCGGCCCCGTAGCCTCCATCGGCACCCTGTCTTTCCCTGTCGTCACTCATGGTGGACAGAGGCAGGCGGAGGTGTTGTGGTAGACGCAGCTGTGATGGCTGGAGTCAGATGGAGAGTGACGAGAGGTTCTGGTTTTTCACGTCTCTCCAGAGGAGCTGTGGAGGAATGTGATTGTCGGTGAGACAAGGCGATTGGTTTGTCACAGAGAGCTAATTTAGTTCAGGCAACATAAAGAGCATAGGGAGTGCATTTCTAGCAATGACAACAAAAAGTACCTCGTCTATCTCAAATAGGTAAAGACAGGGAAATATACAGTTGAAAGTGGAAGTTTACATACATTTAGGTTGGAGTAATTAAAACTCGTTTTTCAACCACTCTACAAATTTCTTGTTAACAAACTATAGTTTTGGCAAGTCGGTTAGGACATCTACTTTGTGCATGACATAAGTAATTTTTCCAACAATTGTTTACACACAGATTATTTCACTTATAATTCACTGTATCACATTTCCAGTGGGTCAGAAGTTTACATACACAAAGTTGACTGTGCCTTTAATCAGCTTAGGGAAAATTCCAGAAAATGATGGCTTTAGAAGCTTCTGATAGGCTAATTGACATCATTTGAGTCAATTGGAGGTGTACCTTTGGATGTATTTCAAGGCCTACCTTCAAACTCAGTGCCTCTTTGCTTGACATCATGGGAAAATCAAAAGAAATCAGCCAAGACCTCAGAAAAAAAATTGTAGACCTCTCCGCAAGTCTACAATTTCCACACCATGGGACTACGCAGCCGTCATAGCGCTCAGGAAGGAGACGCATTCTATCTCCTGGAGATTAACGTACTTTGGTGCGAAAAGTGCAAATCCATCCCAGAACAACAGCAAAGGACCTTGTGAAGATGCTGGAAGAAACGGGTACAAAAGTATCTATATCCACAGTAAAAAGCCAGACTACGGTTTGCAACTGCACATGGGGACAAAGATCGTATTTTTTGGAGAAATGTCCTCTGGTCTGATGAAACAAAAAAAGAACTGTTTGGCCATAATGACCATCGTTATGTTTGGAGGAAAAAGGGGGACGCTTGCAAGCCAAAGAACACCATCCCAACCATGAAGCACAAGGGTGCCAGCATCATGTTGTGGGGGTGCTTTGCTGCAGGAGGGACTGGTGAACTTCACAAAATAAATGGCATCATGAGGAAGGACAATTGTGTGGATATATTGAAGCAACATCTCAAGACATCAGTCAGGAAGTTAAAGCTTGGTCGCAAATGGGTCTTCCAAATGGACAATGACCCCAAGCATACTTCCAAAGTTGTGGCAAAATGGCTTAAGGACAACAAAGTCAAGGTATTGGAGTGGCCATCACAAAGCCCTGACCTCAATCCCATAAAAAATGTGTGGGCAGAACTGAAAAAGTGTGCGCGAGCAAGGAGGCCTACAAACCTGACTCAGTTACACCAGCTCTGTCAGGAGGAATGGGCCAAAATTCACCCAACTTATTGTGGGAAGCTTGTGGAAGGCTACCTGAAACGATTGACCCAAGTTAAACAATTTAAAGGCAATGCTACCAAATACAAATTGAGTGTATGTATACTTCTGACCCACTGGGAATGCGATGAAAGAAATAAAAGCTGAAATAAATCACTCTCTCTTCTTATTCTGACATTTCACATTTTTAAAATAAAGTGGTGATCCTAACTGACCTAAGACAGGGACTTTTTACTAGGATTAAATGTCAGGAATTGTGAAAAACTGAGTTTAAATATATTTGGCTAAGGTGTATGTAAACTTCCGACTTCAACTGTAGTTTAGTCTATGAATATACCATAACTCATTACTTGCCATATAGTCTATTGACTAGAATTCCATTTACACAAGCCAATGCTATTTTTGAGTTGTCATGCTAGGTTTCATGCCCTCTGTTCGCTTGTGAATATAAATGAGCCATCGACAAACAAGACATAGCCAGTGGTCTGTACGACTGTGTAAAATGTAAGTTACATTTGAGCTTATTGACCAGGAACACGTTCAAAACAGTCTTGGTGTTCTGAACTGTAGAGCTGAAAATGCTGAGCTACTGAAATGTTAAATTCACATACATTAACACATTATCAAGTAGAGTAAGTTACTATGGAATTTTGTATCAGTTACTCAACAAACGTTGCGTTAGTTGTAACGGTCATCAACATTGCAAACTATATGCAAATAGTAATACGATTTTCAATGATTCAACATAGCGCCTATATTTGAAAAAGTATGGTACATTGAGTTCTCACAATGACAAGTTCATCATGATGGTGAACACTTACCTGTGGGGGTAGCTGACATGTACCAGTCTGTCAGAGATGGTCCTTCAGAGAGTACTTTCCCAGTGGAGAATATCCCCTTCAGTGAGTCCCTTGCATCTCCATTGAGACACACCGAGACACTAACATGCCAAGTGGACCTTACTCCTCCAATTTCCCCCTCTCCCTTCTCTCTCTGTCAATCTGTGTACGGTATTTCCTCTTTATAGTCCTCCTTCATCCCTCCCTTTTACATCCGCGGTGTCTCGCTCCCTCCCGTCTGACCAGTCGTACCAGTTTATTTGGCATTAAACCACTGCCTCAAGTTTGTGTGCGTCTGTGAAATGTGAGAGTAAACTCAATGCTTGTTATCGCGGGATGTTTTTGTATCTCTGTGTGTATTTCTACATCGTTTATGGAACCTGTAGAAGTGTAACGTGGGTAGTCTGGGTACCACTGTAAGAGAGTGTTTTCCATGTCTGCGTGTGGAAACATTTGAAGCTTTCATGACATGTCAATCTTCACAAACTGTATTAAAATGTCCTTAATGCTCATTTATTTCTGATGGCCACTACAGTTGTCTATCATCTAACTTGAAATTCCTCATTCCAAATTAATGTTTGACATTCAACAGACTAGAATGTGGAATGTGTTTGTTTCCTCGTCTGCATGGAAAACTCCACAAGGCTCTTGAAGCAGAGCACCGACCTGTCCAATGCACTGCAACTCATGTCATGATGCTTATGCTTATGCTCATACCTAGTGTTTTTCTGGCATTAAACTAAAGCTTCACATGCAGGTTTACCATAATGACAAGATAAACAGGATTCACCCAAAAGCACTCACGGCTATCTGCAATGATTCAGCAACACCATTGTGCACTTTATATGAAAACATTGAGGTCCAATGAACCTCACCCAGAATGAAAAATGCATAAATAACTCCATTCACTCAGCCCTTTTAGGTAAACTAATGTTTAAGGGGTTGAAAAATCAGCCATAGAAGTGCATGTAATCCTGATTTCTCATTTCATTTAGCAAACCTCACAGAAAAATACAAACAACCCACTAACTACAGCAGAGGAATCTTCTGCGGTTTCTATGTCATTACGTTTAAAAGTCCAATGCACATCAGCCAGAATGTTACCGTTGTAAATAATTTCATTCAGTTGAAAACATTCGAAGCCACTACAGTCAAACTAATGTGCACATAATCCTAAAATCCCATCACGCTTCAGTTGTTTGAAATTGGCTGATCCCCCAAAGAATCGTAACAACCCGAAAAAACATCCTTCAACTAACAAACCGTGATCCCAGGATTTACATGTTACTGGTAGAAAAACATTATCCTGTGCCATTCAAACAGGCAAAGCAGCAACCTAAATATAGCCCTGATACTCTGAACTTCCTCATACAAGTAAATCAAAAGACTGGAAGAAGTAGCTAATTCTATGTATGGCCTATCATACGGTTAATGAATAAATGGGGACAGGCATTGACAAATGTTCTTGTTAGCAACTATGTAAACTGTCAGACACTCCCATGTTAACAAAAACAAGCACTTATCGCCTAAGCTAGTCACAGGACAAAGCAAGGGCCTGTAAAAAGTTTATTCCAATAGAAAAAGAAATAACAGCGGAACCACACTGAAGTCAAACAAACACAGCACTGTTGGCTTTCAGTCTGGTAGGTGTAATTGGGACAAGAAAAGACATTTACAACCCCAACAATACCCAGACATTGGGCAACAAAAGTTAACTATTTATGGAAAGTAAATAGGCAAACTCTCTGGTAGTCATAGGCCATTACATACAAAGCAGTAGCCCTGTCATTTGGAGTAGTCATTTGTTTTGATCTGTCTTGCTGCTGTTTCTGCATCATGGAGTAGGGTGAAGTTACCCCTATACGCTGATATTGGGTCAGTTTTGCATTTCAGCCCTAATGGTTAGGACATGGGGAGGGGAAGCGGATCCTAGATCTGTACTTAGGGGAAACTTCACCGCGGACCCTGCATCATACCAGACACAGAAAACTCTGTGACAGTCCAAGAGCATAACATTTCCTTATCATCAAGCTCATCCAGCTCCAATAGGTGGTTTATGATAAATAAGCCCATAACCATACAAATGTTTATCCATTTTTTTATTTTTTTTAATGGCTCAAGGGCCCCATTTTTTTTAATTTTTATCCCAGTTCCTTATGGCAGCCCTGCTTGGCTGTCTATCTCTGAGGGGAGACAGTCTGTCTTTTCTAGTTCCTGTCCTTAGCCTAGCTCTTCCTTGGCCTTGCCCTGTTTGCGAGGCATCTTCTTACTGCTGCTGTCCTCCAGCTCCTTGTTCTTGTAGTAGTGGGGAGCCACCTCCAGCAGCCAGCTGCTGTCTATCTCAATCACCTTGAGGCAGAGAAAGAGGTTAAAATAAAAAAGGGGGAAATATATTTACATGAATTCAAAGTAATGTAAGAATAACAGCACCTTCCATCCCCTTAAAATCGTATTCATTTTGTCCCATGCAGCTTAAATCTCAACATACAGTATGTACAGTGCATTCGGAAAGTATTCAGACCCCTTGACTTTTTCCACATTAGGTTACGTTGCAGCCTTATTCTAAAACGGATTAAATAAATACATATTTTCCCCCTCAATCTACACCCAATACCCCATAATGATAAAGCAAAACTCAGTTTAGAAATGTTTGCTAATACACAGTACCAGTCAAAAGTTTGGACACACCTACTCATTCCAGGGTTTTTCTTTACTTTTACTATTTTCTACATTGTAGAATAATAGTGAAGACATCACAACTATGAAATAACACACATGGAATTAAGTAGTAACCAAAAAAAGTGTTAAACAAATTAAATATATTTAATATTTGAGATTCTTCAAAGTAACCACCCTTTGCCTTGATGACAGCTTTGCACACTCTTGGCATTCTTTCAACCAGCTTCATGAGGTAGTCACCTGGAATGCATTTAAATTAACAGGTGTGCCTTGTTCGTTCGACCTCATGGCTTGGTTTTTGCTCTGACATGCACTGTCAACTGTAGGACCTTATATAGACAGGTGTGTGCCTTTTCAAATCATGTCCAATCAATTTAATTTACCACAGGTGGACTCCAATCAAGTTGTAGAAATATCTCAAGGATGATCAATGGAAACAGGACGCACCTGAGCTCAATTTCAAGTCTCATAGCAACGGGTCTGAATACTTATGTAAATAAGAAACTTCTGTTGTTTATTTTTAATATATTTGCAAAAATGCCTAACCTGTTTTGCTTTGTCATTATGGGTTATTGTGTGTAGATTTCTGAGAATTTGTATTTAATCCATTTTAGAATAAGGCTGTAACGTAACAAAATGTGGAAAAAGTCAAGGGGTCTGAATACTTTCCGAAGGTACTGTATATAATACTGTATACAAAGACAATGCTACCTGGAGTCACTTGATATTACAACAAGACAGCAACAACTCTCCCCTAAAGTTTTACTTTGCCCTTCACGGTGGTGGATTGCTTCCAGATCTGCCTCACACGGAGAAACATACACACAAACATGACCACAAGTCTACTAGTACTGATGCCAGACCTGTCTCATGAACTCCTTGGTGGTGAAGACCAGCTCGTGGTAGATGAGCCAACGGGGCTGCTCCTCGAACAGGGAGCTGTTGGGGTGGACGTAGACTGTCTGCTGGTGCTTCACCGTCTTGAAGCCCCCCTTGCTAAGCCGCGCCGTGTGGTAGAAATACCCCGCCGTTACTGCCTGAGAGAGGGAGAGAACATTTTTTATTTAACCTTTATTTTACATGGTTGTCCATTTGAGGTCAAACTACATTTTTAAATGAAGTATCAGTGAGAGAGAGAGACAAAGAGAGGCTGTATGAGTGATTGTATGTGTGCACGCTGTGAGAGAGTATGAATGATAATGTTGTTACTGAGATGGTGAAAATTGACCGCATAAATCCCAAACAGATATAGTATTTGACAAAAACAGAGTCCTTTCGAACCTTGATTTCATACGATCACATATGCTTCTCTATTTATGTGTGGGAATACTTGGGAAGAGATGTCCTAAATTAAAATCACTTTGAGCCGATTGTGGATTTTTTCTTACTTGGGGGGCCAAATAAAAACACCCACAGACTGCCTTTTGGGGAGTCCTTGTGTTTCAGTTTTACTGAGGAATGGAGTGTGATGATGAAGTTGGGAATTGGGAAAGCACGGAGCGTCCATTCAGATGCATATTAAGTGAACTCAACCTGCCTCTCCAACGGAGTGGCCGGCTTAACACCCGGCATGATTTAAGAACTGTTTTCATGAGCAGACAAAAACTAATCCCATCTCCTATAAAAAGGGGTCCATTCAGTCCCTCAGATCTGGTGTGAAGTGATAGGCTTATATCTCCATTGAATACCGATGCTAGCGCAGTGCTTTCTTAATCTGCACAGTCGGTGGCTTAAAGGGCCAGGCACACAGATGTAGTGTGAAGCATATTCACACATTGACTACACATGTAACAAAGAGCTTGGTGTCAGGTAAGTGTTCACACAGCAAATTAGAAGTGGAACAAAGTGGTCTAGGTCAGTGTTTCCCAGCTCTGGTCCTCCGGTACCCCCTACAGCACACTTCTAGTTGTAACCCCAGATAAAAACACCTGATTCAACATGGAGGGCTTGACCTTTAGATGACAAGTTGAATCAGCTGTGCTGTTTGGGGGTATCTGAGGACTGGGAATGGGAAACACTGGTCTACACTCTAGGAGGGTGTTTTAAAAAAAAAATACATGGTTAACTAGAAGAAACGGTTTTATTGTGAGTTCATGGTCAAGCTGTTTTAAAGGCATGTTCATGGTTAAGCGGTTTTAAGGTGTGTTCATGGTCATGAGGTTAGGGTGTGTTCACAGTCACACTGACCTTGCGGATGGGCACAATGTCTCCGCCTGAGCTGCACACCTCCACCTCGATCCTGTCCATCAGGCCCTCCAGCTGCTCCCTGACATCCCGCGCCCGCTTCATGGAGCGGAACTGGATGAAGTTCTCGTAGCACCACTGGGTGGAGTAGCCACTCTCCAGCCACTGAGGGACAAATGATGCAGTCAATATCACAGACTGAAAACAAAACATAGAACAGCATTTCCCAAACTCTGTCCTGGGGATCCCAAGAGGCGCAAGTTTTGTTTTTTGCCCTAACGCTACACAGCTGATTCAAATGATCAAAGCTTGATGATTGCTTGCTTATTTGAATCAGCTGTGTAGTGCTTGGGCAAACAGCTTAGGGTCCCAAGGACTGGGAAACCCTCACATAGAACTTTGAATTTTGCTCCAAATCAGGACAAAACAGGGTTTTATTCATTAGGGGGGGGGGGGGGGGGTTCGGCCCCACAAATATTTAAAGTTTTTGGGGGGATTTTAGTTTTTGGTCCAAAAAAATACTAAAATCACCAGGGATTCAAAAAATAAATAAATCAAATAAGTTAAATATAGAAAATCTGTTTCAAAGTATCCCCACGAATAATTTTGAAAAAGGAGACGTGATCATGCCTCAATGTAATCAAGGAATGAAATTATTATTATTTTCAAAAACAACCTCTTTTTGGGCTTGTGTTCAATTTGCAGTGTACAAATAATTATAATTATGTTCCGGCACCCAGACCATCCGCTCCGACAAAAATCAGCCCGCTGCTGAACATAGTTGCCTTCCCCTGCATTAGGGCATTACCATGGCTAAATGGTTTGCAACACAAAAATGAAGATGAAGTTCAGATAGAACCTCCATGTTTGGTTTTTTTTTTTTTCACACTTGGTGCCAAATGAATATGACCCAGAACTGCTACCTTATATGAGACACGTGGAAACAAAGTGGGGTAGTATCACATCTTTATCTTAACTATCAAACCCAATCCTCCTGACCTGTGTGTAGACGTTGAGCAGCACCATATGGTCTCCTCCGGGCACCACAAAGTTCTGCCTGGCGTTGTCGGCGTGAACCACCTTGTCTTTGGGCCGGTAGAAGATGGAGTTGTTCACAGACAGCATGGCCGCGATGGTCAGCACCTCCTCAGAACACTTATACCTAGAAAGACAGAGGAAGATGGGGAAATGTAGTGAAATACATTAAGGTGTTTCATGTCCTGTTGAATAATTGGCAATAAAAAAAAAAAAAGAGAGAAAGGGGAATGATGAGCAAGGTAACAGAATAATAATATAAATAGTACATTCATTCCAGGCCAGTGCCAGGATTGCCATAGAGTTTGGGAAACTGTTCTGAGGCCAGGATTGCCATAGAGACTTCACTGTTCTGAGGCCAGGATTGCCATAGAGACTCACTGTTCTGAGGCCAGGATCATCTTGCTCAGCATAGGGTCCACCGGCAGCTCAGCCATCCTGCGGCCCAACTGGAACACAACACATATAACATGACCTTTCACATCAAATAGTCACCTTTCTAAGGTATTAGAAGGTTCATTCACCTGCCTAATGGTGATGGAATCGATTTGCCCTATTATATATCCTCCCTTCATTCCCAAAGGTCATTTGCACTTTTTAGGTTTGATTTATTCTCACCAAAGAATAAAGGGAAAGACAAAACAGTACAGATAAAAAAAAAAATGTAAAAAAAATTAAAATACACAAATAAGTACAAAACAAAGTTTGTTCAATCAGTTAAACAAAGCATACTAATTATAATTGTACATGACATACTTAGTATACAAGAAAAAACATGTTTGATTGTGTGTGTGAGTGTGAGAGTGAGTGAGTGAGTGAGTGAGTGAGTGAGTGAGTGAGTGAGTGAGTGAGTGAGTGAGTGAGTGAGTATACAAGAAAAAACATGTTTGATTGTGTGAGTGAGTGAGTGGCTACATGGAGGTAGTTTGGTTCATCGGGCTGACCCCTAACCTACGCTTGAAGTTATTGAGGGATGATGATGTTTTGGCAATGTGAAGATAGAGGTTTCGTACTCTGGAATTCCTATCTGCTAGAGACTATGTGAGGTGCGGCAGTGGGGAGGGTAAAGGTGTCTTGTGTATGCATGGATTTGGGAATTAACCTGAATTAACCATTGAAGGGTTTAGGTAGATTGTCTGGGAGGCATGTGTATTTGTAGATGAAGGTGCATAATTTGAGTATATTAATGTTGTAGAGAGACAATATATTGAGTTTCTTAAACAGCTGGAGCCAAGTAGTTAGAGGAGATGGCTAGTCTTGTACGTTTATTTTGTGTGATGAGTCATTTGAGTAGGTAGGAAGCATATGTACTGGCCCAGACAATATTGCAGGAAATAATATATGGGTAAATTAAGCTGTAGTATAGTGTCAGGAAGCAAGCCTGATGACCCAAACCACTAATCTTTCTGATGATACCAAAGGACTTCAACACTTTGCTGCACACAAAGTGAATATGATTTTCCCAGGACAACTTCTCATCAACTAGAACACCTAGGAATATAGTAGATTAAACCTGGTCCATTTCATTCCCACCAATTGAGATTCTGGCTCGTTTAAAAATATATCTGATTCTTACCAGTAAATACAACGAAGTTAGATTTTTGATTACATTTAAAAGATCATTTGTTTATCGGGAAATTCAGAAAACTTCCCCATGCCCGAGTTGGCTTCGTTGATTAGTGAATCGAAATTCTCGTGTGATAAAATCAAGTTGGTTTCCTCAGCAAAAAGAATGGGAAGTATGGTAGAAGACACAGCAGCAAGGTCATTGATATAAATTAGTAATAACAAAGGTCCAAGTATCGAACCCTGTGGAATGCCACAGGATATCTTGACCCTGGCAGATATGGTTTGTGGGCGTTTAAACACGAGATGGAGGAGTCCACCGTGCCCGAGATCCAGAGAACTAACCTGGGCAACGTGGTGCTACTGCTCAAGAGCTTGGGTATGGAACAGTTCTCTATCATAAACATAACTATAGCCACGTATAATGTATAATCACGAAAACCGTAATAATGCAATTTAGCAAGTAATATTTCATGATCAACCCTGTCAAACACTTTAGATAAATCTAGAAAGATGCCAAGAGCGTATTCATTGTTGTCCAGGGCTGTATAAAGTGTTTATCCACAAGTTGTAAGAGCCAAATCTGTGGATTAGCTTTTACAAAAAAAACATATTGGTGGTCATATAGAATAGTGTTGGTTTAAATGTTTCAACATTCTTTTATACAACAGTTTCTCTAGGATTTTAGAAAAACACAGTAGTACAGATACTGTGCAATAGTTTGTAAAAGATCTTGGATCCCCAGATATATAGAGGGGGATAACTTTGGCAATTTTCACATCTTTAGGAACAACACCAGTTTGCATTGATTTGGTGAAGATTTACGTTAGAGGCTCAATAATGGAGGAAGACAACGATTTCACCAAAAAGGCACCTCATCATGACTTGCTGATTTCTTTAAGTTACCAATCACCTCCATGACATCAGGTGGATCAAACTAAAGCAGAGAAGGAAAATGTCCCTTAATGTAACCCAAGGGACTTCCATAAATGTTTTTGATTTTCGTTGACAGAGAGGAACCCGCATTCGCAAAAAAGTTACTCGATTCACATGAGATAACACCAGGATCACTACAGGTCTTATTTCCAACAATAAATTGAGATGGGATAGCCGTAGAAGCCTTTTTCTTATTCACCTGATTTAACAAGGGAGGAGGGAACGGTGCCAATGCGATTGAAAAGTATTGGAATGGTGCCGTTGTTTTGATAGACAGTCAGGCGTTCGTTACCTTGGTGAGCTCTCCGAGGTGGTTGAGTGCACCCAGGGCGTACAGCTGCTCCAGAGCTAGCACCAGGGTCTCGTGAGGCGGCGGGTCCATGAAGTCAAAGTGGATGAGGTCATTAATTCCTGTCGGGGAAAAAAAAGATATGCCACTACAAAGTAAAACAAATCGACACGTGGGTTTGAGACTCATAATGGAGGCCCTTTGGTCCACTAAGTCAAGTAAGTCAAACTCATAATAGTGAACTACAGACTATACTTCAGTGGATTACTTCAAGAGGACTCCTGTGCTTTTTAAAACGTGTTTTCTGATTCAGCACTGTGACATGACTTATAAAGCGTTTGTTCCATACCCAAGCTCTTGAGCAGTAGCACCACGTTGCCCAGGTTAGTTCGCTGGATCTCGGGCACGGTGGACTCCTCCATCTCGTGTTTAAACGCCCACGCAGTGTAGAGACGGAAACACTTCCCAGCCGCCACTCTGCCTGCACGACCTGCTCGCTGATTGGCTGAGGCCTGTGGTGGATCAAAACACAGATGGAGTCAGCAAACGGTCAGAATGTTGTCCAGAGAACTAAAAACAAAAATCTACAAAAAAAGACAGTCAAAGAAACAGGTGTTTGAAATACTGGCAAGAGGCATCTTCCACAACCACAGTACAACAACACTTTCTCTGACAATGACAACAAAATGTCTCATTTGAAATCCAAAGCAAGCGTGTTACCCGTGAGCAAGGCGTGACAATCAGAGACTCCATCCCAGTGCGAGCGTTATAGCTCTTCTGCTTGCAGAAGCCTGGATCTATGACGTATATGATCCCATCGATGGTTAGAGAGGTCTCTGCAATGTTAGTGGCCACCACCACCTAAGGACACGCAGAGGGAGGACACTTTGTACATCAGATAATGCGTTCGTACACAACACCACGAGAGAATGAGAAACATGGAGGCAGGAATCTGAAGAATGTGGTCTTATTGGTCAAATCAAATGTTATTTGTCACATGCGCCGAATACAACAGGTGTACACCTTACCGTGAAATGCTTACTTACAAGCCCTTAACCAACAATGCTTTAAAACATTTTTTTAAAGTGTTAAGTAAAAAATAGATCAGTAGAAAATAAAACAAATAATTAAACCGCAGCAGTAAAATAACAAGCAAGGCTATATACAGGGGGTGCCGGTACAGAGTCAATGTGCAGGGGCACCGGTTAGTCGAGGTAATTCAGGTAATATGTACATGTAGGTAGAGTTAAAGTCACTATGCATAGACTTTAAACAGAGTAGCAGCAGCATAAAAGAGGGGTCTGGGTAGCTCTTTGATTAGCTGTTCAGGAGTCTTATGGCTTGGAGGTAGAAGCTGTTAAGAAGCCTTTTGGACCTCGACTTGGCACTCCGGTACCGCTTGCTGTGTGGTAGCAGAGAGAACAGTCTATGACTAGGGTGGCTGGAGTCTTTGACAATTTTTAGGGCCTTCCTCTGACACTGCCTGGTATATAGGTCCTGGATGGCAGGAATCTTGGCCCCAGTGATGTCCTGGGCCGTACGCAGTACCCTCTGTAGTGCTTTGCAGTCGGAGGCCGAACAGTTGCCATACCAGGCAGTGACCCAACCAGTCAGGATGCTCTCGATGGTGCAGCTGTAGAACCTTTTGAGGATCTAAGGACCCATGCCAAATCTTTTCAGTCTTCTGAGGGGGAATAGCCTTTGTCGTGCCCTCTTCACAACAGTCTTAGTGTGCTTGGACCATGATAGTTTGTTGGTGATGTGGACACCAAGTAATTTGAAGCTCTCAACCTGCTCCACTACAGCCCCGTCGATGAGAATGGGGGCGTGCTTGGTCCTCCCTTTCCTGTAGTCCACAATCATCTCCTTTGTCTTGATCACGTTGAGGGAGAGGTTGTTGTCCTGGCACCACACGGCCAGGTCTCTGACCTCCTCCCTATAGGCTGTCTCGTCGTTGTCCCTGATCAGGCCTACCACTGTTGTGTCATCGATAAACTTGGCCATGCAGTCATGAGTGAACAGGAAGTACAGGGGGGAGTGAGCACGCACCTGAGGGGCCCCAGTGTTGAGGATCAGCGTGGTGGACGTGTTGTTCCCTACCCTTACCACCAGGGGGACGGCCCTTCAGGGAAGTCCAGGATCCAGTTGTAGAGGGAGGTGTTTAGTCCCAGGATCCTTAGCTTATTGATGAGCTTTGAGGGCACTATGGTGTTGATCGCTGAGCTCTAGTCAATGAATAGCATTTTCACATAGGTGTTCCTTTTGTCCAGGTGGGAAAGGGCAGTCTGGAGTGCAATAGAGATTGCATCATCTGTGGATCTGTTGGGGCAGTATGCAAATTGGAGCGGGTCTAGTGTTTCTGGGATAATGGTGTTGATGTGAGCAATGGCCAGCCTTTCAAAGCACTTCATGGCTACAGACGTGAGTGCTATGGGTCAGTAGTCATTTAGCAAGGTTACCTTAGTGTTCTTGGTCACAGGGACTATGGTGGTCTGCTTAAAACATGTTGGTATTACAGACTCAGACAGGGACAGGTTGAAAATGTCAGTGAAGACACTTGCCAGTTGGTCAGCGCATGCTCGGAGTACACGTCCAGGTAACCTGTCTGGCCCTGCGGCCTTGTGAATGTTGACCTGTTTAAAGGTCTTACTCACATCGGCTACGGAGAGCGTGATCACACAGTCGTCCGGAACAGCTCTTGCTCTTATGCATGTTTCAGTGTTACTTGCCTTGAAGCGAGCATAGAAGTAATTTAGCTTGTCTGGTAGGTTCGTGTCACTGGGCAGCTCGTGGCTGTGCTTCCCTTTGTAGTCTGTAATAGTTTGCAAGCCCTGCCACATACGACGTGCACCGGAGCATTACAATCTTAGTCCTGTATTGACGCTTTGCCTGTTTGATGGTTCGTCGGAGGGCATAGCAGGCCTTCTTATAAGCTTCCTGAAAGCGGCAACACTACCCTTTTGCTCAGTGCAGATGTTGCCTGCAATCCATGGATTCTGGTTGGGGTATGTACGTACGGTCACTGTGGGGAGGACGTCATCGATACACTTATTGATGAAGCCAGTGACTGATGTGGTGTACCTCTCAATGCCATCGGAAGTATCCCGGAACATATTCCAGTCTGTGATAGCAAAACAGTTCTGTAGCTTAGCATCTGCTTCATCTGACCACTTTCTTATTGACCGAGTCACTGGTACTTCCTGCTTTAGTTTTTGCTTGTAAGTAGGAATCAGGAAGATAGAATTATGGTCAGATTTGCCAAATGGAGGGCGAGTGAGAGCTTTGTACACATCTCTGTGTGTGAAGTAAAGGTGGTCTGGAGTTTTTTTCCCCTCTGGTTGCACATTTAACAAGCTGATAGAAATTAGGTTAAACTGATTTCAGTTTCCCTGCATTAAAGTCCCCGGCCACTAGGAGCGCCGCCTCGATGTGTGTTTTCCTGTTTGCTTATGGCCGTATACAGCTCATCGAGTCCGGTCTTAGTGCCAGCATCGGTCTGCGGTGGTATATTGACAGCTACCAAAACTATAGATGTAAACTCTCTTGGTAAATAGTGTGGTCTATAGCTTATCATTAGATCCTCTACCTCAGGCGAGCAAAACCTCGAGACTTCCTTAGATTTCATGCACCAGCTGTTGTTTACAAATATACATAGGCCGCCGCCCCTCATCTTACCACCGCTGTTCTATTCTGCTGAAAAAGCTTAAAACCCGCCAGCTGTGTTAATCATGTCGTTGTTCAGCCACGACTCGGTGAAAGATAAGATATTACAGTTTTTAATGTCTCGTTGGTAGGATATAAGTGCTCGTAGTTCGTCTATTTTATTAATCGATTGATTGTACGTTGTCTAATAGGACCGACGGTAAAGGCGACGGACCGTCATCCATGATATCTCCGTCTTTTAGCTCCTGCGAATGACGGGGATGAGGGCCTTGTCGGGTGTCTGTAGTAAATCCTTCCTGTCCGACTCGTTGAAGAAGAATTCCTCCAGTACGGGGTGAGTAATCGCTGCCCTGATATCGAGAAGCTCCTTTCGGTCATAAGACACAGTGGCAGAAACCTTACGTATAAAATAAGTTACAAATAATGCGAAAAAACACACACAATAGCAACAAGATCATAAAACGGTGGCCATCTCCTTCGGCGCCATTAGCGTAAAATGCGCCAAATGACATAGTAGAATAGAATCTACTACATTGACATAAGTGCAGCGTGAAATCTTCAATAACCTAGGTTGGGTTGGATTTCCATTTGGGTAAAGAAAATAATGCATACATATTTTTTTACATTATTTGATCGCAGAGGATAAAACATATTTCCAAAGTGGTCCTTGAGCACCCCCTAGTGGCCCAAGTTTAAATGGACAGAAGAGAAACTCTCACCTTGCGTGAGCCAGGTGGTGTTGGGCTGAAGATCTTGGCCTGCATGTCGGAAGGTAGGTTGGCGTAGATGGGAAGCACCAGAAGCTCCGATATCTTAGAACCCAAACGCCTGCATCTCTCCTGAAGCAGCTCACAGCAAGTCTCAATCTCCTCCTGTGGAAATAGAGACGGGAGAGCGGTAAAGAGAGACAGCTTGGCAGAAACGACCTGGGGAATAGTTACAGGGGAGGAGAGATGAATGAGCCAATTGGAACCCGAGGATGATTAGGTGGCCATGATGGTATGAGGGCCAGATTTAGCCAGGACACCGGGGTTAACACCCCTACTGAGAGTCAGGACGACCGTTTAACATCCCATCCGAAAGACGGCACCCTACACATTAAAGAGCCACATACAGAATGAATAGACTTTAGATGGTTGCTGATGTAGTGTGATTTACGAGATGCAGTGTGATTTACGAGATGCAGTGTGATTTGAAGCAGGCCTAGCTAATGTGTAGTGACTGATGTAGGATCTGATGTTGAGCGAGAGCAGATGTAATGTGACGTAGTAGCCGAGGTAGATGATGTAGCAGCTGATGTAATGTGAATGTCAGCGTTGAGGTGAGGGGTCAAGGTGCGACTGTGCCAGACCTGTCCAGTGAGGAAGACCAGACAGTCTCCGGGGGGCTGTGTGACGTGGATCTGTAGCACCGACACAACACAGGCCTCCAGGTAGTCTGCCTCAGGAGCCTGAGAGAGAGAGAGAGAGAGAGAGAAAGGAAATAGTAAACGATACCAGAGAGCAAAGAGTACAACAAAAGAACAGATATTTGACCTACATTAGTATCATCCAGCACTTCTCACAAGCGAAATGATTCACATTCTAAAAGGTATTTACAGTCATTCAAAGTTATGCCTATGGCTGCATTCCGTTTCTTCCACCTTCTCTCGAAGAGTGCACTTGCTCACTTCCTGTCGCAGATTTAAAAGGCTCGATATTGGTTTAAAAATTGCCCGGAGGGAGTTTTCATGTTAAATCCATTGTGGGAAATGCGCAAGTGCACACTTCGGGAGAACGGTGGAGAATGGGGATGCAATCTTTTGTCCTGAGGCCATTTCACTATACAGATGGTCAGCAGAGGTACCTTCGTGTAGAAGATGTCCACAGGGAACCTCCTGCCGGGGATTCTGAATACCGGCGCGTCGTCGAAGAAGCAGGAGAAACGCTCTGTGTCCAAGGTGGCGCTGGCCACCAGCACCTTCAGGTCCGGACGGAACCGGGCGATGTCCTTGATCAGGCCAAACAGGATGTCTGTGTGCAGTGTCCGCTCGTGGGCCTCATCAATGATGACCACACTGAGAGAGGGGAAGGGATCATTTATTGTTGTACTGTCATACTGACCATAAACAACATGGCAGGGAATTATTTCATTTCTGATTTTTCTAAAACATAATATACCACTTTTAAACATAAACCTCTACACATGGGAAACATATCTAAAGATAAGGACAGACAGGACATATAGTGGTACCTGTAGCTGGCCAGATCAGGCTCTGTGAGGAACTCTCTGAGCAGCATTCCGTCAGTCATGTATTTGAGTACCGTCCTCTCCGACGTACAGTCCTCAAAACGGATACTGTAGCCTACCTGAGGAAGAAAGGGGTGGTTGGACAAATAAGGTGAGTTTATGTTTTCTACCATATACAGTAAGAATTATTTATGCTTCATTGGAGTGAGAGAGAGCGATTGTGCCATTTTCACCTCGTTGCCCAGCTTGACGCCCACTTCTTGTGCCACCCTGGCCGCTACGGACATGGCTGCCACTCTACGAGGCTGGGTACACCCAATCTTCATGCCTCCATCATTGTAGCCCTAGGAGATGTAAACCCAGACAACAGGTCAACAAAGGTAACATGCACAGAAAAGCATAATGCCACAAATGGATCAGTGTGGAAGACTACAATTGTTTTGTTTTTTTTTAAGTGAAAAGAGTGACAAAACACTGAAGATTCAAGATGACTTCGTCAAACGTACACAAAATGTCCAATGGAAATATGTCCTCTGCTTTTCTCTAACCTCTTTGATATGTGCCCATAATAATGTTTATGGACGTGGCCCTTGAATAATGTGTACCCACCGACTCCATGAGGAACTGGGGGATCTGGGTGGTCTTGCCGGAGCCCGTCTCTCCCTCGATGACCAGGATCTGGTGCTGCTGGATGGCCAGGAGCAGGTCCTCTCTGTAGGGGAACACGGGCAGGCTGCGTCTCACTTCCTGGATGGACTGCTTCTGGACCTCCGCCTGGGACAGGGCTGCCTGCTCCTGCTCCTGGAAACACACAGCATACAGAGATGAAGACAATATTACAATTGCACTGTATTGTTCATTGTGAAATTGAAATTTGTCCTTGGCACAGTTAGAAACGCTACAGAAGCTCAGGTGTGTATTGGTTGATTATGTATGGAATGTAAAATATTTTCTGAATTTGAATTATGACAATATTTTGTTCGACTAATATCCATAACTATAGCTTTATTCCTTGCAATCTATCACCGATAAATGCTTAACGTTTAACAACCGACCTTCTCATCCTGGGTTCCCTTCATGATGACGGCACTGCTGACAAAGTTGATCATCTCGTCCTCCTCCAGGATCAGCTGGTACTTCTCTCTTTCTGCCTTCAACCCTTTCTCCCTCTCCTTCTTGGCCCCGAAGCTGAGCGAGGCGGTCTTCAACCTCTCCTCCTCCCAGCGACCCTGCTCTCCTCCACCCTCCATGGGCATCTCCAACTCCAGCTCCATGTCCCTCTGAGGAATATCCTGGAGAGATGGAGAGAGAGGGCGGAGATAGAGGGAGGGACAGAGGAAGAGGGAAATAGAGTGACCGAGATATATATAATCAACCCCCGGGTCCTAGTGTTTTACATATCTCCATTTCAACAAGAGTACTGGCTATCCACGGCAGGACCATTACCAGCCAACTATCTCCTCCTTACTTTACTCCTCTTCTCCTCCGGCATGTAGTATCTGTTCTTCCTCTCCTCCTTCTCCTTGGCGCCGGCTTTCTTGTAGTCCTTGGCCAGGTCTCTGAGGTTGCGCTTGTACTCCAGCTCCTTCCGCTCCCTCTCAGTCAGCGCGTCCGTGGAGAACAGGTACTCCTCGTCGGCTATCTCCGCCTCCAGGTCCTCCAGTTTCTCAGCCTCTCTCTTGGACAGGTAGTTCCTGCGAGACTCCTTCCGCAACTCTGGAAGCTATAGAAAAGAGGATAAGATAGGTGGTGACCATAGACATATGAGTCTGAGGGGCTCTCCCTGTTCTAGTAATTCTATTTCTACTGTGTTTTTTTTTATACCTAGACGATAGTCTATTATACGATAAGTTACTGGGAGTTTTAATAATGTGCTCACGATTTTCTTGTGATCTTCCTCGGCCATCTTTAGTCTTTTCTGAGCCTCCTCGTAGCCCTGGTGAAAAGGTAACGGAAAAACATTTAGCCAAAAAAAATCAAAACACACCTACAAGTACACTAGTAAGTCAAATGGACTGGGTTGGGTTCCATCACCGATAGTCAATCCCACCTTCTTGTCCGTTCTCTCCATGATGTTCCTCGTCTTGTCTTTGTCCTTCAGTTTCATCCGTTCGGCAAAGGCATCCCTCTCTTCCAGATCCAGTACGCGTTCTCTCTCTTCCTTCTCCCACTCCTCCTCCTCCTCCTCCTCCTCCTCTTCATCCTTCTTACTGGACTTCTGGCCGCCATGGCCCAGCTTACTACTGAGAAAGGGCCTTTTAGAAACTCAAATCACACAATCTAAGTGGAGGCTTGTTCAAGCAAGCATTGAAGCCACGGAGGAGTAGCAGCTGAAAAATGAAGACTACACAGCATGAAAACAATGAAAATATTCTCGGGTAACTGGCTTCATTGTTGTAATGTATTTATGGTTGCAATTCAGTTAATGAGACCATAGACTCCAGAAGCTGCATCCCGTCTCCCTGAAGTCCATACAAGTCAAATACAGCTGTCAACATTCAGCTAAAAAGCAACAAAAGGGAGGAAAGCAGGTAGAACGTGTCACAAGCAAGCAACATGAAACTCCATTCCCAGGTTGATTACCTTTTAGGGGTCTCCTCTTCACTAGATGATTGACTCTCCTCCCTTTTCCTGAGGTGCTTCCTCTTATCGCCTCTGTCTTTACTTTTCTTCTTCTCCTTCTCCCTCTCTCTCACTGCCTCTCCGTCACTCTCGCTGTCCGACAGTAGGGTGTAAGTTCGATTCTTCCTCTCAATCTCCATAACATGTCGCTCTATCGCTCTGGCTGGCTTTTCAACCACTTGCTTACGAGGAATCTGAATCACAGAGATCAAAGTCATTTCTAGATGCTCATAATAACTACGGTCAAAATAAGAAACAAGCACGCAGTTAAAACACAAAGAAAGCAAATCATTTTACCTTTTCATACAGTTCCTGTGCAAAGGCGATCACACTCTGATTAATGTCGATGGTGCCCGTCGACTTGAGGTGGGCCACAAAGTCTTGAGAGCTCGAGGATTTACGCGCGGAGCCGATCATGAACTGGGCGACATATCTGTCACTAAGGCCAAGGATGTCGTGCAGACTGTCGCTCACCCATTGTTCTAGGTTTGCCATTTTGCCTAATTGGGAGACAAAATCAGTTAGCTACGGTATACAGTAGATGTAGACAGAGAGTTGTATAGTACTAGGTATCACAGGAGACTGCTGAGGGGAAAACGGCTCCTAATAATTGCGTACCCCGCTCCAGTCATTACCACGAGCCAGTTCTCCTCAAGGTGCCACCAACCTCCTGTGTTAGGTATGTAAAATGTCATATGAATGGGGAACTTCTGTAGCAATGGTGATGATGTAGCAGGGAATGGCTAGCACAGCAAGATTCATATGCTACACAAGGGTATATTGAAGCAATAAGGCAGGAGGGGGTGTGGTATATGACTGTATCCAGTGGAGTGGCTGGATACAGCCCTTACCCATGGTATATTGGCCATATACCACAAACCCCCAAGGGGCCTTAAAGGTATTATAAACTGGTTAACAATGTAATTAGACGAGTAAAAATATTTTTGACAATATACCACGGGTATGACAAAACATGTATTTTAACTACTCGAATTCCGTTGGTAACCAGTTTATAGCAATAAGGCACCATGGGGACGCGTTGCGTCGTGCAGGAGAACAGCCTCATGTGGAGTTGCCTTACTGCTTAATTATAAAACGGAACAAGATCCGCTGCATGATCTTAAGTAGGAACTATGGAAATGAAAGCCCTCTAGCTTTTCTTTCCCTCCTTTATTTGTTCTTTGAAGATCTGAAGAGAAAACTATTCATTACACTGACAGGTAGCTAGCTAGCTAGCCACCTTACCTTGTTTTGAAACCTTCACGCAATGAACATGGGGGTGATCGATGAAAACAGCACAACATGCAGCAGCTAGCAAGCGTAGCAAAAAACGAGCTCAGTTTAGGTTAATTTCCTTCACGCCTGGCTAATACGTGGACGTTTAACTAACGATCGAAGTCAATCCTAATAACAATCATGTTGGTTTCAATTACACTCGTTAAGCAAAACTTATCCACAACTTGTTGCTAGCTGCCCACTCCATCCATGGTGCGACAACCGGAAGTGGAATCACGTATTTCAATAAGTGTCTGTTCGGATTCTGCCCCCTGGTGGCTGGTGTACAGAACAACTCAATCAGGACAAGTGTGCACTGCGCGTTTTGTTTGTCCAAATGATGGCACATCTGCAACTCGCATCGGTCGTCGTTAATACCATAAGTTTATGAGGCATTTTGCATTACACTCAGTGGTTAAAGACTTTTTGTGAGTGGAATTTATCCACAAAGCGTAAACCTCCCTTAAAGTGCGTGTAGTGACCATTGAATCATAGTGAATTAAATTGATGGCACCAAACACTCAAAGTCAAGCGAGGCTAGCATGCGCCTGACATTGAATTAAGATGATAAAGGAGGAAGAAGGAGTGTCTTCTTCTTCTTCCGCGAACAGCACAACAGAGGTGTAATAATGAAAGTAGGCAAACATCGTAAACTGGAACTTAAATGTCCATTTTCATTTATGCTAGGGTGATGCAACCAATTGTTCTATCCTGCACGCTGAAGGAACCAAACTTTATCTATCGGTGGTTTAATTGAGAATGAGATCGTCGTTGAACATCAATGTCAATGGACTTCTGCTGCTCTTATGTGGAGTTAACCTGGCCGGCACACTTGGGTACAAACCTGTCATCATTGTTCACGGCCTCTTTGACGGCCCTAAACAATTCCTTATGATGAGTCGTTTGATACAAGAGGTATGTTTGTAAGAGGCTACACACATTTAACCATAATTATATACTTATTAAACAGAAAAGAAAACAATTATTATGGAAATTGAGACTGATTAAATCATCGAGGTGTACAGTACCAGTCAAAAGTTTGGACACACCTACTCATTCAAGGGTTTTTCTTTATTTTTTACTATTTTCTACATTGTAGAATAATAGTGGAGACAACTATGAAATAACACATTTGGAATCATGTAATAACCAAAAAAGTGTTAAATAAATCAAAATATATGTTATATTTGAGATTCTTCAAAACTGTGTGGTTTGAGCAGTGAATGCTGATTGGCTGAAAGCCGTGGTAAATCAGAGGTATACCACAGGTATGAAAAAACATGTATTTGTACTGCCTTAATTATGTTGGTAACCAGTTTATAATAACAATAGGGGACCTCGGGTGTTTGTGGTATATTGCCAATACATCACGGCTAAGGGCTGTATCCAGGCATTCAGCGTTATGTCGTGCGTAAGAACAGCCCTTAGCCGTGGTATATTGGCCATAAACTGTATCACACCCCGTCCCCCAGCCTTATTGCTTAAATATACCACGGGTATGATGCAAAATTACTTGTTTGCTCTTCTAATTACGTTGATAACCCGTTTATAATATCAATAAGGCACCTCAGGGGTTTGTGGTATATTGCCAATAACCATGGGTAAGGGCTGTACCCAGGCACTCCACATTGCATTGTTCATGAGAACAGCCCTTAGCCATGATGTATTGGCCATATACCACACCCTCTCAGGCTTTATTTGCTTAAGTATAATGATATGATGGGCCAATATTACAGGCTGAAAACGTTGTGTTTGCTCTTGGTATTGGGGAAATTATGGATGGACGACTTGGAACATCTGCTTTTTTCTCTCTGGAGAATGTTTAACAGGACAATGGCCACAGGTGTTTAGAGGAATAGAATGTTACGTATGATTTACATTTGTATCACAGGTGCACTAAAACAGGATCTGATCAAATTCTCACTTCATGTGAAACTGTTTCCATGGATACTTATGTGGGGGGAAAAAAGAAAGTGAGAGTACTTTATACAGTGTGTGAGTGATAAAATATGTTTATTGGGCTACCAAAATCTTTTACACCTAGTAACTCATAAATAATAAATAGAAATATTAAAAGCATCCACTTCAGTTTCAGATGAAGTGAGAATTTTAGAAGGTCCTGTTTTAGTGCGCCTGTGATACAAATGTATATCATACATAACAACGCAATGTGGAGTGCCTGGATACAGCCCTTACCCGTGCTTTATTGGCAATATACCACAAACACCCCGTAGTGCCTTATTGTTATTATAAACTGGTTACCAACATAATTAGGGCAGTAAAAATACATGTTTCTTCGTACCCGTGGTATACGGTCTGATATACCACAGCGTTCAGCCAATCAGCATTCAGGGCTCGACCCACCCAGTTTATAATGTATGTTATAAGATGATAGGATCGTTTTTTAACAGTTTGACTAATTCATTCTAATTAACTTAATCATTATGACACACCCCTCACTATTGTCATTGGTTGCCTACATAACCTGGTTCAAGTAATCATGACATTACCCTGAAGAAGGCACAGTGATGCCGATATGTTGGTAAATAGCCAATAAATTACTGGGAGTTTATATAAGGAGTGTGCGACTCTCTTTATTTTTATATAATATGATAGGATAACATGTTTCAGGTACATCGTTTTTTCTTGTAACTTGCAATATAAGCTGATGTATTCTTTTGACAGGCCCATCCAGGTACCAACGTGTCAGTGATAGATCTGTATGATAACATGGCCAGCCTGAAGCCACTGTGGGTGCAGGTGCAGGGCTTCAAAGAGCTGCTCTATCCAATCATGCAGGAGGCAGAGAATGGCGTCCATCTTATCTGCTTCTCACAAGGTCTCTCTATCTCAGTTATTTAGCATTTTTGGAACAAGACATAGAGATATAGCTCTTTCCGCTTAATGCTGTCTTCCCCTGCTACTCTTAGGTGGTCTGATATGTCGAGGACTTCTTTCTACACTTCCTGACCATAATGTCCAGTCCTTCATCTCCCTCTCATCACCACAGGCTGGCCAGTATGGAGGTCAGTGATGGTCACTTTCTTCTCCTAAGTAATTTTTTTTATCAGGCAAGGCCTAGGTATAGCTCTTTCTAACACAATGAAGTTTTGCTTTTTGTCATACAACAAAGCAAAACAAATGATATTGTCTCACATTTCAAATAAAAAGTGAAACTTTGCAAGCCGTGCGTAAGTTTGAAACACATATGCTCCACACATTTTACTAGCCTTTTCGTTGTGCTTCTCCCACAGACACAGACATTCTGAAAATGGTTTTTCCTCACTATCTAAAGGCCCGTGTTTTTCACGTGTGTTACTCTTCAGTAGGACAGAAATTGTCCATCTGCAACTTCTGGAATGGTAAGAGAGAATTGAGTAGTTAAAGGGGAACTTCAGTGTCGAACAAATAGAGAACCAGAACATTTGTAAATGTGTATCTGAGTACAGTAAAGAGGCTCACAACTGTTCCTTTGTGCTTGCACCAAAATGTTTTGTCCTACCAGACCCACACCAAAGAGAACGCTTCCTGAAGAGCAGCAATTATCTGGCCCTGCTGAATGGAGAGAGACCACACAGGGAAATGACCGGTACTGAAATTCATTCCTACTGCAGATATCTCACTATCCAAAACTGAAAATGTAGATTAGTACCATTATCTGATAAGGGCCAGACAAAATCTCCAGCAAAGTTCCTTACTACTCCTTTCACACTGTCTTGTCTGCATAATGGACAAACATTTTGTTGCAACATATTATGTTTTGGCTTAAATTTATTTCTCAATATATATTTGATAAAACTGCAGATTCAGTCTGGCCCTACCGACACTGTTGTCCTAAGTAGTTTTAAATTCTATAAAATGTGGAGAGACATAGTTACTCTCACTCTCAGAACAAATAAATGTATCGCTCTCTAATCATCAGAGTGGAGGAAGAATTTCCTGCGAATCAACAAGCTGGTGTTGATTGGAGGACCAGATGATGGAGTGATTACACCATGGGAGTCCAGGTATCCATGGTCACCATCACCACCATTATTTTATACTAAATGAATTGCTCTGTTGTATATCCTGCATTCTTACACACACATTGGTTGCATCTCTGAGACGTGGGCTCGACACTAGTGACACTCTATACCTATTGGACTAACCATGTCTGTTCTCTCCAATCAGTCACTTTGGATTTTATGACATTAACGAAACCATTGTTGAGATGAAGAACCAGGAAGTAAGTTACTTTAATGGTACCATCTACCATCATTGATAATGTTCATGTCCTAATGTGATGGATAACTATGTGCTTCTCTGTCTCTCTCATTTGAATAGTGGTACGGTAGGGATTCGTTTGGGCTGAAGACACTGCATGCTCGTGGAGACCTGGCTGTGTATGTGCTCTCAGGAGTGAAGCACGGCTATTGGCATTCGAATGAGACGGTGTTCAGAGGCTGCATAGAGGAGTGGCTGACATGAACATGCTCACATTCACACATACACACTAAATATAATGTTCACAGAAAAGGTTCTGCAAATTGTCTTTAATTGACATGTCATAGTTGTATGTAGTGCCTATTTTATGTTTTTATACAGTATTGTTTGTGATTATGAAACAGCGAAATCAAGTGTTTTTTGTGCAGTAATAGGAAATACACCGAATGTAACTACATTTCACATGGTGTGTTCTTGCCCAATGCTTTCACTCTTCTGGTGAATCAGACTTGTTTCTCTCTTTGAATAAATCAGTGTGATAAGGGTATAATCTTTATATTTGACTGAATTTTCAAAATGATTACAGAACATTGGACTACTAAGTTGGCACACAATCGCCCAAGCATGCACATTACCTAGTTACATAAGGATGGGGGGGGGGGGGCTATATTCTGGGAATGATTGCCATCAGAATCAAATGTAATCTATAATGTTGCATAAACTTGAATTCCATTCCATTCTCGCTTTTAGTTGAGGGAGGAGCTCTGACACTGTACATTACCAATGAAAAGTGTGCCTATGAAAATAATCAAATGGACTGCTGACATACGGCCACTCACTTCTCAAAACGGGTGTAATCATTAGTCCAAACAGAGATTTTCTATTGGACAAATTCAGGTAGGTCCCTCCCCGTTTCGTTCCGTTTCCGAAACGTTTCGCAACAGTTTCGTCGTAATGAATACACCCCAGGTATGACTAATGACGTCTGCAAGGTAGCGCACACTCACAGCTCCTTTCCGGTGTAGGCTACTGCAGTGCGCTCGAGTTCCTGGTTGACATTGTAAGACACTTTTTTAAAAATTATTGTATTTATTTTTTACTATGTGGTCATTGGTAAAGTCATGAATGGTTTTACAACGTTTAGATGGGACCCGGTTAACTTCACCAAGGATGCCACCGGGATTCAAGTTTGCGTTCAAGACTTCCCAACTTTATCGGGTTCAGAGCGCGAAACCAGATTTAACTTCGAGAGACATATAAGCCATACTCATCCAAAAGCTTTATGCATGCAGATGGTCTAAAAGTGGACATACAGAAAACAAATCTGTGATTTTGGCAAACTCTAAAGGACGAAATAATTTTGGTAAAGTCACACTGCTTGATTCAAACTGTTAACACGTAGCCTAGAACTTTCGTGGTTACGGACTCCGCGCTGTCGGAATGAAACTTATATACACACCTATGTTGCTTAAAATAGGACTGCATAGGCAGGTCATTGGTCTTGGTTATACGTTGTGTACCACGGGCAACAGAAATAAACGTAGTTTACACCAGAAACGGTCATCTTTCGATATGGTATAGGAATAAACAACAGCAGCCTACAGTTCATAATGATAGGTACAAGCGAGCAGTGAGACGAATGGTGGAGAGATCGTGGACGTTTGTGATACTTGTTTTTTGCTTTGACAGTTTGCGAAATGTACTGTCAGCGTGGCTCAAGGTCGACGTGTAGGCGGCTGTGGTTTGCTACTGTAAACAGTCACAGCTGTGCGCGAAAAGAGCCAACGCACTGAGCAAAACATCCACACTATATAATATTAAAGCGAACTGACAGGCAAAGCAAAAATCGAAGCTCTTCAGCGGCAAACTAGTGAGAGCAGATCACTTTTATAAGTGGGCCAAAAGTGAAGCCAGCTTTTGAAAACTCAGGTCTGACTTGGAAATACTACTTTGAATGTCACTGCCAGCAAGCGCAATTATACAGAATGTAATTCTAAGATTAGACATCCAACCATTCTCTACACCATGATCAAAAAGTTTACAGTATATTTAGTTGAGGCTGCAGCCAATAATCTTTTCTGCTTTATTCCAACAGAATATTGAAGATCATTCTGTGGACATCAGGGGATTTTCTAGCCTTTCCGTCTACTATGTCCTCCAGAGGCAAAGGTGAGGGGTGTCTGGTGTGTGGGGGTGACCTGCATGGTAACCAACGGCGATGGCTCTTTGGGGGTCAGAACAAGAAAGATGGTCAGCCTCAGACTCCATCAGACTCACCGGGTAGAGGAAGTCTCTCCAGGTCTTCTCAAGGCAGCCCCTGGGGTGAGGTGTGTGTGTGTGTGTGTGTGTGTGTGTGTGTGTGTGTGTGTGCGCACTTCTGTGCGTGTATGCGCGTGTGTGTGAGTTCTAATGTTTTCTTTTCCCACTTTGCAGGTAGCACCATGTCCCTTGGCTCCACAACGTCTCCCTCGTCCCTGTCCTCACCCGCCAAAGCAATGGACCTTCTCTCTGTGCTGACACACATACTAGGCCAGTCCGTACCACGGGGCAGTGGGCGGGGGGAGTTCTTGTGTGGCAAATGTGTTTCCGTTCTAGAGCGGGTTTTCAAGTTTGACTCTGTCATTTCCAGAGTGAGGGTCTTATCCTCTGAGAGGCTTCAGAAGTTGACCCAGGAGAGGGACAAGGTCAGGCAGTGGGTACGCAGCGCTTACCGCCAGCGACACCCTCAGGATTTCAGGATGAGGAGCAGCACTAGTGAGGAGGATGGTGAGGGAATGGGAGACAGAGAGGGTTACATTGAAATGTTGAAGGAGAACATGGCCCTGTCAGAGTATGAGTGCTGGTCTGAGAAATGGGACGCATGTCCATACTTCAGGAGAACGGGGAAAAGATGCACAAAGGGGAAAAATTGTGAGGGATGTGATTCTCTGAGGGTGTCCGACTCCGCCTACGAGTCAGTTTGTGGGGTTCCCCGCCGCCTACCCTTCCAACCCTTTCCCCCCTTGGCCCTGTCGCGGGACAAGTCGCAGAGCATGCCTCTTCATTGGTCAAGGGTGCCGTCGCTAAACTCTAGCCCAGCGTCATTGGCTGGATCCACTCTCTCCTTACAAGCGTCCTCTCGCACTGAGTCCATCCAATCACTGGATTCGCTGGATTGCCGTGATCCATTTGATTTTCCAGATGATTTGTCTCTCCTGGTCCTCAGAGAGTTGAAAGGTATTGAAGGAAAGCCTGTCAGTTCACCTTCGGGGAGTAAGATTCCCGTTTTGGGAAAGAGGGAAGGGCGATATTCAGGAGAGGTAGGTGAGACATCCTCCCCTGAGGTAACAAGGGTGCTGAATTTTGGAGAGCGGGAGAATGGAGGAGAGGAAGTGGATGGAGAGACCAATGATGTTTTGACTGAATTAAGGGACGAGTTTATTCCACTACACAGAGAGGTGAGATTTATCTTATATCCTATCAAAATCCAGCATGCCAAATAATGACAGGAAGTTATTATGAGTTGGGCAAGGATTATTTTCTGACGACAACACTTTGGGTTCCCATAGCCTATAAATGAGCCCTTCCCTAGTCAGGAAAATATCTCTGCCCTAAATGAGGATTTTCCGACAGGTTGCCTTGCCTGTGGTCTGTGGATCACTCCGTCTATCACTGAGTGTAAATATTTACTTAGTGATCTGTAATATGTCATCTAGGATCTATAATGTCTGTAGCCAGTACAAAGGTCTAACTCTGAATATTCTCTTACTTATAAATACAGGAATAGGACTTCAACAGAATTAAAAGTGACAATTTAACTGCATTTTGTTAAAGACATTTCTTAATTCATTTCAGAGCAATACAGGTCGAGTGCACCTTGCAGTCAGACAGTTGAGAGGACAGCTTGATCTAGCTATGGCACGCATCAAGACCCTAGAAACTGAGCTTAAACACGGGACCAAAACCAAACCAGATACCAATGTCAGTGGACCAGAGGATTGGATTAAGGTAAGCACTGAGCAGTTTACAGAATTTTTTTTCTCCACTCTACTTGTTTCCCCCATGTTTCGACATTTTCAGCTGGATTCCCAGACACAAATGAACCCCAGTCATGGACTAAAAAACATTCTCAATGGAGATTCTCCAGGACGAGGCAGTCTCAGGGGAACCGGTCATTAGTATTTATAGTAACTTATTGAGAAAGAAAACAGTTTAAATTGGTGAGCAGAATGGAAGTGTCATGATAATTTGGTTGCGTACACACAACTAAGGTTGACACTCCCTGTCATGGTACCAGACTGCTGACGTTTTATACACGATAAACAGGTATAGGCCTAGTCAGCCGGTGCACAGCAATATAATGGCCTGAACATAGTTTCCCTAACATGCTTCCTCTGCATGTACTTGCGTGCGCACACACATACACGTCTTCAGAATCACTTGGATAGCAATGTCTTTAAGCCCTGCTTGTATTGACTAAGCGCAAATAAAGCATTATGCAAGGAATGATGGGTGTGTTACAGTTTGTTTGGTCTCTGGACCAGGGAGTGTCCTCTTTCCTTAATGCAGGTGCGTTCATATAACCACACACAACCACACATCTCCCTGGAATCTTCCCCAACTAGAGGAGTTTGCCCTGCAGCTCAGGATGGCTTTTCATAAAGAGATCATTAACACGCTACTCAGCTGCTGAGTGGCGTCTGTTAGCCTTATCTCCTTACCGTAGACTCAAGTTATTCAACCCGGCATCTACCTATGGTTCTAGCATGTCTGGGCCTCACCCCCAGCTGTTACGGCGTCTTACCCAAACTCATTCTCATTTCATGAGATTCACGTCTGAGATTCAGGTCTGGCTTGAGTTCCAGTTTTTGGGATATTTTAAGAAGCCCTATTAGCAAGTTCAGTCTGGGAATGGGAGCTGTAAATCCACGAAGAGCTTTGACGATTAAGAGCACCACAGTCAGCTCTACACAAGGAAATATTTTAATTTGCCTGGAATCTGGTATTAGCTCCACCCAATCCTGGAAAAGGTCAAATAAGTCAATCATTGGGATTAAGTATTTGTGTGCTCTGTGTGAGGTCTTACTGTATATCAAGCTTTTGTGATGGGGAACTTTCACACTTGGCACTTGCAGGGCAGATTATAGGTTTATACTGTGTTCTAAATTTATTACAAGAATACAAACTGATTGCCTGCATTCTTTGAAAGCATCAGCTGTAACATGGTGGCATATATCACCCACAAGACACTGGCTGCAAAATGGAGAGGTCTGCTGCTCCACCCTGGTCCCAGATCTGTTTGTGCTGTCTTGGCAACGCCTGTGGTCATTGTCATCAGTTTGAAAGACAACACAAACTGATCTAGGACCAGGCTAGTCTGCTCTAATATCGCTGCAACAATGCCAGCCCCCTGTTGACTTGACATCCTTCATCTAAGTGCTGTGTATGGCGTGATTATGGCTTTTTCAGTTGCCGCAGAAGGACGGGGGAAACTTGCTTCTGCAGAGTTTGGGGCATTCGCTGCACAGCAGAGACCGAGTTATCCAGGTGAGTGATTCATAGTGATTCTATGAGGGGAGACAATGCAGTCATGCTGAAAACACAGGGATCCACTTCACTCAGGAATGAGACACTGGCTGAGCTTGTGGAATGTTGCCATCACAACATGGACACCCCAAGCTCTTAAACTCCCAGACCTAACTTAAGATATAGTGGTATTAGCAGATAGAAATCAATTTATCACTAAAGTTTGTATGGGTGAGCAAACCTCCTTAGCTTAACATAGCCAAATAGATCAATCAAATCGGTTTAATATAGAGTACCAGTCAAAAGTTTGGACACACCTACTCATTCCAGGGTTTTTCTTTATTTGTACTATTTTCTACATTGTAGAATAATAGTGAAGACATCACAACTATGAAATAACACATATGGAATCATGAAGTAACCAAAAAAGTGTCAACAAATTTAAATATATTGTATATTTTAGATTCTTCAAAGTAACCACCCTTTTCCTTGACGGGTTTGCACACTCTTGGCATTCTCTCAACCAGCTTCATGAGGTAGTCACCTGGAATGCATTTCAATTAACAGGCGAGCCTTGTTAATATGTGGGATTTCTTTCCTTCTTAATGCGCTTGAGCCAATCAGTTGTGTTGTGACAAGGTAGGGGTGGTATATAGAAGATAGTATGGACTTGGTCTTTTACCAAATAGGGCTATGGCAAGAACAGATCAAATAAGCAAAGAGAAATGACAGTCCATCATTACTTTAAGATATGAAGGTCAGTCAATACGGAAAATGTCAAGAACGTTGACATTTTCTTCAAGTGCAGTCGGACAATCCATCAAGCGCTATGATGAAACTGGCTCTCATGAGGGCCGCCACAGGAAAGGAATACCCAGAGTTACCTATGCTGCAGAGGATAAGTTCATTAGAGTTGCCAGCCTCAGAAATCGGCAATTAACTGCACCTCAGATTGCAGCCCAAATAAATGCTTCACAGAGTTCAAGTAACAGACACATCTCAACATCAACTGTTCAGAGGAAACTGTGTGAATCAGGCCTTCATGGTCAAATTGCTGCAAATAAACTACCACTAAAGGAACCCAATAATAAGAAGAGACTTGCTTGGACCAAGAAACATGAGCAATGGATATTTGACCGGTGGAAATCTGTCCTTTCGTCTGATGAGTCCAAATTTGAGATTTTTAAGACTAACCGCCATGTCTTTGAGACTCAGAGTAGGTGAACGGATGATCTCCGCATGTGTGGTTCCCACCGTGAAGCATGGAGGTGGTGTGATTGTGTGGGGGTGCTTTGGTGGTGACACTCTGTGATTTATTTAGAATTCAAGGAACACTTAACCAGCATGGCTACCACAGCATTCTGCAGCAATACTCCATCCTATCTTGTTTGCGCTTAGTGGGACTATCATTTGTTTTTCAACAAGACAATGACCCAACACACCTGTGTAAGGGCTATTTGACCAAGAAGGAGAGTAATGGAATGCTGCATCAAATGACCTGGCCTCCACAATCACCCGACCTCAACCCAATTCAGGTGTTTAGGGATGAGTTGGACCGCAGAGTGAAGGAAAAGCAGCCAACAAGTGCTCCAAATATGTACGGAACTCCCTAAAGACTTTTGGAAAATAATTGTAGTTGACTACCTCATGAAGCTGGTTGAGAGAATGCCAAGAGTGTGCAAAGCTGTCATCAAGGCAAAAGGTGGCTACTTTGAAGAACCTCAAATATTAAATATATTTTGATTTGTTTAACACTTGGTTATTACATGATTACATATGTGTTATTTCATAGTTTTGATGTCTTCACTATTATTCTAAAATGTAGGAAATTGTAAAAATAAAAAAACCCTTGTAAGTAGGTGTGTCCAAACTTTTGACTGGTATTGACATATATATGTTCATGTTTTTATTGTCACATTTATTTGGGTGTGTACACAGTTTAGCAAATGTTATAGTGGGTGCAGTGAAATGCTTATATTACTAGCTCCTAACAATGCAGTAAAATGTCAAACGGGTACACAAATAATCCATTTAAAAAAACAAAGAAAGTCAAATGTTGGAACAAATCCAATTATCAACCCAAATAGCACTGTAACAGCAGTCCAGCTGTGAGTGGTTGGGGCAAACCCTGTTTTCTTAACTATCATTGTCTCAATATTTATCATTGAGACATTTGTTTAAATGCAGATTTTGTATTCTGGTGTAATTGATATCATGTAATTTTTTTCTTATCACATCAAGTCCTTTTCTGAAGCCATCTCTGGGACAAGCCGTGTGTTAATCCATGATCAGACATTAATTTCCTGTCTCCCTGTCTGTCTCAGGAGTGCATGTGTCTGATCAGGAAGGTGTGTGTTGAGGTGGGGACAGGGACAGACGTGGCTGACAGACTGACACAAGCACTCACTGACAATCTGAAACAAACTCTCTCCGACAATAAGGTGAGGGCTCAGATTGATCCCATTTGATTATGATTTGAATAAACTATGGGTTTAGAATAAAATAAACTCAAAATAAACTTGTGTAGACTGTCAAAGCATGAACAATAATATGCGTAAATATTTCCTTTTTTAATGACATTACTTAAGTGATAATGCCAGAGAAGCCGGTGTTTGGAGGATATATTGGTATGGGTGTGTTTCGTCTCTGGCAAACCGTGCCAATATATCCTCCAAACACTAGCTTCTCTGGCATTATCACTTTTAATACAACGGGTTACCAACATATTTTAATAATGATTGACATATTTTCATTAAACGTTATTTGGATTAATTTCATCCTTCCACAAGATATAGTCCCGACAGACATCTGGGTCGCGTCTCTAGCAATCCTAGTCATTCACTCTACTTGTTCTGTATCTATGGACGCGACCCAGTTGTTCGTTCTAAATGTTCCATTGCCATACTGGCTGGCAACGTTCTTATCCCTTGCTTGCTAGCTAGCCAACTACGGCTAACTTACAATCAAGTGCAGCCAGAATAACAGCAAAATAGCTGCATTTGTTTAAGCTGTTTTCTAGTGATATTTATTTGGATACATCCATAACAATGAGCTAATTTGGTGTGATTTCGCCTGGCATAGAAAATGTGCACACTTGTCAGGACACTGTTGTTCAGGGGAGCTAGCCAACTACACAGCTACCGTAACACAATCACTTCAAACTGAAGCTGGAAAGACTGCAAATTAGCTGCGTTTCGTTTGAACTTTTTTCAATTGACATTTTTTGTATATATCCATAAAAATTACTCCAGCTGATTTCATGATTTCGACTGGCAGATATAGGGTGCCTGCCTGTCTGTCTCGTCCGAAATCCCGACACGTTCATTACTATGGGACAGCAGGAGATTGTTTCAATATTGAAATACGATGTTGCAAATGTCGCGAGACAGACTGCAAGGTTTATACAAATCTCCGCTGTTAAAAACAAATTGGTAGTCTAAAATAAATCTGAGATAATGTATAGATGCTTTTTATAGTCGAAATTAAGTTTATAAGTTGCCTGACTGGGCTGATGACAGTCCAGATGGAACAGAGTAAATAGGCATTTTAACATCCATATATTTAGCCGGTGGCAATTTGTGGAATAGACACCGGCTGGTATGCGGTTTTAACCAATCAGCATTCAGGATTAGACCCACCCGTTGTATAATATGGGATGTAGAGCATTTCTATACAAGGTTATTTTGCTGATGTCTTATGTTCTACCTCATCTTTAGCTAGCCCTGGAGGCTCTGCGCTCTGAGATGAGTGAGAAGGAGAAGAGGATGGAGAGCGAGCTGGAGGAACTGAAGAAGGCTGGAAGAGACCGGGAGAAAGACCTCTCCACACTCAACACTGTACTCCAATGTAACCAGGACATCATCAATGTGAGTCTGAAGTTGAAAGCATACACACACGTGTGATTGCTGTGCTACCAGTGTATGGCAGTTGCTGTAGAACAAGTACACACACACTTTCTTTCACTCACTTTCATTAACAAAGGCAACGTTATGCTGGATATACTATAGTTACTCAGTCAAAGGTGTTACTAGTAATTTCTCACATAAGGGCTTCATTTTTTTCTTCTAACCCCCAGGAACTGAGAGTGGAGCTGGTTGAGAAGGAGCGAGTGCAGCGGGAGGTGCAGAAGGAGAGGGAAGTGTGGAGACAGCGGGACATGGCCCTCAAAGCAGTCCAACAGGAGAAAGAGTCCCTTCTCCTCTGCCTGAAGGAGGCGCTAGAGAGCTCTCAGAAAGACATGCAGGTGAGGGGATCACCTCAACATACAGTATCTCTATAGGTTGAATTAAATTAGGTCCGACAAGAAGGATATCCTGCTGGAACAGGTCTTTTGCGTGAAGAAAAGACCCCGGAAAAGGGGACGCAGATCGGGGATCCTTCTGAGAATCCGGAGGCGAGCGAGTAAACTCCCAATGCCTTCCATTCTTCTTGCTAATGTACAATCATTGGAAAATAAAATTGATGACCTACTATTAAGATTATCCTACCAACGGGACATTAAAAACTGTAACATCTTATGTTTCACCGAGACGTGGCTGAACGAAGATAAGGACAACATAGAGCTAGTGGGATTTTCCATGCACCGGCAGAACAGAGACGCTACCTCTGGTAAGATGAGGGGTGGGGGGGGGTGTCTTTTTGTCAATAACAGTTGGTGCGTGATGTCTAATATTAAAAGTCTCGAGGTATTGCTTGCCTGAGGTTGAGTACCATATGATAAGTTGCAGACCACATTATCTATGAAGAGAGTTCTCATCTGTATTATTCGTAGCTGTCTATTTACCAACACAAAACGAAGCTGGCACTAAGACCGCTCTCAACCAACTCTATAAGGCCATAAGCAAAGAAGAAAATGCTCACCCAGAAGCGGCGCTCCTAGAGGCCGGGGACTTTAATTCAGGCAAACTTAAATCAGTTTTACCAAATTTCTACCAGTGTGTCATGTGCAACCAGGGGGGAAAAAATCCTAGACCACCTTTACTCCACACACAGAGATGCATACAAAGCTCTCCCCCGCCCTCCATTTGGCAAATCTGACCATAATTCTATCCTCCTGATTCCTGCTTACAAGCAAAAACTAAAGCAGGAAGTACCAGTCGCTCAATACGAAAGTGGATGACGCGGATGATCACGCGGATGCTACACTACAGGACTGTTTTGCTAGCACAGACTGGAATATGTTCCAGGATTCGTCCAATGGCATTGAGGAATACACCACCTCAGTCATCAACTTCATCAATAAGTGCATCGATGACGTCGTCCCCACAGTGACTGTACATACATATCCCAACCAGAAGCCATTGATTACAGGCAACATCTGCACCGAGCTAAAGGCTAGAGCTGCTGCTTTCAAGGAGCGGGAGACTAATCCGGACGCTTATAAGAAATCACGCTATGCCCTAAGACGAACCATCAAACAAGCAAAGCGTCAATACAGGATTAAGATTGAATCCTACTACACCGGCTCTGACCCTCGTCGGATGTGGCAGGGCTCGAAAACTATTACAGACTACAAAGGGAAACCCAGACCCGAGCTGCCCAGTGACGCGAGCCTACCAGACGAGCTAAATGCCTTTTTATGCTCACTACGAGACAAGCAACACTGAACCATGCACTAGAGCACCAGCTGTTCTGGATAACTGTGATAACGCTCTCGGTAGCCGATGTGAACAAAACCTTTAAACAGGTTAACAACATTCACAAAGCTGAGGGCCAGACGGATTACCAGGACATGTACTCAAAGCATGCACGGACCAACTGTCAAGTGTCTTCACTGACATTTTCAACCTGTCCCTGACCGAGTCTGTAATACCTACATGTTTCAAGCAGGCCACCATAGTCCCTATGCCCAAGGAAGCGAAGGTTACCTGCCTAAATGATTACCGCCCCATGGCACTCAAATTGGTAGCCATGAAGTGCTTTGAAAGGCTGGTCATGGCTCACATCAACACCATTATCCCAGAAACCCTAGACCCACTCCAATTCGCATACCGCCCCAACAGATCCACAGATGACGCAATCTCAATCGCACTCCACACTGCCCTTTCTCACCTGGACAAAAGGAACACCCATGTGAGAATGCTGTTCATTGACTACAGCTCAGCGTTCAACACCATAGTGCCCATGAAGCTCATCAATAAGCTAAGGACTCTGGGACTAAACACCTTCTGCAACTGGATCCTGGACTTCCTGACAGACCGTCCCCAGTAGGCAACAACACGTCTGCCACGCTGATCCTTAACACTGGGGCCCTTCAGGGGTGGGTACTTAGTCCCCTCCTGTATTCCCTATTCACCCACGACTGTGTGGCCAAACACAACTCCAACACCACCATTAAGTTTTCTGATGACACAACAGTGGTAGGCCTGATCACCGACAATGATGAGATGGCCTATAGGGAGGTCAGACTAGCAGTGTGGTGCCAGGACAACAACCTCTCCCTCAATGTGAGCAAGACAAAGGAGCTGATCGTGGACTACAGGAAAAGGCGGGCCGAACAGGCCCCCCATTAACATTGACGGGGCTGTAGTGGAGCAGGTAGAATTTCAAGTTCCTTGGTGTCCACATCACCAATGATCTATCATAGTCCAAACACACCAAGACAGTCATGAAGAGAGCACGACAAAACCTATTCCCCTTCAAGAGACTGAAAAGATTTGGCAAGGGTCCCCAGATCCTTAAAAGATTCTACAGCTGCACCATCGAGAGCATCCTGCCCGGTTGCATCACCGCCTGGTATGGTAACTGCTCGGCATCTGACCGTAAGGTGCTACAGAGGGTAGTGTGAACAGCCCAGTACATCACTGGGGCCAAGCTTCCTGCCATCCAGGACCGATATAATAGGCGGTGTCAGAGGAAAACCCATAAAATTGTCAGAGACTGCAGTCACCCAAGTTATAGACTGTTTTCTCTGCTACCGCACAGCAAGCGGTACCGGAGCACCAAGTCTAGGACCAAAAGGCTCCTCAACAGCTTCTACCCCCAACCCATTAGACTGCTGAACAATTAATAAAAATCTCCACTGGGCAATTTACATTGACCCCCCCCCCCCCTCCCTTTTGTACACTGCTGCTACTTGCTGTTTGTTTGTTACCTATGCATAGTCACTTCACCCCCACCTACATGTACAGATTACCTCAACTAGCCTGTACCCCCTGCACACTGACTCGGTACCCTGTATATAGGCTTGTTATTGTTATTCTTATTGTGTTTTTATTTTTGCCTACTTGGTAAATATTCTCTTGTTCTTGAACTGCACTGTTGGTTAAGGGCTTGTAAGTAAGCATTTCACGGTAAAGTCTACACTTTTTGTATTCGTGCACATGCTGTAGGATTTAGATCAAGACTCCTACTCTGAGACGCTTTGTAAATACAGACCCAGATGTCTTGAAATAACAAATTGAGTAATTTGAGTATCTATTCGTTTGACCATTCCTGATCTAGAATTGATTCCAGGTATATCTCTTTTTAGTGTGCCCACAATTGTCTGTGTCAAGTTCAGTAACCAGTGCTGCATGCACTGACCTCTGTTATTCAAGTTAAAGGTGCTACATGTCGATTGTCTCACCGATGTGGAAGCTAGGCGAATTGCAACAACACTTAGGCGGAATATAAACAACTCTCTCCCACTCCCACGCATACCAGTTCCCTGCAATACGGTGGGGAGGTTAGCGCTATCCGACATCCAATGATCCCGGATAGCATGGACCATGGTGGAGACTATTTTACTTTCAGTTTCGTCCACCAACTTCAAACAGTCGTAGATATTTCACTGCGATTTTAGATGGTACAATGATACTAATGACAATTAACTATTCAGTGCATGTTTTCTCACATAAACTGAAATAGTTCGAAGAGTGTAGAATTTTAGCAACCAGGAAATGACGGAGCGATTTCTACCTTGGCTTCCTTGTGCTTGAGGAGGAGATGACCACGCCCATTAGGGATGTAAGGGGGGGCAGTTTTCTACAGCTGGGCGATATGGACAAAAAGTCACATTGTGACGAATAACTATTTTGCTTGATAACAATAAATAGATTACAACGCAATGTTCCCTCTAAACTGCTAATATTCCCTCTAAGAATAAATACCATGTCGCACAGAGACTCACTTAACGGAGTTCGCCCCACTGGTTTGCACCATATAGATTGTTTTTTTTTCTGTGATCGAATCAACATTATATCAACCCATTTTCAATGCAACAAACCAAAACAAATCTAACTTTGCAAGATTGAGTCTCTGATTTTGCCCAACGGAGTAGAATTATATTGGCGGGTGTCGCCCATCAGCGGTCTTGAGCTTTTCAGATCAGAGCGCATATGCACATTTGTTGATATTCTTTGCTAGTTACCAAGTTATTAGCCCAGTTATAGATACGTATAGGTCAGCAATGGGGAGTTACTGTTTCCTACAAGAACACAAAACATGTAGGCTACATTTCAAGCTGTCTTGGTAAAAAGCTTATGTCTAAAGGGGCGTTGTATTTTGAGACAGGCTTGAATATGCAAATAAGATAATAGGCAGAGGGGTGGCCTACATTGTCTAATTCTCTGTGTGGTAATAATAATTAATTATATTTTGTAAAGTGGTTTCTTGCATCATACAACACAATAAAATGCAATGTACAGTCACCTATTTGGCCAATGTTGTTACAGACCCGGTAAAAAGTAATGAATTAATGTCAAGCCCTTCATAATGTAAAAATATTTTAAAAGTCTCATGCAATGTAGGCCTGAACAGCAAATATATGCTACTGTAGGCTATGTCATAGAAATCAAAAGCGATTTCAATGTGGAAATGTTATGGGATTCGCACCGTTTTGTTGGTAGGCCTACATTATGCTCAAATAGCCTATTGGCTACTGTCTAAAACTGTAAGGGGACAGCCTCAGTGTTCAGTGTAAATGTGCATCAGAAGTTGCACAAAATTCTCACAAGGTTCAAGTTTCCTCTCACAAGACCAAATATTTGCTCAGTGCCCCCCAAAAAATTGCGGGAACATTGCTAGAACAATAAAACCACTGTTTTAATGTACAGTTACTTTGCATTAGCGCCAGGGCTCTAGACACATTTTTACAGTGCCATGTAAGTCACCTGAGATGGTAGCCTAATATTTAAAAAGTAAGCTATTTATCTTACATATTTAGGGAATGCATGATTGATATTTTGATGTGCAACCTGTCAAAATAGGATCCAGTATTATCAGATTTATGTTTTGGCTCTTTGTGCATATACAGTACCAGTCAAAAGTTTGGACACACTTACTTATTTCAGGGTTTTTCTTTATTTTTACTATTTTCTACATTGAAGAATAGTAGTGAAGATGTCACAACTATGAAATAACACACATGGATTCATGTAGTAACCAAAAAAGTGTTAAACAAATCAAAATATATTTTAGATTCTTCAAAGTAGCCACCGTTTGCCTTGACTGCTTTGCACACTCTTGGCATTCTCTCTCAACCAGCTTCACCTGGAATACTTTTCCAACAGTCTTGAAGGAGTTTCCTTCCTGTGGTCCAACTCATCCCAAGCAATGTCAATTGGGTTGAGGTCGGATAATTGTGGAGGACAGGTCATCTGATGCAGCACTCCATCACTCTCCTTCATGGTCAAATAGCCCTTACACAGCCTGGAGGTGTGTGATCATTGTCCGGTTGAAAAACAAATGATAGTCCCTCTAAGCGCAAACCAGATGTGATGGCGTATCGCTGCAGAATGCTGTGGTAGCCATGCTGGTTAAGTGTGCCTTGAATTCTAAATAAATCACAGACAGTGTCACCAGCAAAGCACCCCCACACCATTACACCACCACCTCCATGCTTCACGGTGGGAACCACACATGCGGAGATCATCTGTTCATCTACTCTGCGTCTCACACAGACACGGCAGTTGGAACCAAAAATCTCAAATTTGGACTCATCAGGCTAAAGGACAGATTTCCACCAGTCTACTGTCCATTGCTCATGTTTCATGGCACAAGCAAGTCTTTCCTTATTATTATTGGTGTCCTTTTAGTAGTGGTTTCTTTGCAGCAATTCAACCATGAAGGCCTGATTCACACAGTCTCCTCTGAACAGTTGATGTCTGCTACTTAAACTCTGAAACATTTATTTGGCTGCAATTTCTGTGGCTGATAACTCTAATGAATTTGTCCTCTGCAGCAGAGGTAACTCTGGGTCTTCCTTTCCTGTGGCGGTCCTCACAAGAGCCAGTTTCATCATAGCGCTTGTTGGTTTTTGCGTCTGCATTTGAAGAAACTTTTAATGTTCTTCAAATGTTCCACATTGACTGACATTCATGTCTTAAAGTAATGATGGACTGTCATTTCTCTTTGCTTTTCTGAGCAGTTCTTGCCATAATATGTACTTGCCCTTTTACCAAATAGGGCTGTCTTCTGTATACCACCCCTACCTTGTCACAACAACTGATTGGCTCAAGCGCATTAAGAAGGAAAGAAATTCCACAAATTAACTTTTAACAAGGCACACCTGTTAATTGAAATGCATTCCAGGTGACTACCTCATGGAGCTGGTTGAGAGAATGCCAAGAGTGTGCAAGCCTGTCATCAAGGCAAAGGGTGGCTACTTTGAAGAATCTAAATATGAAATATATTTTTATTTGTTTTACACTTTTTGGTTACTTAATGATTTCATATTGTTATTTCATAGTTTTGATTTCTTCACTATTATTCAACAATGTAAAAAAAAAAAATTAAATAAAGAAACCCTTGAATGAGTAGGTGTGTCAACTTTTGGCTGGTTGTGTGTGTGTATGTATGTATGTGTGTGTGTGTGTGTGTGTGTGTGTGTGTGGCGAGAACGTTATTGTATTGGTCAGTGAGTGAGTGAGTGAGTGAGGCCCTAATCTATTGATTTCACATGACTGGGAATACAGATATGCATCTGTTGGTCACAGATACCTTAAAAAAAAAAAAGGTAGGGGCGTGGATCAGAAACCAGTCAGTATCTGGTATGACCACCATTTACCTCATGCAGCGCAACACATCTCCTTCGTATAGAGTTGATCAGGCTGTTGATTGTGGCCTGTGAAATGTTGTCCCACTCTTCAATGGCTGTGCAAAGTTTCTGGATATTGGCGGGAACTGGAACACGCTGTTGTACATGTCGATCCAGAGCATCCCAAACATGCTCAATGGGTGATATGTCTGGTGAGTACACAGGCCATTGAAGAACTGGCACATGTGCAGCTTCCAGGAATTGTGTACAGATCCTTGCGAACTGAGCCTGGGCAGTATCATGCTGAAACATGAAGTGATGGTGGCGGCTGAATGGCACGACAATGGGCCTCAGGATCTCATCAAGGTATCTCTGTGCATTCAATATGCCATCGATAAAATGCAATTATGTTCATTGTCTGTAGCTTATGCCTGCCCATACCATAAACCCACCGCCACCATGGGGCACTGTGTTCACAGAGTTGACATCAGCAAACCGCTCGCCAACACGTCGCCAAACAGGTGGTGTGCGGTTGTGAGGCCAGTTGGATGTACTGCCAAATTCCCTAAAATGATGTTGGAGGCGGCTTATGGTAGAGAAACGAACATTCAATTCTCTGGCAACAGCTCTGGTGCAGTCAGCATGCCAATTGCACACTCCCTGAACTTGAGACCTCTGTGGCATTATTTTGTGACAACTGCACATTTCAGTGTGGCCTTTTATTCTCTGTGTAATGATCATGCTTTTTAATAGTCTTCTTGATATGCTACACCTGTCAGAAATTCTCACTAACAGGGATATAAACAAATTTGTGCACAACATTTGAGAGAAATAAGCTTTTTGTGCATATGGGATCTTATTTCAGCTTATGAAACATGGGACCAACACTTTACATATTGCGTTTATATTTTTGTTAATTGTACAACGATCTCAGTTTTATCAATTTGACATCAGATTCTGACGTTTATCCACGTTTATCCAAATTTCAAAGTTGCTCCAAATGTGAAATGTCTATTGTTCCATTTCTCCTTGCACAATGTGGGGAGAGGGAGTAAGAGTGGCTCACTCACATAGCAGCCGACCGCGAAATAGGGACAGGCAGATACTTTTAAAGCAGGAATAAACATAATGCATAGGCTATTACACAAAACGCTTCGGTAGGAGTAAGGCAATGTCTGTCGTCCCAGCTTTAGTTTTTATCCCCCCATCTTTGATTACAGAAACTGATCTGGCTTTTGTTGTCAAATAGAAAGTCTGCATTTTAGAATGCGATTTTGTATTGGCCCAAAATAAAAAAAATTCACACACTATTACTGCAGCTATTTTATGGACTTTTTCTGAAATTACAATGCAAAAATTCTACATGTAGCTCTAGAGTTCACTCGCTTCAGGGAGACTTTCCTCCTCATTATTTGTAATCTTTTCCCCCAGGCACTGTCGGACTCTGTGATTAGCCAAGGGGTGTCAGGAGGTGGGGCAGAGGGGGCTCTGGCCTCTCAGCTGAAGGAGAAGGAGAGCCTGGTGATAGCCTGGCTTCAGGACAGAGAGGAGCACAGCGCCACCATGTGCCGGGAGGTCACCAAACTCACCACCGCCCTGCAGGACTATCAGGGCATAGTGCAGGTGAGTGTAAACGATGATGGTAGTGGATGCTTTCACCAATCCCTGTCTTTCATATCAGTGAAGAGGAAGCCATGTAAGACTAGTAAGATGCTCCCTCTATATACTGAGATGTGCTGTGTCTTCCATTGTCTTTTACACAATTCAGGTCATCTTCAGTGAGGTACCTAAAATACCAAGCCTATAATATAGTTTGGTCATTTGAACCCATACCTTTCCCCTCTTCCCATCTTTCCCCCTTCCTTCTCAAGGAGCAAGAGCAGAATCATAGTCAGACGGTGTCTTCGCTGTCAAAGCAACTCAACGACACACGCAACGACCTGAGGGAGAGAGGGAAGGAGAACAAGGAGACCCAGCGAGCCTGGCGGAGCGAAAAGGAGGACAAAGAGAGGGAGGAGAGGAAATTGAGGGAGAGCCTGGAGGAGAGAGACAAACTCATTGAGGTATGTCCGTACATGAGCGCGATATGTCCATACATGACCTTAGAAAAGCACTAAAGAGTAGACCAAATTAACACTGAATATTTTTATTTGTAAACCTGTTTTATTTAGCAAGTTCTCCTGGATTCTGAGGAACGTGATCATCTACTCAAAGAACTTCAACAGAACCTGCTGAACAAATTTGAACCCATGATTGCTGTCAAACACACATTATGAAAAAGACAAGATAGTGAGAGAGCAGACAACGTGGAACCATGAAGGTACAATGCACATTTTATATAGATGAGTTGCATGAACCAGCACTTTCTTTCACCACAGGTAGTTTACTACTAACTACAATTTTATGTAGGCCTATTGAAAAAGTTGTGTTTTGCACATTTGCAGTAGTTGCATCTTACCTTGGCAGGCAAACCTTGGTTTTTGTGTTAAAACAATTTATGTCCTTTACAACACTCCTGACTGGATATTTGTCAATAATGATAATGTTATTGCTCCATTTTGGCATCGTTCTTATTTGTATATTCATATTGACTGATTTAATTGATGAAGTATGCAAATAGTTAATGTCTGACATGGACCAAAGTATATGTTGAATTTGCTTAAATGGTACTCTGTCAATGAAAGATATCAATACAGACGGCTCAATCAAATCCTTTCATTGACTGAGATTACCGTTTATGCAAATTCTAAATACATGTTGGTCCATGTCAGACATTGATTAACTACTAGCATGGGACATGGGACATGGGGAAATGTGTCATGAGATTTGTTTGTGTCCTTCAGGGCATCGTGTAGTGCAACCTAATTGATAAGTGCTATCAGAAGGGGGATTATTATTGTGTTGAATTTGGACCGTTTGAAGTTGCAGTTTCCCAAAAGCTTTCTTTATTGGTGTCATACTGTAAGTTCTGTGCTTTTTGTCCCTGAATGTGCTTTTTTGGTTATTTTATTCATACTGCCATTCTCTTTACACATTAGCTACATACTGCTTGGTATTTTGATTGTCATGAAGGGGTTAACATTTTTGACCCCAAAATATTTATTTTGACCTTTTTGGTGGGTTTAATTTTACTACAGAATGGTTTGATACATTTATTTTTGGAAAAGGTTTCTAATTTTATGTTCTGTCTTTTAATGTTATTTTTCCTTTTTTTCCATGTTGTTTTAGACCTACTGCCTGTTTTTGGGGGATTTGCTGCCATGTTTTCATTTTAAGTCTTTGTGAGATTGAGAAATAAACCTCTCTATATGACCGAAATTATTGAATGTAGTGTGTTTTCATTGCATGTATTTTGCTGCCTATGTCATGGAGGATCAAAGGGACTTTCATGACCCGCGGGTGTCTCATATGCTCTGAACTTCACACTCGGAATATGATCCCTAGTAAACGGTCATGGCTAGAAGGGATCCAGCGTTTGTCAGAATGTGCTTTTTGTAGCCAGTTTAGGAGAACTTACGCAGTAGGTTAGAATTAACGTGCCAGTTGAGAATTAGGATAAAGTCAGGAAAAGGGTTAGGGTTAGTTAAAAAAACAACTTTTGATGTAAATTTCACAAAAGCTGGATCCCATTTAGACATGACCTCACCCCACAACTGACTCACCTATTGTCCAATCACAAAAAGGACCATGGTTTCTGGTTACTTGGAAACTGTTGCTTTGGAGATGATATTTGAACGCTAGTTTATTTGACACTCGGGGGGTTGAGGGGCACTTTTCGTAATTTGTAGCCTATTCAAAAGAGACTTGATAGTTAAAAATAGATTTAAAAAAAGAGTCTTGCGTAAATAGAAAATGCCTGTTAAGTCAGTTCCCCTCGCCTCTGTGAACATGGGACCGCAGTCTTGGCGAGATGATACGATGCACTCTATAAGGCGAGCGGAACACTTGGTGCGGCAAACCCACGCAGGACGGCCGGGGTCTATCAGCCGTGCGCGGAGCTGTAGCGCCACCGCGTTAACCCCGAGGCGCACAGACACAATTGAAGTGGTTGGAGGTGGTGATACTCATGATGCTTTGTGCAAGAATAAAGTCAGACCCCAAAACACAGGGACAATGGTGAGAGTTTAATATTTTAAAGTTATGATGAATTCAATTAATAGTGAATGAATGTGCACTATTTTAAATCATGTTGGCTATATAAGCTTTAGCCTAAAATGTATGTTGGTGGTAATTGCTGTTTTGCGAAATGATGCAATCACAGTTTATGAAATTAAGTTATATATTGTTGTATATGTAGACTTCAATGTCATTATCTTATGTCATGTTTAGTTCCCGTATGCTACCACCACCACATGTGTGGTCCCGTTTCCCCCTCCCTGCTTCCGAGAGCAGTGTGCAGAGGCCAGTGTCGGGGTAGCAAGGGAGTACATGCGCAGTGTGAGGGAAATGGAGGGCGAGATACGTCGACAAGCTGGCCGGGTGGCACATGAATGCATTAAACTGGAGCGGGAGAGAGGCCTCCTGGAGAGGATGCTGAGGAGCCTGAGGTGTGAAACGCTGATCAACAAGAAGAGTGTGGAGGGAAGGACCATAAGACCAGCTACTACTGAGACTGTGAGTTCAGTGTGTGCAGTGCATGTGTCACAACTTAATTTATTTGTGTTAATTTCATATTTCCACCTGACCCCAAGTTATTCTGCCCAGTATTGCTTTGCTGGACTACATTAGGCCTATATGTATTCCAATCTACTGTATGGCTATGAGAAAACAATACTTCAGATGATTGTTCTGTTTCCAGGGCAGAGACGGAGCAGATCATTTACTGGAGTGTGAGAAGAGAGAACTCACTGAGCTGAAACAGGAGCTGGAGAGCACTCTGAGGAGCACACTAGCACAACTACAGGTGATGACATCTAACTGCTAGAGGCCAGGTTACTGTAAAAACACGATGACAAATGCTAATGTGCACAGGTCTTTATAAAATAAATGTGATTGGTCGCATTCTCTTTTTATGGTTTTCAATGGATACAGGTGCATAGAGTTATGATTATGCCTATTCAAGAAAGTTGTCGAGATATCCCTTGATTTGCTATTGATATACCCGTTAAAAAAAAGAAGCCCTTATTTCTCTCTCTCCCCTTGCCGTGTATAGACCCTGGGTCAGTGCAGTAGGCAGCTGTTGGACTGTGCCAGTGAGAGAGCGCGTGTTCTAGAGCTTCTACCACACACTGGCTCTGGCTCTCACTCCGCAGGGGGACGGGGAACTCCCTCCCAAGGCCTCATAAAACTACCAGAGCCAATCGGCCCCTTCACTCCAGGTGCTATGTCAATAACATACTGTTCTAGTGTAACACAGTTTATGGCACTGCATTGACGTCACCTTGTCCCATATAGTGCCTATTGTGGTTACACTTTGTTTTATTGTCAGTGATTCACCTAGTTTTTGTCTTAGACGCGACATGGTGACAGTGTAATTGCATAATAGTTACATACCGTAATTTCCGGACTATAAGCCGCAACTTTTTTCCCACGCTTTGAACCTCGCGGCTTAAACAATTATTTTTTTTTGAAAGGAGATGACTTCAGTGGTTTCAGTGCACAGGAGGAGGAAGATAGTGACCAATGACTTTCTTGGTAGGCTACTGTTTACTGCAGATTTTTTATTTTTTGTTACAAGCCATGTTTCGTTAAAGCCTGTGTAAAGTTCATTTGTTTCAATGTACCGGTAGGCACCTGCGGCTTATAGACATGTGCGGCTTATTTATGTTCAAAATATATATATTTTTTTTAATTCAGTGGGTGCGGCTTATATTCAGGTGCGCTCAATAGTCCGGAAATTATGGTAATAGCCACTCATTTATTTATTTGGGATTTATTTAAACCAGCAGCTGTAGGCTTACCATTTGCTAGTTAGTCCCACAAATTGCCAATTTCTACTATACACTCTTAGCGGATACTAGGCAAATATCAGCTGAAACAGGTCTGAAAAATAAAGAATTACCAATATCTTTCCCTTCTCAGAATGTAAGCAGGTTCTGGAGTCTTCCACTCTGGCTGTGAACCAATCACAGCTGCTACGAGAAAACATCAGGCAGATGATTGGCAATGCCATCGCCAGGCAAAAAGCGGCCCATCGTACTGTCAATGACGCCCTGGTGAAGAAAATAGCTGAGACAGTCACTCTGAAGGTACAGCATGGGACATACGATAGTATTTAACATTTAAAAGTCAAAATAGTAAAACTCTCATTCTCTCGCACAGCAAAACCTCACAACTATGTCTGCAGCCACCAGGCAGGCCATTTTCCGCAAACAGAGGCAGCTGAACTGCATTCGTCACAGCCATGACAGAGCACTGGTCAGTATGTGAGTGGGACTGTCTGTAAGCTTTGTCATGGATAAGCATGTGCATTGGAGATAGTGTCTGTATCTGTGCTTATTTGGTAAAGAAAGAGCCACTAACGTTGGTGTAATGGTTGGTTGGTTGTAATGTTGATAGTGGGTGACTTCACTACTCCACCCCTATCTTCCTATGTTGTCATGTGTTTTCCAGGGCCCTGAGTACAGTGGGGATATACTTTCCAGAGAGAAACTGAACAGGCCTATAGTAAAGGTTTACCACAGACACCCTGGGACCCAGTTACCTGAGGCTGCTCATCTCATACAGGTAACTAACCACCTTCCTCTAAAAATGAACATGAATGACACTTTCTCTTATTATGTACTTGGCCATTTACTGTAGTAGACTCATATTTCTGTGCAAGTCTTCCATTGACATCAATGCATGATTTATGCAGTTGTCGAGTTTAGTGCTTGCTCTCATGTTTGAATTCAGCCCTCTGAGTCTTGTGTTTTTCTCTCAGGGTAGTTCTGTGTTGAGACACTGCCTGCAGTCCTCTGAAGAGGAGCTCTCCAGGCTGCAGGGCACGTGTCTGCAGCTGGTGGCCAACCTGCACGGCAAGAGGGCCGCAGAGCAGGTGGACTCTGCTGTGGTCAGGCTGCGGCGGCAGCTGGTCGACAGACGAGCAATGCCCACTTTCCTCCAACAGGGGTTGTACTAAACTCATTATGTAGTGCATGACTCAATTCATCTTTCCCTCAATGTTTCCTCTCTCTTTGGCTCCTTCTCAAAATGCATTGGAGGAGAAGATCAGAGGGAAGAAAGATCTAAGGTTCATCTTCCCTCTGATCTTCTCCAATGCGTTTTGAGAAGTAGATGAGGAATCAAGGAAAGAGAAGAGCCCGAATCTATAGTTGTATACAAACGGCATGTGTGTTTTCTCCAGGATATGAAGTGAAAGATGGACCGATGTGCTGAAAAGGGACCATTTAAACAAGATATTAGGAAGGTGTGTTTTTCAACCTAGTCATGTGTGGCATCCCAACCCTCGATTAACCACATTTCTGTATTACACCATTAATGTGTACTTGAAATAAACAAACAGTATTTCTCTGCAAACTCAGCCCCATTGCTTATTGTTTGGGAGTCCCTTAGAGCAGAAATGTGCATGGGTTTCATTGGCATGTACTTGATCTCCTTGTCGTACTGCCATTTTGTACAGCTTGGCATCTATATTGCGAATTGAATATGTTCAGCATAGACTGCATTAGAATCACAAACAGTTTACTGCACTGTTTATGTTCAACGTCACTTGTGAATATATGTACACTGTTAAAGTCCAGTCTCCATCGCACCCTCCTCTTCAGTCCGAGTCACAAGACGACAAGTCACTTGACAGTCCTGCCTCTAAACTTCATGTCTTTCATTAAGAAATATGGGATGATTCAATAAGCCTCTTCTTTAGTGAGCGGTTACAAAATACTTGTATAAAGGTCCTCTATACACGTCAAAGCAGTACTGTAGATTTCAGCAATATATTTCTGTATCTTCCTTGCAATACACACTATTTAACTGAATACTCAGATAGTTTGTTTCTACTTTAGTATTTATGCAGATTCCAGTGTACACTTTACAATCAGCCATGGCGGAGGAGTGACTTCAGTCTTATCACTGGGCGGATAATGTCCTAATTGAATCAGATGTGTTGGGGTGGGGAGATAATTAAGGTAGTATCTAGGAAAACGAGAGGCTATCTTCAGATCTGAGCAGACGATGCATGAAGAGAGAGAAGACTAAAAGTACTGGCATAATACCATAGGTTTGTACAGACGCATCCCCCAAAAGGACTACATCAACACATTTTACTGGATAAGAGAAGGTTGCAACAAGTTATTGTTCTTTAGATGATCTAGATAACGAGAAGACAGAAAGGTCTTGAGGAGCTGGGAAAGCAGTCAAATCAAAGGGAATACAGGATATTGTCTTCGTTTGGAGAGAGACAAAAAAAACAAGTGATGTCGCAGCTTCTATGCCATCTGCTTTTACTGTGTCTGGTACCACCTGTGGGTAAGTGGAAGAGAAGGGAGTTAGAAACGGAATACTTATATTGCAATGTATCATATACTGTGTTTGTGTGTGCGTGCATGTGTGTTTATGGGAGAAGCTAATTGGTGTTGAGTTTTGTATATTGACTTGTGCATTATTACATTAACAGCATTGTTTAAGCCCCTCCCACCCATTTCCACCATAAGACTTTAGCTTCTTCCTTAGGTAATATTGACAGTGAAGATTATTAATCAAAAATCTCTCCTATCCTTCAGTCCCTGCGCCAAACCTTCGTTTTACTTTGTTCTTAGTGTAATCAATATCTTTCTCTTTCAGTTCCTCTGTTTTGCTACACCTGTGTTTTCCCTGCCATCTCCCCACTGGACTGTATCAAGTTCCCTCAGAAGTGTCCTCCAGGTCAGCTATGTCTGTCCAGCAAAGCTGTGGGGGAGCGCGGTGAGAGCTCCTTTAGTTACATACATTGTGTTTGTGTTCCCGCATGTTTCTGCTTGAGTATGTCCACCTGAGTGTGTACTAATAACACCGTCAATGTAACTCTAACTCGGTCATAAACACCTTTAATCTACAGGAGAATTCAGTGTGACGCTGTATGAGAAGAGCTGTGTCCTCTCAGCCCTGTGTGGCCTGACTGGTGAGAAGTACGCCATGGGCCTCAACTTCACCTTTACCAATGAATGCTGCTCCACCCACCTGTGTAATGGAGCCGCAGCCCCCTCTGCCCTCTACTGGACTGGCTCTGCTCTCTCTCTCCTCTCATTCACTCTCTCACTGTGATTTACCCATTTTTAAATATAATGCCACTGCCGCTAAATTCACAAGGAAAACATTCAGTTGGCTAGCGTCGTCGAAACGTTTCAGATATAAATGATGAATAGAGCTGGCATGATTCCTTGTTCTAATTGTCGGAGAGGCATGTTTGTTATACACACCGTATTTCTATCTGTCCGTTCCAAAACGTTGTATTCTGCTGAATGTGGCCCAGGTGTTTAACACAAATGTGTGCTTTCTCTACATTAAAGATATTGTCCATTGAACTGACCATTTTCTAGAGATGAGCAAACACACACATGTTTTTTTCTCAAGTAATGTAAAAAATAATGTGCTTAACACTTCTTTTACATCTAGGCATATAATTAACAATATCCCACATTTATCTGTCATCAAAGTTGAAAATGAGAGCTAACAATGTACAAACCATTCACTGTATGGATAATAACTTGTCTGGATATAATCTATAATTGTCTATTTGTATTTTCTTCATTTTTATAGGCCCTGACTATTTTTGTCTAGTCTATCAAAACTTTTAGGCAGGCATAATCATCTATTATAATATTTGAATCCAATTTATCTAATATTTTCCCTGCAGTTCAACAGTCCTCGGTGGCACGAGGTCTCCAACAGCTGTTTTTGATTCTGCCTCATACTGCAAGGAATATTGCGCGTTCACGTTCTAGTTGGAACTAGGAAACTTGGAAAAATTCGACTTGCCAACTGGTTGTACACGTGCGTTGATCAACGAATCAGCAAGTCGGAAATGTCTAAGTTTCCTAGTTCCGACTAGTATTTGAACGCGGCATACCTATGGCTATGAATTGACGCAGGGCCTGATTTTGCTCGAGTTATTGTACAATTTTGGTACAGGAATATAGATATGTTTTATATTTTCAACTTGGCCTTTTTGTTCCTTTTGCATTCTCTAAGAGCAGAGGGAGGCTCAAATGAACGCCAGTCATTTATAAAACCTTCTGTGAAGGTATTACTCGCCGAAGACTCACCATCTTACCTCGAACTACCTGTGTTCCAGCACTCAAGGGTGCCGCTGGTAGACAAGGAACATTTCTCTCCAGTCCGTGGAACTGGACACGAACAATTACCGGATAAAGTTAGGAAAATCCTGATCCCGGTGTACCCAACACAGAAGCCCTCTGGTCCAAAAAGTCAATCCCGCGAAGTGATAACACTTTGTAACATCAACAAGATGTTCGTGCAGGTAAAGAAAAACATTTTGGGCTCCGGAGGTTCACCGTCTCAACTGACACTCGGAACATGCCAAGCCAATAAATCTACAAAAGATTCCCTCATCTTCGAATACGACCTCGGCCTCTGTGGGAGCAAGCGCTCGGTAAGGTTTGTCAGCATTCATAGGCCTACATTTCCCAGAAATACCTTGTTGATATTGACACAGGCCTACTTATTTTCAATAAAACAGCTCGTAAATAATCGTGTGGCCTACTCCAACACTCTCCGATATGACCCTCCGAAGCTCAAAGGGCCTATCAGACGAGCTGCACCATTCACCCTGCGAGTTGTCTGTCACTTCAACAGGTGACTTGCAGTATTCACACTATTTAATGATGGATTGATGTTTACCTTGAGTTCATGTCACTGGAGGAGTTATCATTCCATACAAAGAAAACGATATCAATGATAGCAGGTTGGCACAACATTTAAAAGTTGATTTATAGTCAATGCCAATTATTTACATTTGCTTATTTCTTTCCAGATATCATTACTCCTACAAAATAGGCTACATGCTGAATGTGGTACACAAGGTGTCAAAAGCAATGAAGAACAGAATCCGTTCCATGCTCACTGCACGTAATGGTAGGGTATAGATGAGCCATTGATCTACAGTAAATGAGTAGTCCTCATGTTATAGAATGTACTTAAATGAGCCCTCAGGTAATTGAAAGATCTGACTACTCATTCTCTCTCCCTCAGCTCAATGGAAGAGACTTGCCCCATCCGATGGGTACTCTATGGGAAAGCCCATGTACTTTCAGGCTGAAGTGCCTTCCATGTCTAAAGATGGACGTCTCTATGTCCACTCGTGTAATGTGACCATTAAGCGGTCACACTCCTCTACGCCTCAGTTTGCTGTCATTGACAATTTTGGGTAATGTAGACATACAGTATGCCAGATCACTTCTATCAGTATCATTTGCACAGTACTTTGCTTTTAAAGAGGCAATCTGTAGCTGGAACAATAACAAAGAAAACCCCCGCCCATGTTTTGGCAAAAATCTGAGGGATGCGGCTGGAGAAATGTAACCACTCTCAAATTCATAGAGTGAGCAATAGATGCAAGTACTGACCATCTATGACATCCAAATGATAGTTTTGGGTTCTGATGTTGTACCACAGTTGTACTAGGCTCATGCAGCATTGATAAGTTATATTCTTCAAGAATATATGGGTACATATCATTCATTTCTAACTCCAAAAATGAATGTAGCAATTGCAGATTGACCCTTTAAAAAAAAAAAAGAACTTGGATTTAACAGTAATCTATTTTCTGCTCAGGTGCATGGTTGAGAGCAGAAACAACAGTGGCTCCAGATTCATCCCATATAAAAGGAATGTTGTGAGGTTTACCATGGATGCCTTTCTGTTTCAGGGAATGACAGCAGGGCAGGTATGTTAAGGCTGCACTCCGTTCCTAATATACAGTAACCATAGTCAACTGAGCAGTAGTTGAACTTGAGTGCTATGCCCTCATTAGATTTCCTATGCAATACATGGCCTTCATCAAGCGTTATAACTACTGAGCTTAATCTTTTTCTTTCCCTTGTCTATGCAATTCATTTTACTGAGGTCCTCTGACACTACATTGCACTGGAAGTAGTATGTACATAAGTATGCAAACTAGATTCTGTGCCACATTTGAATCAGCCCGAGCCACCTCTTCGGCCACAGCAGCTCTACATGCACTGTGCTATGTCTGTGGGGAGGTCTGTCCCCTCTTCAACTGCGAAGGCCTGCACTTACGATTCTGCAGCAGGAGGGTAAGCCCTGGTAATACTGAAGCTGTTTGATACTTTATCCATATAGGCCCTGCAAAAGATGATAGACAACCATGAATAATAGAAAAAAGACTCATGTTGCTCTGATGCATCTTGGTCTGGTCCAATCAGATGGAAGGAGCTGTATGGAGCTTCTTCAGTCTGCTCCTGTTGTGAGTCCACGTGTAGCTCTGCTGTCCCCTCTGGTGAGTACTGTGACTACAAGTGTATCTTTGCATTTACTTACTGTTGGGTTTTGTGAGGTTGTTTTGGTCGAGTACTTTTTTGCATTTGTGAAGATGGCCTCATTATGATATGAATCATTTTTATTTGGAAAGCCATTTTCAAACATTTACACACAAGCCTTAGCCTGTCATCATCAATGAGTATCCATTTATTCAGTCTGTGTCGGTGAGGATATTTGGCATCTAACTTGCTCTGTGTACTCTAGCCACCACCAAGATGGTCACCAGCAAGTCGTGGTCGGTGGAATACCGCACAAAGCCTGCTCTGACCCAGGAGGTGACGACAACCTCACAGCCCGAGACCGTGGTGGAGGGGCAGTTAGGTGTGAGGCAGGTGGAGAGACTTAAAGAGAGGCCTGTGAAGGGATTTGCTGTCGTGGAAGTGGAGCAGGTCTCTGAACCACACAGAACATTCGAGGAGTTCTTTGGTGTGGACAAATAGACAGCAAGTGTGGTCACTGCCCAATGTTCATGTCGATAATTCATTTTGGCAATAAAACAAATTACTGATACACCATCTAGTTAATATTTTTGTCAGTTAAAATTATCAATGGTTTGGAGAAAAGAAAGGAGACCAACTCAAATATACAAGTTTCTTTTATTGGCATTTATTGGCACGTTTTATTGCTACAATTGTATGACACATTCTGTACAATGATACTTTTACAAATGTTAGATCAATGAATATAGTAATTGCAATCAAGACCTCATAACAGTTTTACCACTTCCCACACTCAGTGACTTTCCCCTTAAGTCCTTCAATGACCTCAATGACATATTAAACAAAATACTTAATTAATTGAAAAACGTGGTTTTCAAACAACTGAATCACAGGTTATAATATGAACAAATTCTCAACCTCAATAGTTGAGAAATTCAAAAAGACAGAACCTTCATGGCTATCCCTTGGTCTCTACTAGTCATCATTGTTTACCTTTTTCCTTTTGCCTATCTTATGGTGCCTCTGCTTGAAGATGTGACGTGAGCGTTATTGTCCATTTTACATTCTGTACTAACAAAACTCGCATAGCGTTACAACGTAATTTAGATGTTAAAGACCAGATGCATTGTGGATGGTATCTTGGATATCAGTCTGTTTCAGGAAGCTCTGCCATCCAGTCTAGTGCAAGACACCCAGGCCTCAATAGTATGAGCTCAGGTGGGAGTGAGTCCCTGGGTGCCTTGGCATGGGAGACCCCGGATACATGGGGCTGGTTGTTGAGTTCCAGTAAGTTGTAGACGGCCCAAAAAAGTTCCCAGGGGACACTGGCATAGGGGCGGCATGCGTGTTCATGAAGTTAATTTTTGGCTGGTGGCTGTGGTAGGGCTGGGCATAAGATACCTCAGTCTGATACTTAACAATGCCCCCCTCTCCGCCGTGGCTCTGGTGGGCCTGTGAGATGCCCTGGAAGTCAAACTTGTAGGCGTAGCGCTTGCCGTGCACCTTGGTCATGATGTTCTTGTCATAATAGTAGCGCAGGGCGCGGCTCAGCTTGTCATAGTTCATGTTGGGCTTGCTCTTGCGCTCGCCCCAACGCTTGGCCACCTCGTCCGGGTCGGTCATCTTGAACTCGCCGTTGTTGCCCTCCCAGGTGATGATGCTGGAGTTGTTGCTGTCCGACAGCAACTCCAGCAGGAACTGCCACAGCTGGATCTGTCCAGAGCCTTGGAAGAGAAACGGGACAGGGGGTGAGGGGAATGGATGCATCAAAGGGCTGGATTCTGTTAAAGCGAGCAAGATCTGTTTCTGAAATGCTTCTCTTAAGAGTAGGATTGGTTGTAGGTTAGTGTCGTTTTATCCATACACACTTAATTTTTCTGTATTTGTATAGATTTTAAGATGTTTTTTGCTTGAATATCCTTATCTATTATTATGTATTGATTTCCATTTCATTCTTTATGCGATGTGCACTGCACAGAACACAGGAAGAATTATCACTGTGAATCATTGTCATTTTTGTTTGTCAATTAATCCCGTAATGGATAGGTTGCCAACTGGCAATTTGACACGAAAATACAATTACATTTATTCACATGCAGTTTAATTCATGCACCATTGATATCTCCTTCTCGTGGACTATTTGCTATTGTCATATCAATCTATGACCCGTCTGTGTCTGAGAATATAACTTGCATAAGAGATACCACCAGGATTCTAAATACACTTTCAAGTTTGAGCTACTTCTGCAAATGTGACCTTTTTCACTGTGTGTCATGGAGAGAGACAGAACGTGGGTGGACCAGGCAGAAACCTACCCACAGGCCTGTGAGCGCTGGGGTCAGGCAGCCTGTATGAACTGTGTTTGCCTGTTCGTTTCTTGGAGTGGAGGGCCTGGCCTTCTGTGAGGAGATACAGAATTAATTCTGTCAAACAGGGTAATTCTGGTTAACGGGAGACAATAATTAAAATGTTTCAGCCTAGTTTTGCTGAGGGCGAATGTATAATGCTATTGTCTAGGTGGACATTTTTGTCTATGTGCCATCCCAGACAGGGAATGTACAACTATTTATTGTTCTCTTTTTAAGGAATACCTCTGCCCTCTCTTCTCCTATTCAATCTATTTTGGAGTGTTACAGTTCATGACACCAAAGCAGACAGTGTAAAGGCCACATTTGTCACCATCTTTTTGGTTCACCAGTTTAACATGGTGCATTATGGGATATGCTCTCACCTGGGTTGGCTAGACGACTGCTGATGGGACCTAATGCTTGGTATGGGTCTGCAAGGAAATTAAGGGTTGGAAGGTTAGATTGTTTTGTTAAGACATTGGCTTGACTATGGTACAAAGGTTATACCAGTGTTAAAACAAACTAGGATCAGGAAACGAGAAGGCAGTTCAGATGCACACCTTGCACAATTCTCGGCGGAGGCTCTGTGACTCTGGTGCTGTGTTGGTGCTCCATGGGAGAACCTAAATCATAAACAACATGATGAAAACATCTGGACAAAGTTCTCTGTTTACTCTTAGAGAACTATCATTATTCCATCTTGAACTACAAAATGCTTGACTTAATGACTTTATTCTGCCTCCACTGTGAAACACTGTAGTAATAATTTCTAGAACTAATATGATACAACTATTAGTATGAATCTGCCTTAGTGCTCACAAGAAATGTAAAGCACTGAGAATGAGATGTGACGTCGGTTATTGTACCTTTGGTTACTGCAGGCAGCATGGGGTTCGATGACCAGCTGTTCCTTCTGCCTATCTCCTCATAGCTGTTCTCTGCTCAAAAAGAACGGTGGGTGAGACGAGGCATCCACAGGAAGAAAGTTCAGAGAGGGGTAGCAGGGTGGATCCATTTGAATTCTATCACTTTTTGACAGCATCCCTTTTGATTTAAACAAAACTTTCCATAAAATGTTTGTACATGGAAGAAGTGGTCAGAAAGTGACATTTTGGACCTGAATACCAAAACATTCAGGAGATAAAGATGCTCAAAGTTGACCCATTTTGCATACCATACTATGAGACATCCATGTCTTCATCGCTGGAAAGGATAAACAGTTGAATATGATGTCTTAAAGGGTTTTCAGCTTAAAGGGTTTTCAAATGTTTTTTAAATGAAAATTGACTTTTTGACCTTTTAATTATTTTTTTTTAACGTTAATAATCTAAACGCGTAAACTCTTTTCTTCATATATGCATATGTTGTAGATTAGACCCTACTTTACATCATCTGAGGTTTTTGTGTTGAGCCCGCCATTGGTTGGCGACACAACATGCTCTTTAATACAGGGTGGGTGTCAATCATAGAAATAAGGGACCTTGAATATGAAACAAATCGGAGTTTCAGCGTTTATTGATCATTTATGTTTCAGGTTAAATTACATTTTTATTTTCAAGAAAGTATAAAATAGTTTGACAACACTGTTTGTAAGCTTTTAAATGATAGCAATCTCAACCGTTTATCTGTTCCAGTGATGAAGACATAGCTGTCTCGTGGTATGGTGGGGTTTGTTAAATAGGTCAACTTTGAGCACCTTTATCTCTTGAATGTTTTTGCATTTGGATCCAAAAAGTAACTTACTGAGAACTTCTACAATGGGCAAATATGTATGGAATGTTTTGTTCAAATCAAAAGGGGGACTGTCAAAAGTGATTGAATTCAAGTGTATTTACCCAGCAGCCATAGAAGGAAGCATTTTTTTCCAAACACAATCATGGTATCAATAATTGCTTCTATTTCACCAGTTGCATGTCCGATTAATTGGACAGACTAAGTTATAAGGATAATTTAGTTGCTAATGTCAGCCTGCGGTACCTCGGAGGGCCTTCAACTTGACATACTACATGAGAGGGGTCAACACTGACCTAGCCTGCAACGTAATTTCCCAGAGTAGCTCAAACTGCGCATGCGATGTTTCCAAAAACTCCTCCCATGTAGCAAGATGGGGACACACCGAAATGATACTTCTTGATCATCAAATGCACCACTGAGCATTCCCATAGCAAACAATGGGGTATCGTCATCGACGGCATCGTCCATATTATTATTTTTTTTACAGTCTATGGAAGGAAGCCCAAAAGCTGAGACTTAAAAGAGTGATTTGAAGCAGCCAGAAGAAAACAGCCAGAGAGCTGAAGATGGTCCAGTATTCCTTGGGGTGAGTGTCCTTTTGACCGGGACACCTCTGTTGCCACTAGATTGTCAATTGTGTCCCAAAGTGGGACCCGTACTCGCCCATTTCTCTGCCGGTGCAGCTGTTTCCTGTCTGAAACTGACTGAGTCGTGGACTCGTCAAAGAGTCATCAACTCAGGGAAACGCTCTGCCAAAAACCTTTAAAGCGCTCTAAACTATGTAATCTGAAATAGCAACTCAACACTTCATTTTGAATCCATTAAATGAGTGAAGTATTTGATCTGCCTCAGAGAGGTTTGAATAGATTATTCCTGCCACAAAACCCCTCCATTTTTAATCCCCATCTCATTTTAAGGCTGTTTATCTCAATGCTTGCTAGCTCCAGGTTCTTTATGCATGCAGTTTAAGGATTTTACACTGTCACTGTGTTCTTGGTAATGAGTTGTGAAGTTAATTGTCTTACCTGATTTAACCTGTAGTCGGGGTTGTTGCTGTGTGTTGTTGGTTGGAGTTGTGGGGTAGGAGAAAGTAGGGCTGCCTAAAAAGAGATTCAAAGAAGGTTACATAGATCAGTTATGTCCTCATGGAGTATGAAAATAGTCATATGAAAAGTTTCTACGAGTCCCAGGCCGTAACCCTTACTCTGTCGGAGGTAATTGAGGTGGCCGAGCAGGATGTCTGCATTGTAGGCGGACGTGAGGCGCATCATATCCTCCTTGGTCATCTTGCAGAGGGCCTTGCCCTCCAGTGTGTGGAAGTGCATGATGTCCACCTCCTCCAGGCTGTACTCCTTGATGGCCCAGTCCAGCCACTGGCGGACATGGTCCTGGGTCCACACCTCAGGGTCTGGGACCAGGAGGAAGAGGAGGACAGGGAGAGAAGGAAGAGAGATTGGTAAGTTGTGGTAACAGGAGGTTGTTGTAACTCACACAGACCCATCATCTCATAAAGTTGAGAAGTTACTTGTAAATGTTTTCTTCTCCTCCAATGAAACTAAATGTGTTTTTAAATGTACAGTAAGAACCCAAAGATGACGTTTTGGACCTCATGAATACCCCAAAATATCAGATAGTAGTTAGGAGATGCCTAGCCTCTGTCTGTACCCGAGGGCAGAGGTTCCCAAACTGTTTTGCTTTATGACCCACCAATTGAGTAGTCTTTTGAGTTGCGACCCACCATAAGGGTTGAGCGGTGAAGAAAAACAGACGCAGACCAAATAATAAGTAAAACATATCTTGGTAGCGGAGAGAGAATGTTGCAGTTTCATACCTAATCTCCTACAATTCTATGCATTTTGACATGGCTAATGCAGTGTTCTTATGCTCAAACATTACAAAATCAATGGGGGCTGATTGTCTAGCTTTTATTTAGTTGATTGTTAGTTTTCAAAGATTATAGGCTGTTATTGAAAAATAAATAGGTCCTTTTGTATTTTATACATACTTTCTATTTGGTTTAAGTTTACACTGAAAGCGTTTTCATCTGGTGTCCCAGAAGTGGGTCCTGACCATCATCAACTTTTCTTTTTCTTGAGCGGATGGTCAGGGGGCTGGAACATAATTACAAATAATTTGTTGACTGCAAATTGACCGCAAGATGCCCAAACAGATATATTTGATTAAAACATAATTTCAAACCTTGCTTACATTTTTATCTATCTATTATGTGTGGGAATACTTTAACAGAATGTAAATCACTTGTAGCTGATTTGCTGGTGTTTTTATAAAAAAATGTATGTCCCAAAATAAAAATACTATTATCAATGTTTTTGTGTTCAGAACTTGGGGGGTATGGGGCCCTGCCCTAGGGTCTTCATTGTCCTTGTTTAACACAGCTGTGATGTAATATCCGTGTATTATCATGGCCACTAGAATAGCTTGGCCTGTGTGACTCAGGCTAAGAATCAAACCTTGTAGTCTTGTCAATGAATTGTATAGATTTAACACACCTCATGTTTGGAATGTCATCTTAGGTGGAATCTCCCAACAATGACTCACTGGCTGGATTCCATTCCAAAAATGTGCTCCCTTCCCAGTCCCTAAAATCTGCTCTTAATGGCTGACTCCCAAATGATGGAAGATCATTTAACAGGTGAAGGCAATATGATGGGAACACCATCCCAGCCTATTCTCTTCACAGATCCTTGTGTGCCTTAGGATCTGGGCACCCCTCCACTGAGTGTGTTGGCACTTCACCTGCGGGCACTATGACTCTCTTCTCCTCTGTGGCGCTGTTGGGCGGGGTGGCGGTCTGGGGGCTGGCGCGGGGCTCAGGGTACGAGGCCTGGTAGGCCAGCTGACCCCCTTCGTTGCTGCTCATGTGTCTGGAGCGTTTGGTCACACTGCAGTCCACAGGGGACTCACGACTGTTGAGAGAGAGAATAGGGAGATGAGTAATATTCTGGTATGATTCTGTGTGATCCTGTTGCAGTATTTATTATGGTGATGGTAAACTCTCTTGAATGTAAAAAAATATATAACACTAAATAAGTGGGAATGAGGTGTATATATAACACTAAATAAGTGGGAATGTGGTATATATAACACTAAATAAGTGGGAATGTGGTATATATAACACTAAATGAGTGGGAATGTGGTATATATAACACTAAATAAGTGGGAATGTGGTATATATAACACTAAATAAGTGGGAATGAGGTATATATAACACTAAATAAGTGGGAATGTGGTATATATAACACTAAATAAGTGGGAATGTGGTATATATAACACTGAATAAGTGGGAATGTGGTATATATAACACTGAATAAGTGGGAATGTGGTATATATATATAACACTAAATGAGTGGGAATGTGGTATACATAACACTAAATGAGTGGGAATGTGGTATATATAACACTAAATGAGTGGGAATGTGGTATACATAACACTAAATGAGTGGGAATGTGGTACAACACTAAATAAGTGGAATGTGGTATATATATAACACTAAATGAGTGGGAATGTGGTATATATAACACTGAATAAGTGGGAATGTGGTATATATATAACACTAAATGAGTGGGAATGTGGTATCTATAACACTAAATGAGTGGGAATGAGGTATATATAACACTAAATGAGTGGGAATGTGGTATATATAACACTAAATAAGTGGGAATGTGGTCTATATAACATTAAATAAGTGGGAATGTGGTACAACACTAAATAAGTGGGAATGTGGTATATATAACACTAAATAAGTGGTATAACTTCTCTGTGATGCGCCCTCCCTCACCTGGTTCCGTTGATGTGCTCTCCTCTCTTCCCAGGGTTCTGTGCTCCCGGCCCGGCCCACTCCGGCTCGGTGGGTTCTTGGCTCTCTTCGGAGGCCTGGCTGAAGCTTCCCGGTGACGTCATCTCGCCCTTCATGTGCATGGTCGTGGCGGCAGGGAAGGGCGACTCGAAAATGGACTGGTCCTCGCTCACCACGGACAGTGCTTCCTGCCGGCATGGACAAACAGTGGAGTCAGCGGTTACGGTAAGTGTTGGCCACAACTAGTCATGTGATGATGGTAGCCAGGAAACTGCTCACACCTCTGAGGTTTTTCCACACTACGTTGAATGGAACACGCATGATGAAATTTTACACCCTAATGAGTCTTGTTCTATTGATGAAGGATTTATTCATTCACGTTTCTAACTTTGTTATAGTCCAGATGTCTTTAGAATATGTGATTGGTGACTTGAGGAATATTACATGGAAAATAGAGGATTGTGGCATGAAGTTTATAAATCACTGTCATTATTGATCAATTTAGCTGTATCATAATGTTTGATTGCAGTTACTTGCGGAACACTGGCATCGACGTTTGGAGAAATGAGAGCTTCCGTGATCTTTGTCACAGTTTTAATTCGTTGGGATTGGGGTGATGGGGGGAGCTTGGTGGAGTCAGATCAAGATTTGAGACGCTTTCTTTGTGCTGCTTCCTGTGTTTAACGCTGACAAAGGCCCCCAAACTCCAAACCATTCTTCAAGATGGCACTCTTTTGTGTGTGTGTGTGTGTGTGTGTGTGTGTGTGTGTGTGTGTGTGTGTGTGTGTGTGTGTGTGTGTGTGTGTGTGTGTGTGTGTGTGTGTGTGTCTGCAAAGGAGTGTCTATACAGTGGGTAAGGATAGGCCTTGTTTTTGAGTCTTTGTGTGGGTAAGTATATATGTGTAGGTCTAAGTGCGTGTGTGTTTAGAGGACTTCACTATTGTCTTTGTGGCTCGTACGTCAGTGCTGGGCTTTTTCGGTGGCCCACAGGAAATCTGGCCCCCATGTGCAGAGAAACCTTTTGGCACAGGCCAAGGGAAAGGAAACAGAGGGGGGCCACAGTGTAAAGATGTGGCTCATTTAAAGCTGGAAAACAACCTAGGGTTGATGAAGGTAGGGGAGGATTGGGTACGTGGAACAGCAAGAATACACAGCCTTGATTGAAGTTCAAAGTGCCGCACTTCCATTGTGTTACCTGAGCATTGTAAAGTGTTTCATGCATGGTACACATTTAGTGGCATTTCCTTCTTCAGACTAACAGTGACAGGACTGTTAGCTATAGCAACATTGAAGCTTAATTGAATGACATTAATATATCAAACTGTCGTAATATTATTTCCGTACTGATACTGAAATGTTAGTACATGTGATGTTTGTTTTCAGTGGTAGAGGAACAACACATCACAGGTCCACCACACTTTCCTCCCTGACCGTTACCCTCTCTCTCTCTCCTCTCTTTCTGTCTCTTTCCTCTCGCTTCTCTCTTTCTTCTCCCTGTCTGTCTCCCTCCTCCTCTCATGTTGTGCAGAGGCCCTGACAGCAGAAGTGAAACTAAGGGCTGAGCTGAGAAGAGGTTGAGGCTGAGCAGCAACGATTCATGGAGAGGGTCATGAGCACCATTCTCATATTGTAATGTTATGCATTGGAGTGATCAATTGTCGAACTTCTTATCTTTCATTAGGTTCATTCATTGTTTCAATGGCGTGTTTGTGCATTCACAAGCTCATACACCTGCTCTTTCTCCCTCTCCCTCTATAGCTTGCAAACTGACACAAATATACCGAATGTGGCCTGACCGCCAATGCCACAACTGACTTCCTGTTCAATGAGTTTCGTAGAAGCTAGGCCCTGTTGCTGAGGGACACAAAATAGTTTTGAAAACAATTTTTGTCTGCACACACACAGCATACACACGACAAACACACATTTTAAAGTCCTGTCAGTTCTGCTGTCCAAGTGACAATCTTTTTCTTCTTCTTTTTCAGCATATTTGTGCATTATCACACTTAGGTCATTTTTATCTATTGAAAGTTTTGTACTGAATGTACTAGCACCACCTGAGGCTAATACTAGATACTGCCATAAAAAGGGCTGTTGAACAAAATACAAAATTCAACAGAACCATACACAGGCAGAACATGTAGGACTGTAAGTTAGAAGTCTGTTGTCTCAGGTTCAGCTGCTTAATGGTTGATGGTTAGCAGCACATCAGATAATCATCTTATGAATCAGCTGCATAGGGTGGTGCTCGAGCTGTTCACCAATAGTGACACATCCTTGTACCACAACCATGTACTACCAACTGTTGTGAAACATCCTCACATTCACATCCTCACATTCACAACAGAACTCTAGCTTAATACCCTCTATTGGAACTCAAACACAGTGCAAAAGCAAACAAATATTTACTTGTCCAACACCTGCTTCCCACCTAATCTCTCTTACAGTTACTAGATACAGTTGAAGTCGGAAGTTTACAAAACTAGTTTTTCAACCACTCCACAAATGTATTGTTAACAAACTATAGTTTTGGCAAGTTGGTTAGGACACAAGTAATTTTTCCAACAATTGTTTACAGACAGATTATTTCACTTATAATTCACTGTATCACAATTCCAGTGGGTCAGAAGTTTACATACACTAAGTTGACTGTGCCTTTAAACAGCTTGGAAAATTCCAGAAAATGTCATGGCTATAGAAGCTTCTGATAGGCTGATTGACATCATTTGCATCAATTGGAGGTGTACCTGTGGATGTATTTCCAGGCCTACCTTCAAACTCAGTGCCTCTTTGCTTGACATCATGGGAAAATCTAAATAAATCAGCCAAGACCTCAGGAAAAAAATGGTAGACCTCCACAAGTCTGGTTCATCCTTGGGAGCAATTTCCAAATGCCTGAAGGTACCACATTCATCTGTAAAACAATAGTACGCAAGTATAAACACCATTGGACCACGCAGCCGTCATACCGCTCTGGAAGGAGACGCGTTCTGTCTCCTAGAGATGAACGTACTTTGGTGCCAAAAGTGCAAATCAATCCCAGAACAACAGCAAAGGACCTTGTGAAGATGCTGGAGGAAACAGGTACAAAAGTATCTATATCCACAGTAAAACGAGTCCTATATCGATATAACCTGAAAGGCCGCTCAGCAAGGAAGAAGCCACTGCTCCAAAACCGCCCTAAAAATCCAGACTATGGTTTGCAACTGCACATGGGGACAAAGATCTACTTTTTGAGAAATGTCCTCTGGTCTGATGAAATAAAAATAGAACTGTTTGGCCATAATGACCATCGTTATGTTTGGAGGAAAAATGGGGACGCTTGCAAGCCGAAGAACACCATCCCAAACGTGAAGCAGGGGGGTGGCAGCATCATGTTGTGGGGGTGCTTTGCTGTAGGAGGGACTGGTGCACTTCACAAAATGAATGGCATCATGAGGAAGGACAACTATGTGGATATATTGAAGCAACATCTCAAGACATCAGTCAGGAAGTTGAAGCTTGGTTGAAAATGGGTCTTCCAAATGGACAATGACCCCAAGCATACTTCCAAAGTTGTGACAAAATGGCTTAAGGACAACAAAGTCAAGGGATTGGAGTGGCCATCACAAAGCCCTGACCTCAATCCTATAGAACATTTGTGGGCAGAACTGGAAAAGCATGTGCGAGCATGGAGGCCTACAAACCTGACTCAGTTACACCAGCGCTGTCAGGAGTAATGGGCCAAAATTCACCCAACTTATTGTGGGAAGCTTGTGGAAGGCTACCCAAAACATTTGACCCACGTTAAACAATTTAAAGCAATGCTACCAAATACTAATTGAGTGTATGCAAACTTCTGACCCACTGGGAATGTGATGAAAGAAATAAAAGCTGAAATAAATCATTCTCTCTACTATTATTCTGACATTTCACATTCTTAAAATAAAGTGGTGGTCCTAACTGACCTAAGACAGGGAATTTTTACTAGGATTAAATGTCAGGAATTGTGAAAAACTGAGTTTAAATGTATTTGGCTAAGGTGTATGTAAACTTCCGACATCAACTGTATATCTTTGATTCACAAGGGAGACTGATTACTAGTCTAAACCAAATGCATTGCAGTCTACATGCCTAACTATGGTTAGATTAACTTTTGTTCCATATCATTGCTGAAGTTGATTTATGTTGTGAATGTATTTTAGCTTTGATCTGTGCTTATGGTGCCATTCCACAGAGGCCTCGAATTGCAAAGAGGTTGTCTACCAAGGTGAATGGTCATTGCCAAACAAGAAAAAATTGACTCCGCTAAATATTCAATCGTCTATGATTTTAAAAAGTAAATGGATAAAAAGTTAATTATGCAATTGTTTATCACAATTTAAATGAATAAATAACTGCCTATTGAAACCAGAGCCATATCAATAAACTGTTTTGTTTTGCTTATTGTATGCAGTTTATCACTAATTCACTACGGTGATCCATGTAACATGTGACCAACTCTCTCCTCAATATGGTGTAGAGGCCAAGAAAGCAGAAGTAAAGGTTGAGTCGAGCTGATTTTGCAAAGGCCTGCAGCAGCTGCTCCTTCAACATGCAAAAACATGTGGTTTTCAAAACTTTTGATATGGCGACATCATGGCTTCTGTTACATGGCTTTTAGACAGTCGAAACAAGGCATGTACTGTAACTGCCAATAATAAAGGATACACATGGAGTATGAGCACGGTCCTCTTGGCTATATTCAGAGTTAATGTATTCACATCTAAAACAATGTAGTACCTCGACACATCCAGTGACTTGATTCTGTTTTGTAACGTCTGTTGCCTTTTTCGTGTGGAGGGAGCGGAAATGTGTGCGGAAAGTCTGAGGTTTGAGACAGGAAGCCTGCAGAGCTCAGATAACAACACCTGACAAGCGCTCCTTTTTGCAGTTCAGGCCTCTATATTCTTTAAATAACTTTGTGACAAAAACAACTGACTTTATCTGGATGGTTTAGAAAATATCCATGTTTCAGTAGATGGGCCTTCATATTTAAGTTTTAAAAGTGTATGTGTGCGTGTGTGCGTGCTCCTAAATTACGCTCTCTATGTCACTGCAATAACATCCATTTTCAGTAACCAGAAGTAGCCTATTTACTCCCTCAGGTTATCCAAATAGTAGCCTAAGTATGGTAGTCTTATATGTTGTAATAGCTGTAGGGTATGAAGAAAAGTAATGATCATTTCGTTATATGTTTCTGGAAGTGATTTGATTTCAGTGGACGAGAATCAGGATGGACACCTGCAATGCGTGAAAGTAGGCTAAAGTTGTTGGTCCAAAACATATACATTTTAATCAAGTTTAATAACATTTTAATGTAAATGGCTTATTCCAATGCCTTAGCTACTTCAAAATATCATCAACATGGTGGAGGAACCAATTTCAAAACATGTTAAATCGTTTATTTCGTTTCGTTATTAGCCTCTAAATTGATATGTTTCGTTCTGCAAATAGGTTGAATTGATCGTGAGGTTTATAACCTTGGCAGAATATCCATTCGTTGTTTTAGTGCCTTTGAGAAGAAAAAAAAAGTTGAAGGTCCTTGTTGCTTTACAGGACAAGCTATTTAATCAGGCGCTACATATTTTGGTCGAACTATTCGTTAACTGTTTGGTTAAATTCACCCTATTATGTGAAAATAATAATCGGTATTGCTATAACAAGGAATACCTCAATACGTTATATTTGTAATTGATGCTGTTCGGTTGCCTTGGTCAGGGTTTGTGCCCCACCTTCATGACAAAAATGCGTTTCAGAACCATTAGATAAGTCAATATTTGATCTATTCCAATAAGTTAGGCTACATATTTAGACCTAGTTATTCTCATCAATTTCGGTAAGCTTTAGATTGTCTTTACATTACCCCATTTTAATAATTCGATTAAAGAAGAATAATTTCCTGAAGTCCTTTTGTTAAATTGGATAAAATAATCCTAACAGTTATTCATATGTTGTGGTAATGTTGATTTAATGTTGAAATAAATGTAAAATATGAAATACCAGTCATCTCATGGATTTCGATCCTCCAACTCTATGGAAAGTGGCCTTTATACTCCAAATACGTTCCATGGCGCCAAGACACCTGCCACGAGCGCGCTCCAATAAACTTGTACTGATCAAGATTGCTTATATGCTGTGTAATGTGTCGTCTTTATCGTCAATTGGGACAGATGCATCACTTCTTTAAATCACCTTTAAATTTCTTTAAACTAGCATATGTGCTTTTAACCCAGGAACGTCTGCATTAAACGTGACTAAACGAAACAATTAAAATAGCGAGTTGTGCGCGCTCCTTTTTACGCGTGCAGTGCTGGACACCATTTCGTTTTTATCGGTGTGTAAAGATGTAGTGGTTACTTGTGTTATTAAAGAGCCGACATACAACCACGAACGGGAAGGAAGAGGAAATTTTGTACAAGAAGGAAAGAGTGGGGACCTCGCATCACCGCTTTGCCTCTCTCACTCAGCAAACAGAGACGTGCTAAACAACTCAGTGGGTGGCTGCGTATCGTTTTCACAAGCGACATTAAAACCAGTTCAATCGCCTACCTTTATCGTACAGTCCATTGTAGCAGTCACTCAGTCGTTGATTCTCATTTAGTCATTTAAACACGTTATAACTAGTCTGGATAGCCTGCCTGAATCACATCAACCCATACACAAGCGCATTTACCCTTTGGCGCAAACCATTGCAGCAACAATTCTTGCTTAGTCCATAACCGGATGGCAGTTTTTTTTCTCACTCTAAATTGGGAAGTGAAGTCACTCTAACAAGGCATTAGGGTTGGGTCCCTACTGGTGAAACGAAGTCCTTTTTCATTTCTTACAACATTGCACACACAAACCTGCTGATTAGCCTACAAACCAACGATGACAATCTTATCTGACTGTGCCTAAAAGTTGATCAGGCTGATGATTGGACATGGAGCAATAAAGGTGCAGATAGGGTTGGGCTTCTATAGGCTTTGGTCCGAGTGTTCTCATTCAGCAATGTTTTGAGAAATATTTATTGCCATCATGCATTTTGAGGTGCACAAACACATTACATCACGTGTGTTCCAAGCAACATGTCATTTACAAATGAATGTAGGCCTATTTCCAATTTGTTCTTGGGCATTGTTGAGAGAAATACATTCGTTTGTCATTCAAACGCCTGTTGCTTGCAACTTTCTAAACTTGAATAGCCTCACCATAATAACCATAGTGGTAATGAACATTGTATAGCCTTCCTGTAGTTTTTCTAAATATGACTCCGGAAATTGCAACTGATGTCTAAAAATCTCTGACCGCAAACTTGCACACTGTGATAAAAAAGAACCTCCTTCCAAAGTAGGTTACAAAGAAAGACCATGTTCCCTTTAGCAAACGGATCATTTAAATGTTCTCTGACAAATAACCATCTATCGTCGATGTAGGAAAGGGCATATTTTAAGGCCTGTACTTTTTGAGTCTGCAAGTAGGCCTATAGATGGTGACTATAGATATGGCTATGATATGATAGACACAATGCACTTCCTTGAGGTTGAATGTAAATGGGGACTTTAAAACCATGTTTTATGAATTTGTTTATTATTTAATAGTGTGCAAAGTTAGACAATAGAAAATGTGAGTTTCTGTATTTCATTAGAAAAGATTTGTCTTTAATGATCAATTTCCATGGGTTTATCATGAAAGTTATCACACGTTGTTTATGCCTCAATCTGGCTTCAACGCATGCGTGGAGTAGCCCATACCTACTTTACTTTGTCTATCACTGTAATATGTTCAGAAAATCGAAACTTTCTTTGGCCTTTTATGTCAAAATAAATTCAAATAAATACATAAATAGCCCAGCTGAGATGATCCCAAGCCCTTTACAAGGCACAGCATTAATAGCCTACTAGTATGCCTAGATTTAGTATGCATTTTCTGTCTTATACATTTAAAAGTTTCCTCATTTGTGGAAGGAAATAACGAAAAATAGTTGAACTGTCCTTTCAGTCCACTGAACAATGTTTAGGCCTATTTTTATTTATTAAGATCATCTATGAGATATTTTGATTAAGGTTATGGCTTTGTTCAGCTTTGTAATATTCTGGAGTTTTTCATTGTGTCATTCAGTTGGTAAATCAGTTGAGTTGATGTTGGACTCGTCATCATTAGGCCGGCCAGGAGGTTGTGTAACTCGAACCCCCATGTGTCCTTGTTTGGAGACGGGGGGTCCCAATCACGACTCGTGTGTCTCCCACACCGTGCACGACTTGGCAGCTCACTTTTCCAGATGTATTTTTTTCTCTGATGGGGAAAATTGCGGTGTTTGTTTGTACAAGGCGCTTGTGCGGGCCTTATCTGCTCAGGCCACTCACACCGTGATTTCAGAGCTTCAGCATGTAGTTTACGGGCTATTGTTCTGTCGAATGGCTTGTAAAGATATGCTCATGGCCTCCCACCTCATTATAAGCAACTTGCAAGTTCTGATTTTAAAACACCCTATCTGTCCTCCGCCCTGGCTGGCATGGGTTTATGCTTAGTCGACGTTGCCAAGCATAGAGAAAGGTAATGATTTCCATCGATTTTTTTAATTACTAAGTCAATAGCCAATTGATAGGCATACAGGCGTTTTGGTGTAGCCGATTGGGTAGTCGCTATTGACCTAATTGGGGGGAAAACATTTTCTCAGTACATTGGCAAGTTTTATATTGGCCTAATTTAAATAAAATAATTTGTAGATCAAGTTGTATTCCTATAAAATATAGCTATGAATACACTAATAAACTTTCCATACATTATATGATCATGAATGGGTTGTCAATTTATCATGGGAGTAAGATAGCCAATTGGGCATGCAATGTTAATTAGATTTTGGGCGCTCAATTGACCATTTTATGATACATTTTTGTGAATGGGTGTGTGTCTGGCTGCCAAATCTGTGTTCGTGAGTCGTGGCTGACGTCACGGCCAGTTAAACAGCAGTTTTTTGGGACTGGGGAGTCACGAAGCAAGAGGACACATTCCTTTGCACCGGGGAGCAGGCACGCCCCTCAAAGCTCCGCTGCTTTATAACGGGACTGGGCCGGGCAGAGGGAGACAACACAACTGTAACTCTGAACTCCAAGTGGAAGCAACTGTTCCCGTCAAATACGTACTGTGATACCATCCTGAAATCCAACGAGAGAAACATAGACACCAGAGACTCTAAAATAAAGGTAGGATTTTGCCTCCTGCGATTTTAAGTTTGTTTATGTATGCAGCCTGCACGAACACTTAAATGATTATGAATGCAATATATATTTACATTTTCAGAGACCATTTTAAAGAAATCCGATTATGCATATCAACCAAAGCTGTAAAATTGTATGAAAAAGATGTTCCACAATAAAATGGGCATGACATATGTATTCCACTTTTTCCACACAGATGGATATGTACCAAGCTGGATATTATATGGAAGACTTTAGGACACAGGAAGTCCCTGCTGGTTTGGACTTTGCATCATATGGTAAGTCATGTTCTCATTGGATAACTTATTGATGAACACTTATCAATGCAAAAGTTCAGATTGAACTACACCCCAAACCAAATAACTGTCACCAACGCCACTAGAATTCTGATGAATCATCAACTTTATTAGTTCTCATTGTACCCTCTGAAAATAACTTTCAGAGTATCCACATTTTTCTATGATAAGATTTTGAGCTATGTTTCCTGTAGCTCTGTGTAGTAGTTGAAGGACAACGGAAATGTTTTTTGCATAGTTAGTATCTCATCAGCCCTGTCAGGAACTCAAAATGAGACCTTGACATCTGCTTCTTCTACCCAACCGAGGGCTGCGTCAGGAATAGGGCTGCTGGGGTGTGTGTCCATGCACTGTTTGTAGGAATGTCAGTCTGACTGAGGGAGGTAGAGCGAGGCCGGGTGGTCGGGTTAAAGACCCTCCCTCTCTCTTTCCCTAATCCTTTCCTCCAGACTTCCTTCTCCAACAGATTTAGAGCCCCTCTCCTCCCCCTTCATCACTACTCTGTCACACTCCCTCCGCTGGCGCTTCCTCCTCTTTCCCTCTGTTTCCCTTTCTCCCTCCATTCAACTAAAATGGATATGGTTGAGATTTTGTTCTGGGTGCCTCAGAATAGTTGTTGAATAGATATATTAATGTATTATTATTACTATTATTAAACGTAAATAAGAATGAGTAATAGTAGTAGACCATAACATTATTATTGCTTCAAAAATAGCAGTTAGACAGTTTTTCGAGATAAGCTTGTAACCCCTTCATATCAATATAACTCATTACATTCTAAACCATTTCTATTTCTATTCCATTTTGAGTTCTGTTCAGATCTTTATGCCTTTTGACTCATCCCCATCCTTCTCTTCTATCTCTGTGACCTCCAGACTACAGTGACGAAGACCTGTCTTTTCTATTAGACAGTAAAGGACCCGAGCAGCAGCAGTATCCAGAGAGTTCTGGAGAGCTGCAGAAGAATCCACGTCCGTACGACAACAAAGGTACGCATATAAAGACTCTTATAGAGGTTGTTTAACAACCACTTTATTAGACCACTCTGATAATAATTCTGGGGGAAAAAATCACTAGATAGGCCTGTCAATGACCATTGACTAACTTCCAATGTTGCTCACGTGTTTTTATTTTTGACGTCTTTCATTCTTTTTTTTTTCAGTAACCTCCAGTGACTCTGTCCTGTTCAACCTGGATTCATACCCAGAGTTTAACTGTTGGGCGTCATACCCAAGTGGTGAGTGTCAGTCCCCTATTCTCCAATGCATATGTTTCTATCATTTTGAGAATGATTCTATTATCAACACCTGTTGTAGTATTAGAAATGAATGAATATTGATCATGATTGTTCATTCCTTTTTTCTCTCTATCCATTATTAGATGGGCTGACTTTGGGCCAGTCTCAAGCGGGGTGCCAGGATTCCACCCAGACGTACCACAGCCTTGTGCCCCTGTGTTCCCCAGCCCAGAGTGGACAGTTCAGCCCAGGCATGGAGGATGCCAGCACCAGCAACTCTGTCCTCCCTGGAAAAGGAACGAGCCACAGAGGGACCCCCAGCACTGTCTGCCTGGACCACCTCAGTAAGAAAGACCACACATTTGAGACATAATGCAAAAAAAAATGGAATTAACCAATGCATGACCATTAGGCCTGTTTGTGTTTAGAAACATATTGCCAGTTTTTTGTAGGTTGTGTAATGTCTAATTCATATCATTTTTCAAGCTGTCTGTTATTACCAGCTCTTCTTCGTTTATTTCACTTTAAAAATAACCACACAGAGAAATCCATAGGCTATGATTACTTTGATAATATATGCAATATCTAACTCCTCCTCTTCCATAGGTGAAGCTGAGCACCGTCACTCAGGTGAAAAACTGTACGCACAGAAGACGTCACCCTCCTTCTGGCCAGACTACCCCTCTCCCAGCTACTGCGTATCCCTGCTGCCCCCTCACCACCCTCCATCTTGTTCCTCAACCCCTGGACCACAGCAGCCCTCAGAGCAGTACTGCCCCCGTGTGGCCAAACGCAAAAGTACACACTCCCAAAGACCCGAGAGGGAAGGAGGACAAGTGATGAGAATGTCAGCTTATCCAGGTGAGACTAGTCTCTTATCATGACTTATCATTACTACTGTTATACAAGTGTGTGTGTATATTGGAGCCTGATTGTGTGTTTGCTCTAGAATGTGTTTTTGTCATTACTGTGTCTTTTAAAATGAAACAAATTCATAGTATATCTTAAGAGTAGCAGGCAAAAACAACTTTTGTATGCAGTCTAGGGTTAAAGATAATACAATTCTGAATTTTTTTCATATGCATTTCTCTCTATTCAGGATCAGGGCCCATCCAATTGTGGCAGTTCTTACTGGAGCTGCTTCTAGACTCCGCCTGCTGTACCTTCATCTGCTGGACAGGAGACGGTTGGGAGTTCAAGATGTCCGACCCAGCAGAGGTGAGTTTCTCTACTGATTGTGAGAGATTTGAACCACTCGTAGTAGGAGTTGGAAACCAGCATAGGATTGAGCAATGGGAATATGCTATCAGGTGTTTGTGATTCTTTTTTAACCATCACCCCCTTTGTGTTTCATCCAGGTGGCCAAGCGCTGGGGCCAGTGTAAGAACAAGCCCAAGATGAACTACGAGAAGCTGAGCCGCGGCCTGCGCTACTACTACCACAAGAACATCATCCACAAAACGACGGGCAAGCGCTACGTCTACCGTTTCGTCTTGGACGTGCAGGGGATGTTGGGAAAGACGGCACAGGAGGTCCTGGCCAGCCTGAACATTTTACCCACGGGTACAGAGTCATCCTGGCAAGGCCAGGGGGCACCAGTATCATCACCAGTGTCCAGCGAAGCATGGGCGTCGCAGTAGAGGGAGTGTACCAGCACCACTGGTTCTCATTGGTGCTATTGTCTCTTGATAGTGTTATGGCTACATCACTAGAAAAATGCTATGTAGAATAAGCATGCCTCTTTGACATGTAGAAAAGGAATAACATCGGCTCTATTCATGGGATTTCTATCTGCAACATTAGACAATGTTTGGTGTAACACTTTTATTACCAAGTGATACAGTAGTAGCCATAGCTGTGGGAAGTAGGCATGTTGAGGTTGCTGCAGCACCCCCTGAAAAATCTGAATTTAAAAAAGTAAGTAGTAGCCTTCAATTTGATTTGGTTTTAGTGTATGACTTACCTCCTATTAACATCAGCATAATAAGAGCTCAATGAAACTGTATGCCCAGCTGTCTCCAATACTGATGCTCTTTATGGTAATGACATGGTTAGTGATTAACAACCCCCCTCCATCCTCAAGTACTTATTTCCCCCTCTAAAATAATGGGTGCATGACACCCCTGCTTACCACCCATGCTGTTATCCATGCTGTTGAACAATGTTTGACATTAACTTTGACTGTGAGGATCAGTCTGTTTTTATACTCTTACATATCTACCTCTTTTATTGCTGACAAAATAAAGCTAAGGGGGACAATGCTTGTTCTGTTGAATATAATGTGTGTGATTTGCATGATTTAGGGAACAATGTTTGTAAAATGATTGTAAATAAACTGTACATAACTTAAATACTATTTACATTTTCTGTATTATTTCGAAAGGTATAAAACTAAAATGAGCAGGCAAAAATATATACAAATAATATAATAGATTCGATAAGATACATTCTAAATGACATTTTTGTAAAAATGTAATGGATTAGGCTATTTTGTTTCTGCTGGAGTGTGCTGACGGACCTCCCCTGGTCTATGACGTGTGACGGTGTGAATTGTACAGTACCTTGAAGAGAAGACAGTCAGTAGCCTATTAGACAACATAATAGAAGACACGTAGCCTAAAGTCACAAAACCTTGTTGAAATTACAGTTTGGCATAAAATATGTCGAAAACCGTTGGCGATATATTAATTGGAGTCCTTGATGACTTGGGTGAGGCTGAATTGAAGAAGTTCAGACGTAAACTCTGTGACCGAAAGCAGGAGCCAAAAGTTCGCCGGGGCATTGTTGAGAAAGCGGACCCAGTGGACTTGGTAGACATTCTGACCCGTACCTTCACTGAAGACGGCGCTGTGAATGTGGCTATAGAGGTCTTGGGTGCAATTAACTGCCAAGATGTCGCAGAGGAACTGACGGAATTCAAGAAATGTAAGTCGAATAAAGTAGGAGGCACGTCCATTGGACATTTAAAAAAAACATATATATATATATATAATTTCATATTTGAAAGGTTTAAAAAACACTTCAGTTAACCCAAAAGTAGGCTAGAACAAAACTTGATTAGATCTAGGGCCTAATAAATTACATTGAAATGTCCATAACGTAGGTGAAGGAAAACTTTAAGGAAGTTGACAGTTTTACTTTCACTTATGCGAGCATTCTGTTTTGCTCTTCTGACCAGAATGATAGCATACAGTAGTATATATTACATTTGCAACTCAAAATAGGCCTAATACATTATGCAATAAACACTCGTTTAGATTGCCTGCTGATTTTGATTTATCTTTAGGTCTACTATTCATATTTTTATTCGATTGGTGGCATCTCATGAAGCCTATTTTACAGCTCAAGGATCTTGCGTAACATCGGGTGATGCAATGACAAGTGCAACTGGACCAAAGCTGAACAAAGGTAAACACTAAACCAGGTGTTATATAGCCTGTCTCAAATAGGCCAACGTTATTAAAATGTACAATACTGTTCAAAAGTTTGGGGTTACTTAAAAATGTCCTTGTTTTTGAAAGAAAATCGTTTTTTTTGTCCATTAAAATAACATCAAATTGATCAGAAATACAGTGTAGACATTGTTAATGTTGTAAATGACTATTTATCATTTTAAAAGGCTAATTGATCACTAGGAAACCCTTTTGTAATTATGTTAGCATAGCTGAAAATGGTTGTGCTGATTAAAGAAGCATTAAAACTGGCCTTCTTTAGACTAGTTGAGTATCTGGAGCATCAGCATTTGTGAGTTCAATTACAAGCTCAAAATGGCCAGAAACAAAGAACTTTCTTCTGAAACTCGTCAGTCTATTCTTGTTCTGAGAAATGAAGGCTATTCCATGCGAGATATCTCATACAACGCTGTGTACTACTCCCTTCACAGAACAGCGCAAACTGTCTCTAATCAGAATAGAAAGAGGAGTGGGAGGCCCCGGTGCACAACTGAGCAAGAGGACAAGTACATTAGAGTGTCTAGTTTTCTTTCAAAAACAAGAACATTTCTAAGTGACCCCATACTTTTGAATGGTAGTGTATGTATTACTGTAATTAGTGATGGTTTATGGGGAAACATTCAATACCTAAAGTATTTATCTTGATGAACAATGACAAAAGTCCTTCCTTTTAATTTCTTCTCCAACATATTGTAGGTGCAACTGCTGCCCTCCTCTAGAATCTTCAACAGCATTTTTAACTCCCCATAGCCTATTTAATCCTGTATGAATTAGAAAAAGTGCATCACGCCTATCCTCCAATTTTCACACCCTACACACATGCACGCATGCACACACATACACACACACAAACACGTAACATTATAGGAGGCGTGTAGAGATATAGGCACTATCAAATACATAATCTATGCTTTGCATTCCATCACTGCCAAAAGTCCCAAGCCATGTCCTATCTCTACCTCAGATAAACACTTTGTGGACCATCACCGGACGGCCCTGATCGACAGAGTGAGCCAGGTGGAACCCCTATTGGATAGACTCCAGGACAGGGGAATCATCACCCCAAACACCTACAGTGAAGTGAGGGCTAACAAAACCAACCAGAAAAAGATGAGGGAGCTTTTCGATGGCCCTCTGAAAGCATGTGGGTCCAAAGGCAAAGATATATTCTTAGATATCCTGATGGAGCTGGAGCCATTCCTAATCAGGGACCTGAAGGGGGAATAATGGAGATAGGGGCCATTCCATTTTTTTTTTTAAAGGCAAGCGACAACAATATGATGATAATAATGCCCTCTGTTTTACAGTATATTCTTAAATTGGAAAAATGAATTGTCTCCAAAGTTTGCAATAAATTAACACATTTTATTTTGGCTGCTGTTTTTTTCTTTTCCAAGGCAAATACTGTGTGGTGAATTCTGATCATAATTTTTTTTAAACCCAACAATAGAAAACATACGAATACATGTAGTAACAGTGTTATGCAGCCTATACAAATTAGTGAACAATTATTTGTTTCTTGAACATAAACAAGCATACGGCCATTTGAATGTAAACGTCTTCTTAACGTAAGAGAGCCATTGACAGCCTGGTCCTAGATCTGTTTTTTCTGTCTGGTCAATTAGTTGTCATTGTTTGCATAAGGAGCGGCAAGGACGGGCATGATGATGGCACAAACAGACTGGTACCCAGGAGTGTATTTTTTTGTCTCGTTAGAGTTTCCATTGGACACATTCAGGTAGGTCCCTCCGTTTCGTTCTTTCTGCTTTGTTTGCATCAGTCTTCTGTTTGGTTTCTTTTGGTTGCTAGCTAGTGATTACAGGCTAACATCCATATATGGCTGTCTGTAGACGTAGATGGCATAATGCCGCGTTCATGTGCTAGTCGGAAATAGGAAAGTACATTTTCGATTTATAACTGGTTGAGCTAGTCTGAACTAGGAAATGGACATTTCCGACTTCCTAACTGGTTGTAGTTATACACGTGCTGCGTTCAACAAGTTAACAAGTCGGAAATGCCGTTTCCTAGTTCCGACCAACACATGAACGCGGCATTAGGCTGTTTTTAATCGTTCCAATGAATTCTGCCTTTAGTTGCATGTACAACACATTCACAGTGTCTTTTTTCTTTTTGGGGAGGACACATCATCTGTTTAAAATGCAGGCTACTTGCACAAAATGTTATCTTAGTAGGCTTGTGTGACAATGCTTTGTTTGAACAAAACAAATTAATATTGAACAGTCAACTCAATGTATTAGAAATAAAATGCAATAAAAAATAAATTTAAAAAAGCAATAGACTATGCTGCTAGCATATTCAAACCCCACATTTGTTCACATTAAGTTTTGTCTTCAGTGTCTATCTGTAGTTTAAAAAAAACACAGGATTAGGCAAAAACGTCCACTCCCTGCATTCATTGGGAGAGTTAGCTAACAGCACCAAACAAGCATGTCCGACCCGTTCTTATTATACCTAGGTGATCCGACCTGATTGTTGTCTGGCGCTGAACCTAGTGTGAAATAATACTGTCTGAAACTAATGAGAAGGGTGACTGTATTTGAATAATGTTAGTGCAATTAGTATCTTGTTAGCTAGATACTTTGTTTATCTAAAACGCGCGAAGAACGATGCAGTTAGCCATGGAGTTCAGCTAGCACGATTTAGCTTCTAGCTATCCGGGTAATAAAGATGACAGCTAGCTACTGGTGTTCATTCATAACACGGGCATAGTTACTGTAGTCACCGATTACATGTCTGTGAGGTTACATGCTGTATCTTTAATGCATGTGACAGTAGGTGTCAAATTAAGAAGTGCATAATTCCATCAAATAGTGGACTACTACCAGCGTGGGTACCACCAATCTGTTTCTAATATCATGCCACTCCTTACCGATCCCTGGCAATGACATGGAGTACAAGGAGGGGCATGTTAGCAAAATTGGTTCTGGATTTCAGGCTAGACCGCTACGAACAAAATGTAAGCAATGGATCAAAAGCATCCTGTGACCTTTTCAAATGCATGATTTACATCCCTATGCTAATAATTAAGTGTGGGAACAAGTACAACAAGCAACATCGTGTTTCCTGTCACTGTTGGGCAGGTGTGTGCCTCTGTGTGTCACCAGCAGAGATGAGTTACGCCATACAGCTGTTGATTCACCATGGGGATTTCTGTCATGGCTGCGCGTTGCTCCCCCTGACCCGCCGGTTCCTTCTCCGCAAGCTGAGTTCTGGTCCCTGTGTGAGCTGCAGCCTTCGGGAGAGCTACCAGCTGCTACAGTTTGAGCTTCTGGATGAGGGCGAGAGTAGCCCTGCGCAGGTGAAAGAAGCCTACCTGCGCATGGCCAAGCTGTACCATCCAGACTCGGGCGCTGCTACGGCAGACGAGGCGCTGTTTGCGCGGATAGAGGAGGCATGCAGTGCGACATCAGAGAGGACATCGCGCAGATCCGAGAGAGACTGCTGCAGGGCAGGGCGCGGCTCACCGACCCCATGGGTCTCAGGGAGCATGCCCAGTGGCAGCAACTGTGTGGGGCGGTGGCGGAGGACCTTAAGAAACTCAATTAGACGTTGGATAACTTCAACCTGATTGCACCCATGCTTACCATGCAAATGGTCCACTTCTGTTTGGAGCACGAGAACGACCGCGCAGCGAAAGCAGCCATTCAAGGCAGACAGGAGAGGAAGAGGTAAAGAGTGAGGGAGTGGGAGGTGCAGAGAAGAGAAAGGGAGCAGGAGAAGATAAGATTAAAACACATCAACACTCTTAGCAAGGTGGCCTGCTGGCATGGATGCAGAATTTACTCAAATGAACAATGGACCATGAAGGCAAAATTAGATTAAAAAAAGGATATTTCAAATCAAACTTTTATCTATAATCCATTTACACAGGTGTCAACACACTTCGAAGAGGATGAGACAGAGGTGTTGAATCATTTGTCTATTATGTCATTTGCTGTGTTTTTGCTACATTGGGTTGATTACAGTAGCGTGTTATAACACACAGAAAACTAGAACAAGCCACTACTACAACACGGTTACTTGACCTTACTGTAACTCAACTGTGCTTTACAATAATGCTACACCGTGTCAGTGTCTGGACCTCAGGACACAATGGTAATGGTATTAGACTACAATAATCCGTTTAATGAAATACTTTTTGTCTACGTTTATAAGCTAAGCGATTCTAATTACATTGATTGGCTTCTTTGCTGAATGAAGGAATGAAAGCATAGAATACTCGATGTTCGTTATGAATGAGCAGTTGACTGAAACTGCTCTGAAACCTCTGAAGATTTTTTCGCACACTTCCAGTCAGATGAAAAAATCTTGAAATAGGAAGTAAGCTTTCGGGTCAGTCGACCTTCATCAGAGTCGATTGACCGAATGCTAAGCTACTATGAGTGGAAGTGTTCGGTGACTTTTTCCAGTTTTGCATTTTGCTTCCCGCAACTTCACTAGTCGATTATGGGTGTGCGGTAGATTCTGCCTAAGATTGCGTTGCAATAAAAGAGGTATTGTAACTCAATCTCTTTCTCACTTGTCATCGTGACTATAATACGTTATATTAGGATTGAGAACATCAACACTATTACCGCCTCACTATCCATCCCAACCTATCCTGGGAGCTGCTCCAATGCAGCAGGGTTGCAGATGACCATGGGGTTCTCCATATTGTCTCCAATACGTGTGTCTACCCCGTGCAGTGCTTGTGTGACGGCCCGTGGGAGGGTGAGTCCTTTGGTCCAGTCGTGGGAAATGTACTGGTGATACGGATCGTGGGAGCTCTCTACCTTCTTGGAGCGGATGTAGCTCAGCATGATACCAAACGTGAAGAAACTAAACATACCTACCATCAGTAGAACGTACACAAATCCCTGAGCTTGAGCCTTAGGCATAGCTCCGCGCACTGGGAGAACGGCCTGCTGGGTATTGTAGTTCTGAGGGAGAACTGGGACCGGTAAACCTGTGCCGTTCAGACATTGCTGTAGGAAGGATAGCAGGAGAGTCTGTAGCTCTGTGCCGTTTAAGTGCAGCATTGCTGACCTCTGCTGTGGAAGGGATCTGCTGCTCTGTCAACTGATGAGGGAGGAGAGCCTTGGTCAGTACACTCGCCCAATGAGACACACACAAAAACACACATTGCAGAAAGTCTAACACAGACACACCACAGCCAATTCGACACGAACACACAAACACCTTTGGAAGTTCAAGCTATTGTTGCTCACAAAGGTGCTAGTAGAAGATGATGATGGGGACCTTGTAAATAGAGTACTCTGTTGATTTCGAGGTCTTCATATCCCATAAGGGTATAAACTGTAAGGTAATCTGGTTCCACCTACTCTTCCTCTCCAAGACTTCTCTTTCTCTCACTGTACGGTCAGTTTGTGGTCACGTCTGTATTGTCATATCTGTATGGTCAGTGTATGCTCATGTGTGGTTGAGATGGAGCTAGGCTGTAGATCAAAGCAGCATTCAGACAGGAAGGAGAGTGGCGAGATTACCTTACAACAGGAGCAAATCACAAATCACCTCCAAACGTCCTAGCTATACCACTGCTTTTCCGTGTCTGTGTGTGTGCGTGCATGCGTGCGTTACCTGGAGACTCACCTTCAGGGGCCTAAGCAGTGGAGTGAACATTCAGCATTGCAGACGGAATGAACAACATATAATTGTGGCAATACTCCATTCTGCATGATAAACACATCCCAGTTAGTAGACCCCAGGCATTCTGCACCTAAGGAGTCCTTGGGACAATCTCATAATTTGCACATAGAATATTGTTTGACTATGCCTTTGGATGTTTGGTGTAAGCCTATACAAAAAGAATATCCTATAATCCCATTGTATGTTTTTCTGTGACCTCTGGGATAACTGTTTAATTTATCCTTATTGATTGTATCTTACTATTTCCGACTGCAATGAATATCAAGGTTGTGTGGTCTAAATTCGCATCCGTTAGCAGAGTTTGCCACCTGCTGGTCATTTTGGATTAGTTTCTGACAGAGGACCGCTGGCTCTGTTGCAAACGTTCAATTCAAGACAGATACATCGTTCGGACACAAAAGGAAAAGTCCCGAGTTTATGAGCACATTTGATTCGATTTTGCCTTGCTCCATATATGACTGTTCAAATTCTGCTTACAAACACTACGAAGAAATATACAGTGGCAGGTCTAGACGATCACACTCAACACTCCCACCTGCAAATCAACAGTCATTACATTCCTAAAACATGCTTAGGCAAGCCAAAGTATAGGTTGATCATGTCAAATCTTTTTTTTTTTTCATCGCTTTGGTACCATTTTCACAAGTATGTGATGAAATTTCACAACTCTTACTACATGACTCAAAACAGATCATCAAAAAGGCAGATTTAAAAATTTTTTTTTTTTACATACATTTCACCATCACTTAATCCAACTGCGCTTGATGGTTAATCACTTAACCGTTTGGTAAACCTATAGATTTTAAGCTTTTGTCAATTATGTATGGATTTTGAGAATTACAGATATAAAATGTGTGTTTGTAAAGTAGAAACATCTAAATTACATGTATGATACATGATAACCATACATAATGACTAGTCATTATTGCTAATTGATTTCACATAGTGTTAACCACAAGTGGTCACCATATAAAAGGGTGTGTGTCAACACTTGCAATTTCTTTCAACATGGAGCAGGATAGACAGCAAGGGAGAGGAAGAAATCAGAGAGGTGGGCATGGGCCCCATCAAAGAGGTCAAAGAGGTGGGCATTGGCCCCTTCAAAGAGGTGGACATCAGAGAGATGGCCGATTGCAGGGAACTGTTGTGTCTAGTGAAGTCCGGGCCATCGTCGTTGACCATGTGGTAAACAGAGGCCTTACCATGGCAGAGGCTGCCAGATTTGTTCACCCCAATCTGAAAAGATCAACTGTCAATTCCATCATGAGAACATTTTGCCAAGAAAACCAGTAAATCTGTAGGATATGCACCATTACAAAACATAGCTGCTATGGCTGACTTGCTTAAACAAATGTGGTTTCTACTGACAATTGAGATGTACAAACTATGGCATAAGGGAACGATGAGCGGATAACAATGAGGCATTCCGTAATTTCGATTAAGACATTAATGAGCGAGCTAAAACGGACGTAGTCAATATAACTATGTGTTCAGCACTTTTGAAATGTACATCAACAGAATGCAGAACATGGGCTGCTCTTACAGTAGTCAGTCAGAACCATAGGATAAAGGGGGCATATAAGCTAACAATGAAACCTCTTACAATATTAGATGACATTTCTCAAAAACAGATTATAGGCTACTTGTGCAGTACCACCGAGTTAGAACAGCAACGTTAGGCGAAATTAAGAGGTGAAAATAGACCAAATTATTTTGGTGAGGCACATGGGCTACTAACAGCTTACTACACAACATACACTTAGTATTACTTAATTAGCTACAGTATACATATCTCCCTGGCATATTACATAATTTATGCAGCAGCATACAAGACATTATTGGACTCATCTTGGCTTGTGATGTGCTCACTTAAACATGAAGGTGGCGCGGCGGTCCTTTGTCGGCAAATTTGTCATCATAGTCTGGCATTCTCTGGATTATTGGTGGGAACTCGGACAAAAAACACACAGCCACTCCATTGAATAGCAGGCTAGTGGTTGCTTTGCAATGCTTGCAGTAGTTAGCCACTGATTCCTTCCAAACGACTCTGTAAGAATTTGCAATTTCCAACTTGTTGTCTATCTTTATGTCCAATGGCCGATGAGAACCGATACGTTTTATCTTTAATTTCTCTTCATTATTTCTCTTCATATGACAAGGATTTGGCAGTAGATTGCTAACTTGATTCATGATGATGACTTCTAGCTAAGATTTTGAAAGTAAGACGTTGACACGATCAGTTCAATCAAAGCTACTGTACATATAACGTGATTTGACATCATTTTATCTGTGGCCAATGACCTTGAGCCTTCTTGGAAGGGCACTTGTAATATAACTCTATGGCAGGACCCAAAGGGCTGAAGTTTTGGATGTCTACCCTTACTAAGGACTTAAACTTAGCGATGACTCAGTGTCCTATGGGTGACAGAACACTGAGCCAATCACGGCGCAATGCTCCTATTTTTTGCTTGCTTGCCCCACCACCACAGAAAGCACTGGGCTAGGCTGAAACACCTGCATTTTGGAACTGCCTTACTCAAGAAAACAAAAAATAGGCCGTGTATGTGACTTTATTAACTCAATTATATATTTTTTTACATTGTTAGCAAACTGATATGTGACACATAAATGCCAAAATAACATGCAAAACAGGCAAGCCCCCCCCAAAAAAACATATATATATATATTATATATATATACACACACATATATGTACACACATATAAACTGCTCAAAAAAATAAAGGGAACACTAAAATAACACATCCTAGATCTGAATGAATGAAATAATCTTATTAAATACTTTTTTTTTTACATAGTTGAATGTGCTGACAACAAAATCACACAAAAATAATCAATGGAAATCCAATTTATCAACCCATGGAGGTCTGGATTTGGAGTCACACTCAAAATTAAAGTGGAAAACCACACTACAGGCTGATCCAACTTTGATGTAATGTCCTTAAAACAAGTCAAAATGAGGCTCAGTAGTGTGTGTGGCCTCCACGTGCCTGTATGACCTCCCTACAACGCCTGGGCATGCTCCTGATGAGGTGGCGGATGGTCTCCTGAGGGATCTCCTCCCAGACCTGGACTAAAGCATCCGCCAACTCCTGGACAGTCTGTGGTGCAACGTGGCGTTGGTGGATGGAGCGAGACATGATGTCCCAGATGTGCTCAATTGGATTCAGGTCTGGGGAACGGGCGGGCCAGTCCATAGCATCAATGCCTTCCTCTTGCAGGAACTGCTGACACACTCCAGCCACATGAGGTCTAGCATTGTCTTGCATTAGGAGGAACCCAGGGCCAACCGCACCAGCATATGGTCTCACAAGGGGTCTGAGGATCTCATCTCGGTACCTAATGGCAGTCAGGCTACCTCTGGCGAGCACATGGAGGGCTGTGCGGCCCCCAAAGAAATGCCACCCCACACCATGACTGACCCACCGCCAAACCGGTCATGCTGGAGGATGTTGCAGGCAGCAGAACGTTCTCCACGGCGTCTCCAGACTCTGTCACGTCTGTCACATGTGCTCAGTGTGAACCTGCTTCATCTGTGAAGAGCACAGGGCGCCAGTGGCGAATTTGACAATCTTGGGGTTCTCTGGCAAATGCCAAACGTCCTGCACGGTGTTGGGCTGTAAGCACAACCCCCACCTGTGGACGTCGGGCCCTCATACTACCCTCATGGAGTCTGTTTCTGACCGTTTGAGCAGACACATGCACATTTGTGGCCTGCTGGAGGTCATTTTGCAGGGCTCTGGCAGTGCTCCTCCTGCTCCTCCTTGCACAAAGGCGGAGGTAGCGGTCCTGCTGCTGGGTTGTTGCCCTCCTACTTTCTCCTCCACGTCTCCTGATGTACTGGCCTGTCTCCTGGTAGCGCCTCCATGCTCTGGACACTACGCTGACAGATACAGCAAACCTTCTTGCCACAGCTCGCATTGATGTGTCATCCTGGATGAGCTGCACTACCTGAGCCACTTGTGTGGGTTGTAGACTCCGTCTCATGCTACCACTAGAGTGAAAGCACCGCCAGCATTCAAAAGTGACCAAAACATCAGCCAGGAAGCATAGGAACTGAGAAGTGGTCTGTGGTCACCACTGCAGAACCACTCCTTTATTGGGGGTGTCTTGCTAATTGCCTATAATTTCCACCTGTTGTCTATTCCATTTGCACAACAGCATGTGAAATGTATTGTCAATCAGTGTTGCTTCCTAAGTGGACAGTTTGATTTCACAGAAGTGTGATTGACTTGGAGTTACATTGTGTTGTTGAAGTGTTCCCTTTATTTTTTTGAGCAGTGTATATATATATATATATATATATATATATATATATATATATATATATATATATATATATACACAATCACATATATATATATATATATATATATATATATATATATATATACACACACACATATATATATATATATATATATATTATATATATACACAGATACATATATATATACACACACACACACACACACACACATATATATATATATATAATATATATATATATATATATATATATACATACAGTTGAAGTCGGAAGTTAACATACACTTAGGTTGGAGTCATTAAAACTTGTTTTTCAACCACTTCACAAATTTGTTGTTAACAAACTATAGTTTTGGCAAGTCGGTTAGGACATCTAGTAATTTTTCCAACAATTGTTTTCAGACAGATTATTTCACTTATAATTCACTGTATCACAGTTCCAGTGGGTCAGAAGTTTACATACACTAAGTTGACTGTGCTTTTAAACAACTTGGAAAATTACAGAAAAATGATGTCATGGCTTTAGAAACTTCTGATAGGCTAATTGACATCATTTGAGTCTATTGGAGGTGTACCTGTGGATGTATTTCAAGGCCTACCTTCAAACTCAGTGCCTCTTTGCTTGACATCATGGGAAAATCAAAATAAATCAGCCAAGACCTCAGAAAAACAAACGTAGACCTCCACAAGTCTGGTTCATCCTTGGGAGCAATTTCCAAACGCCTGAAGGTACCACGTTCATCTGTACAAACAATAGTACGCAAGTATAAACACCATGGGAGCACGCAGCCGTCATCCCGCTCAGGAAGGAGACGCATTCTGTCTCCTAGAGGAAACCGGTACAAAAGTATCTATATCCATAGTAAAACGAGTCCTATATCGACATAACCTGAAAGTCCGCTCAGCAAGGAAAAAGCCACTGCTCCAAAACCGCCATAAAAAAAGCCAGACTACTGTTTGCAACTGCACATGGGGACAAAGATCATACTTTTTGGAAAAATGTCCTCTGGTCTGATGAAACAAAAATAGAACTGTTTGGCAATAATGATCATTGTTATGTTTGGAGGAAAAGGGGGAGGCTTGCAAGCTGAAGAACACCATCCCAACCTTGAAGTGGGGGTGGCAGCATCATGTTGTGGGGGTGCTTTGCTGCAGGAGGGACTGGTGCATTTCACAAAATAGATGGCATCATGAGGGAGGAAAATTATGTGGATATATTGAAGCAACATCTCAAGACATCAGTCAGGAACTTAAAGCTTGGTCGCAAATGGGTCTTCCAAATGGACAATGACCCCAAGCATACTTCCAAAGTTGTGGCAAAATGGCTTAAGGACAACAAAGTCAAGGAATTGGAGTGGCCATCACAAAGCCCTGGCCTCAATACTAAGTGATTTGAAGATGTTGTACCCACTGTGACTATTAAAACCGACCCTAACCAGAAACCATGGATGGATAGCGGCATTCGCACAAAACTGAAGGCGCGAACCACTGCATTTAACCATGGAAAGATGACTGGGAATATGGCTGAATATAAACAGTGTACTTATTCCCTAGGCAAGGCAATTAAACAAGCAAAATGTCGGTATAGGGACAAAGTGGAATCGCAATTTCAAAGGCTCAGACACAAGACATATGTGGCAGCATCTACAGGCAATTACGGACTACAAAAAGATAACCAGGCACGTCACAGACACCGACGTCTTGCTTCCAGACAAACTAAACACATTCTTTTCCCGCTTTGAGGATAATAAATACAGTGCCACCGATGCAGCCCGCTGCCAAGGACTGCGGGCCCTCCCTCTCCGTGGCCGACGTGAGTAAGACATTTAAACGTGTTAACCCTCGCAAGGTTGACGGCCCAGACGGCATCTCTAGCCGAGTCCTCAGAGCATGCGCAGACCAGTTGGCTTGTGTGTTTACGGACATATTCAATCTCTCCATAAGTACTGCAGAGATGCACTGCAGTACTTAATGCAGCTGGTGGCCACATCAGATACTGACTGTTACTTTTGATTTTGACCCCCCTTTGTTCAGGGACACATTATTCAATTTATGTTAGTCACATGTCTGTGGAATTTGTCTCAGTTGTTGAATCTTGTTATGTTCATACAAATATTTACACATGTTAAGTTTGCTGAGAATAACCGCAGTTGACAGTGAGAGGACGTTTCTTTTTTTGCTGAGTTTACCATATTCTACACATCTATTACATCTTGCCCATGCTGCTCGGTCATCGCTCATCCATATATTTATATGTACATGTTCTTATTCCATCCCTTTACTTAGATTTGTGTGTATTAGGTAGTTGTTGTGGAATTGTTAGATTTCTTGTTAGATATTACTGCACTGTCGGAACTAGAAATACAAGCATTTCGCTACACTCGCATTAACATCTGTTAACCATGTGTATGTGACCAATACAATTTGATTTGTGAGCCTATACCTGCTCCCATACTCTCTTTTCCTCAACCTTATTGAGGAATTATTTTCAGCATGGAGGTGGAACGTGTGTTGTTATGTGTTAATAACATTTAGACTAAGTTACCCAGCAGGCTATGCGGGAAGTGAATGGTTAAAGAATGCCTTGCATGGCTAAACATGGAGTTTTCTAGCTGAAGTATATGTTCATTAAAAGTAGTTAAACCTACGCCACGGTTTGTCATTATATAAGGAACAAACATAACAGAAGGTGTACGATTACTTTCCCCATGAGCGTGCCACCCTCCTTCTGGCCATGGATGAGGCATGTAACACCATCAATGCAGACCAATATCAAGCTTGGATTTGCCTTACCAAAAGATTTTTACCGCAATGCATGAACAATGACATTCACTTGTGGATGAGAATTTATGGCCAAATGCTCAAGACAGGCTTGATGCAAATGAATGCATGCTAAACGTTGTTTTATTTTCATTTAATTTCTTACATTTGATTACAGACAGTATATCTATGATGCAATCAGCACTTCTAAGGGCGATTTGAAACACGTATCTTGCGATTTGAAACATGTAGCTTGCATGGTTTGCTATTGGATTAACTGGTAATTACAACGACTCATTTGAAAAGATATCGTTGTGTTTTGGTGATTTAAACCAATTCTCGTTACATTTCACAATAAACTTGAGTCAATGGTGTGGTGAGATATGTTTATAATCCAAATGAACTCACAATGACAGGTTTTGAATGAGACTTGCTGCATTACAAGTGTGACCAGCTTGGAGTTTTGGATTAAGAGTTGTGAAAATAGCACCAAAGCGATTAAAAAAAACTGTAACAACATGGTCGCAGATGAGATCTATCTATGTAGATGCGCAGTTGTTCCTGCCAAAGCGTTCTATGTAGCGTAGGTGGAACCATCTGTAATCAGAGCTTTGTCAGAACTGTTGATCCATCACGTGATGACATTCTCTGTTGACTTGACACACTAAGTCTATTCGGCACCACCTGTCAATCTAATCACCACTCACACCAGCTGCAACTACCTCGTACAATAAATCAAGTACATTGTAAACTGCATGTGTTACACACTATGCTAAGACATTCAAATTATGTTTCTATGATGTAATAGCCTTGTAGCGTAGTGGTAACAATTGCTTGTGACTGGGTTCTCCACCTTTGATGTTTACCTGTTAGATACACACAAACAAAATACATCAAGATCGAACATCTGCTTTAAGAATAGCAATGCAAAAAAGCTTTTGATTGCAGCAAAATGTGTTCTAAATTAGAATAGGGAAAGTAATTCAACTTATTCTCTACAGTCAGCGGTCTACAGTTAAATCTACGGTACAATCAAGCCTATAAACTTACACTTTCAATCATGTGAGAGGATTTCAAAACAAACTCACCGTAACAAGTCACTCCAGAAGCACTCCACCACAACTGACCTTTGAGTCTAAAGGTCTGGAAATGTCAAAAGATAGACTGAGTTAATGGTCAGGAAGTGAAAGAGATGGAGGGATAATGAGAGAGAAAAAATGACATAGAAAGTGAAGTTACAGTGTCTGGTATAGAGTAGAATGGAGAATATGTACCATAGACATCCTTTAATTCACAAATGATACAACCTCTGTGGTGTGTATATTTGCACAGTATGAAGTATACATTAGCAGATAGTTAAGACCGGCTCTCACTCGTTTATTAGGGCCAGTTCTTGGGCCCTCAAGGCTTTGCGGGCGTCCCGCGCCTCGTGTTCAGCCCAGATCTTGTTGTAGCAGTGGATCAGCACCACAATCATCCACAGCTGCAGCACCACGATCAGCACGTACATCATGATCTCTGACACCACCGACAACAGCTCCCGATTGGCTAGGAAGAGGAGAGGGAGTGCTATGCAGAGATCATGAGTACTTTACTGTATACATTCATTTCATTTCTATAGAGCACATGTAGAGTTCAAGGTGAATTGGAATTATTTTAAGTAGCTGGTTAATGGCCTCATTTTTAAATTGGTAGGGATGAGGAAGTAAGAAAAGCAAATGTGGATATTTAACAGTATTTTGGGATTCATCCTATCGTCACATAAATGTGTGTTACATAAGAGACATTGTTTTTTTACTAAGAGGGAAAAGAGTGTAAATATGCAGTGTGGTCAGACTGACTGAAAAACTAGAAGGAAGAACTTCAGGAGTTTGTCACATACACAACAAAGATCATTAAAGAGAGATTGATTTAAAAAGCAATAGATCGTAGAAACATTGTTCACTGGGAGGGATCCCCATTACCTTCGGCCACCACAGTAAGCTCCATCTCCTTTTTCACTGTGATATATTCATTATCCAATGGGAGGTATGATCGTGGACTTCAGGATGATCGTGGACTTCAGGAAACAGCAGAGGGAGCAGCCCCCTATCCACATCGACGGGACAGTAGTGGAGAAGGTGGAAAGTTTTAAGTTCCTCACACATCACGGACAAACTGAAATGGTCCACCCACACAGACAGCGTGGTGAAGAAGGCGCAGCAGCGCCTCTTCAACCTCAGGAGGCTGAAGAAATTCAGCTTGTCACCAAAAACACTCACAAACTTTTACAGATGCACAATCGAGAGCATCCTGTCAGGCTGTATCAGCGCCTGGTACGGCAACTGCTCCGCCCACAACCGTAAGGCTCTCCAGAGGGTAGTGAGGTCTGCACAACGCATCACCGGGGGCAAACTACCTGCCCTCCTGGACACCTACACCACCCGATGTCACAGGAAGGCCAAAAAGATCATCAAGGACAACAACCACCCGAGCCACTGCCTGTTCACCCCGCTATCATCCAGAAGGCGAGGTCAGTACAGGTGCATCAAAGCGGGGACCAAGAGACTAAAAAACAGCTTCTATCTCAAGGCCATCAGACTGTTAAACAGCAATCATTAACATTGAGTGGCTGCTGCCAACATACTGACTCATCTCTAGCCACTTTAATAATGAAAAAATTGATGTAATAAATGTATCACTAGCCACTTTAAACAATGCCACTTTATATAATGTTTACATAGCCTACATTACTCATCTCATATGTATATACTGTACTCTATACCATCTACTGCATCTTGCCAATGCCGTTCGGCCATTGCTCATTCAGATAGTTTTATGTACATATTCTTATTCGTTCTTTTACACTTGTGTGTATAAGGTAGTTGTTGTGAAATTGTTAGGTTAGATTACTTGTTAGATATTACTGCATGGTCGGAACTAGAAGCACAAGCATTTCGCTACACTTGCATTAACATCTGCTAACCATGTGTATGTGACCAATAAAATTTGATTTGATTTGAGGTAGAGGGTGCGCTGGAAGGTGCAGCGGTAGGTGCCCGTGTCGTTAAACGTGACGTTGTGAATGAAGACGGCTCCTATCTGTACGTCCTTACTCCCCATCGTTCCCTGCCACTCTAGCCGGTCATTAAAGTCCTCATGGAGGGTGTTGGGGTGTGGGTGGTCATAGTGAAAGCTCTAAAAAGAAAGTAGAACACCCACACAGTGTTTATATACTCCCAGAGTATAAGTTATGTAATATTTCAACCATGGTATTACACATACATTCCTCTATACCAAATTGTTCCATATTGTCATTTTTAGCCTTTCTACCGTCTTGGTAGTCAAGTCACATTTTATTTACAGTGCATTTAACAAGTCTCATTACACTTTACAAAAACATTATACACTTACATAATACACACTTAATAATACACAATATATAGTACAGCTAGTCACTATGTAGTAGGCCTACTTACGTGGATGTACTCCTCCTCTCCTGTGGCTCTGAAGTGCCAGTCAACCGTGGTATAGGCCTGGACCTCCTCTCTCCTCTTACAGGAGATGCAGCCCATGAGGAAGCTCTCCCTGGCCACTGCCTCTGTCATGGAGTCCACCTCGGCACAGCCCCCATGACAATGTGGCACTTGGGTAACCAGGGGATCATGGTGCCAGAGGCAGAGTAAGAGGAGCGGGAGTTGGGGTCAGAAGAGAGAAGAGCAAAGAATTAGACAGCAGTTTGACATGAAGACGAAGTCCTCGCCCAAGATCAATGGGGTTATAAATAACAACAACACTAACATGATCAGGAACAATACATTGTATTGATCATTAGAATCATGTATAATATAATAACCAAGCTAATATTGCAATTTTTGTAGGCTACATATCATATTATAACAACAGTACACACTTGACTTTTGCATTAGGCCATATATCTTTTTGGTCTCAAATGTTTTAAGGGAAAACTTACCACAAAGACCAGGAGTGTCTATAACTGTTGTGTCATTTTTCTTCCAGAATTCTTGCCAGCAAATTAATAGAATAAAATTCACCACTTTTTTATTTTCTTTCTTTACTCCCCACAAGTTTCTTCTTACATGAAATGGAGTGAACTAATTTCCAATAGGTTGCTATGTTGTTAACTTCACTATTGTGAATCAATATTTTTCTACCTTCTTCAGGCAAGTTCTGATCTCCGCTTAATCAGAGTTGGTTTGACATTTCCAATTGATAACTGTTCAGATAAAAACGTATTGAAGTTTATGTATGATCTCTATCAATTAATCTGTGTCCATTACCTATTAATTTGCTTCAAACTACGAGAATAATAAAAATACAGAAGCTATCGATGCAGTTTTCAGCCTACACTTTAGTCTACACAGTATGAGTTCGTATTTTACGATGGTATTTTTAGACCGTGTAAATTCATGCCTGTCTTGAATGTCCAACAGTTTTAGCGCGCCAAGGTGAAAGATGAGAAGTTAAAATCAATGTACATGTCACATGCGTCGATGAAAGGTGACCAAAACGCAGCGGGTATAGTGCTCATCTTCGTGTATTTATTAAGAGAGAGTGAACACTTAAACAAAAATAACAAACGACAATCAACAGTTCTGTAAGGTACACCAACTATACAGAAAGCAACCACCCACAAACCCAAAGGAAAAAACAGGCTGCCTAAGTATGGCTTCCAATCAGAGACAAAGAAAAACACCTGCCTCTGATTGGGAACCATTTTAGGCCAAACATGGAAAAAGAAAGTGACGTCACCCGATTCAAACGCTATTAGCGCGCACCACCGCTAACTAACTAGTCATTTCACATCGGTTACATCTTCCACCAAAAATGGGGTTGAGTGTAACCGATGTGAAATGGACAGTTAGTTAGCGGTGGTGCGCACTAATAGTGTTTCAATCGGGTGACGTCACTCGCTCTGAGACCTTAAGTAGGATTTCCCCTTGCTCTGCCAGGTGTCACGGTTTTTGTGGCGCGATGGGTAACGATGCTTCGTGGGTGTCAGTTGTTAGTGTGTGCAGAGGGTTCCTGGTTCAAGCCCAGGTTGGGGCGAGGAGAGGGACGGAAGTTACACTGTTACACACGCACCATTTAAGCTTTGTCTTAACGCTAAGGTAGGCTAATGTGATTAACATGAGGTTGTAAGGTAAGTAACAAAAACTTTTCCCAGCACATAGACATATCTGATATGGGCAGGAAGCTTAAACTAATTTCAAAGATGATGGTACAAAAATACAGGTTTTTTTCTTGGTATTATCTTTTACCAGATCTAATGTTTTATATTCTCTTAAATTAATTTCACATTCCCACAAACTTCAAATCGTATCAAGAATTTGCATATCCTTGCTTCAGGTCCCGAGCTACAGGCAGTTAGATTTGGGATTTTATTTCAGGCGAAAATGGAAAAAAAAAAGGGTTCGATCCTTATGAGGTATTTAACGAGCAACCGATTCTTATTTTATCCATCAATTAAATTGTTATTTGTTTGGATTCTTTCAGTGGCCTAACGTTTTGATTGAATGGTCTGTCAATGATGGTTTTAATCTCTGAGAATAGATGGACCCTATAGGCAATAACAAAATTGCAGTTGTAATGCACATTGTCCAATTAACAGTTTGGTTATGAAGGATGATTATTTTGAGAAACATGTTGTCCACACTCTAAATGTAGAGAAAAAAATAAATAAGTATTCAGTTTAATATCACTGACCAGGAAATGTGAAATAATATCAAATTTGTTAAGCAAATGAGGCAAGAGAAAGACATGCGTATGTGTATTCAAATGTGTGCCTGTGTATAGTTTGCTTATAGGACACACATGATGCACAACTCGACAATGTTCCAGAATATCAAACCATCCGTTAATGTATTTGTCATTGTTGGCCTTTCCTATTAGTGTCAGAATTGGGATGGAAAATGAAGTTATTAAATTCTATTGTATTCTATTTCTAATAACTCCCTTGGCAAAGCTAACTTTTTTTCAACTGTCAGTCTGATGCACAGGAAGGGTTGACTCAGCATCAACAAGACGTATCAGATGTCCTCAGATATCTTTTATCAGGATTCTGAAGCTCATTCAATGCCAAATGACTTGGAAACACAAGGCTATTGCAATAGAAGGCAAGGTCAACAAAACAGATGACTGAAGGATAAAATAATGACAAAAAGACCCAAGGAGCAGATAGCCTACGAGGATCTAATAACATGCTGTTCATCACCTCTTTACCTTGTCTGTATGTACACATGTCTACCTCACATGTTTTCAAATGTATTTGTTATGTGATGAAATCTCAGCTGGTTAATGAAATGTGCTCTACTGATGTACAGTAATTTGATATGCACAGTAACAAGAGATGCAATTAATCTCTGGCAGGGAATGTCTAGGTCTTGTTTGTATGTTCTGGATGTCTAGGACATTCTCATGTGATGCAACCACACACGCGCGCGCACACACACACACGCACACACACACACACACACACACACAGGTATACTTAGGCCTTGAGGGTTGACAACTT